>NW_026728141.1:0-300000 GCF_030684315.1 Stegostoma tigrinum
ACTGCTAGGAGAACAGTGTGGAGATGGTTGAACAGTCTGGTGCTAAGGCAAAAGCGTGAGGATTGGTTCACAGGCTGGTGCAAGTGATACAGTATTGATGGTTTCACAGACTGTTTCTAGCAGAGCAGATTGGGAATGGGGTCACAGGCAGTTGTCAGTGCAGCAGAGTGGAGGTGGTTTCACAGGCCGTTGCTAGGGGAAGAGAGTAGGGATTGGCTGACAGGCTGTTACTAAGAGAACAGAGGCAGGATCAGTTCACACGTTGTTGCTACGAGAACATTTTGTGGATGTTCAACAGGTTGTTGCTTGGGGTACAGTGGAGATGTGGTCACAGTCTTTTGCAATGAAATTGGGGATGGGTATGAGCCTGTTGCAAGGGGATCAGAGTGGGGATGGATTCATAGGCCTTTCCAAGGGCAACCGTCTAAGGATCTGCTCACAGGCCTTGACTCGGGCAATACAGTGGCAACGGGCTCACAGATTGTTGCTGGGGGAACAGATTGGGAATGTTTCACATGCTGTAGCTACAAGAAAAGACTGGTCATGTGTTAATAAGTTGTTGCAAGAAGAAGGGAATGCAGACGTGTTCACAGGTCATTGGTAGAACAGTGGAGATGTGTTGACAGGCCATTGCTAGCTTAACAGAATGGTGATGGGCTTACAGGCTTTTGCTCTTGGAGAAGAGTGCGGATGGTACACCGGGAGAGAAAAAGTGTAGAACCGACACAGAGAGAGATCAACAGACAGACCGAGAGGGAAACAGAGGGATGCACAGATTGATTTGTTGTCACATGTACTGAAATACAGTAAAATGTTTTGTTTATGAGTGGTACAGATCAGATCGGATCCAGGCAGAGTCAGCATGGTTTACAAAAAGGAAGTCACGCTTGAGGAAAACGTTCAATTAAAAAAAACACGAGCCCAATCACTGTAACTCCTGGGAAACTCGGGCTGCAAATCACAGCACTCGGTCCCCACTGAAATCAACTGATTCACAACACCCCGATTTTGCATCTCTTTTTGCTTCTGGCCCTGTCTCACCTTCACCTCCCTCAGCCCAGCCAGATCCAATGTCAATTAGTGCTCAATGCCAATGCAGGCCAATGGCAAATCCAATGTTTACCTGGAAAGCGAGCAGGAGGAACATAAGACACAAGGTGTTACAACGTGATGGGGTTGTCGATGACAGGTTAGAGAGGCACAAGGATCTCATCTTTATGCTCCCATGTACTAGTTAGATGAATATGCTCAGTGCACATTACCCCTTCTACATTCATCAGTCTTGTGCTTGTGTTTAAGTTTTGAAAATGGCTTTGAACGTGAGACAAGTGGAGCTGTAACAATCCCGTGGTATTCAGCAGCAAGAAAATACCAATCAGGCTTTTCCAAAATGGGTATCTTCTGAGATCGTGAGCCACATGGAAGAATGAGAACTGTCTCACTGGGGGTCGCCATGTCTACTTTCAAAGTCTGCTCGAGGCGATCAGAAACTTTGCTGAATTTGTAAGTTTATCGAGAGTAGTGCTGGAATACAGGGAAATTGCAAAGTTTAGTCATTTGTTAAACAGAAGTTGCAAGAATATATCCAACTGTTACAGACAAGCCAATTTACTTTGGGTGCTTGGAAACTTGTAGACGCAACGGTGAAGGCAAAATGAAGAGTTACATGGCCAAAGATCAGTCAATTCATGGGAAGTTGCCATACATTTCTCCAGGAGACATGATGTTAGTTAACTTGCTGTTAATGACCTACGTTTTCTTTTCAACGTGTGAAATATGGGGTTGATCAGAGGAATACAGTTCATGTTTGTCCAAGACTTCCAGAAAGTATGTGATTCAATGTTATTGAGCTGACCCGTGAGTTTATGTATTTGGGGAAAATAACTACAATAACAATACATGTACAAAATTGGCTGAGAGAAAGGAAATACAACAGTGGCTTTGGATATTTTTTGGGATAGTTGAATGAATCTATTGAAATTCCCTCGGTGGCAATGTTGAGACCCTTGTGTTTTCCAAATATATATTAATGCTCTAAACATAGGACTACAGGGAACAGGATCAATATTTGTGCATACGTTAGGATTTGGAAACAGAGAAAAATGTGAGCAGAATGGTACAAAGAAGAACAACACAGCAAAGGAACAGGTACTTTGGGCCACCAAGACTGTGCTGATACATGATGCCTTTCGAAACTAAAAACCTTTTGTTTCTGTGCAATCCATATCACTTTATTCTCTGCCTATTCACCTATCTCTCATATCCACCTTTACCACCCCCTCGACTAGTGTATTCCAAGCACTTACAACCCACTGTCTAAACGCTTGCCTCTTACATCTCCTTTAAACATACACCCTTTTGGCTTAAACTTAGGTCCCATAGTAATTGACATTTTCACCTGAGAAAATACTTCACTCTCCATTCAATCAATGCCTCTCGTAATTTTCTGGAAACTTGTGTAAAGTTAGTGGGGTGTGTGGATCAGAGGTGGATGAATTTCAATGTGGAGAAGTGTCAGGTCACACATTTTAATGGGATGAATGTACATCAGCAATATAAAATAAAGGGTACATCTCTAAAGGGGTTGCAAGGATAGAATGACCTGGGTATATATGTGCATAAGTAATTGAACATAGAAGGACAGATTAGAAGAGAACTTAATAGAATCTACAATATTATATTATTTAATTATTTATTAATTACATGGTTTATTAATTTACTTATTTTTTCTCAACGGCAATGACCTGGGTTTTGTTTCTAGGTTTCATTCAGGCACATTAGGATTGCAGCACGAGCAAGTGGCCAATTTCTGGTTGGGTGGATGGAGAAGACTGATTCATTCATATGAAAACCTAGGATAGAAACTTATGGCCCTGAGGAGACGCTATCCTCAAATTGAGTGACTGCTGGCCACGCTGAGGGACATTGTACAGCAGGGAGAATAGTCAGTCATCATGAGCTATGAAGAGGGGATGTTGTGAACATCTGTACTGGACTGATGGATGGATTTTTGAAACTCCTTTTATCAGAGCTCAGAGTGGCTGGTACACACAGCAAAACTCAAATCAATTGAAATGATTATCTCTTCTGAATGGCTCGCTCTGGCTGATGGAGATTGATTTTACAAACTAACTCATAGAATTTCCACGGAGTAACCTCAGTTACATCACTCGATTCCAAGGGATTTCCTTAATTTTGAAACTATTCTCTGACATGGAACTTTTGAAATCTTTCCAGCTGCAGGTTCCAGCAGATTTTAATATTGTAATCAATAAGACTGTTTCAGGGCTAAATATTTTTTAATGAGTCATTAATAATTTAAGGATTTTATTGTTGTCCTGTGTTATTTGGGAGAGGTTCAATGTCTCTGCATCTGGAGTGACACCTTTGCTGTGGGATCTGAATCCATGTTCATCTATTGCTCTCTTTCACTGATGTTTGATGACTAGCATCGGAACGGTGGGCAGACGGCACACTCTGTGCTGTAAATCTGTATAACTCGGTCCATCTGTATGGCTTTATGACCCTTGCTTTCCTTGATCACCTCTCTGCCATTGTCAAACTTCCACTGCCTCCAATCATGCATGTATTTTAGATTCTGTTGCAGGCTATACATTTACTGTGTCTTCTCCCACTGCCCATCCCCTCACTATGTGCGACTGGCTTACCAGCATGATGTTCCCACATTATCTTTCACAGGAATTGTTTCTTAAGTGCAACAGTTCACCTGTTTTCCACTTCGGAGACAATATTAACAATCACATTCTGCAGCATTCCTCACCTCCACCTAAAGGTTGGGAGATTTTGGCAAACAGCATTTTCTTTTGTCTCTTCACAATAGATAACGCATTAGCCACAGCCAACCAGTTTGTGCTTACAGTGCTCAAATATTAATAGTGCCCAATTAATATTAATAACACCTCCTTCCACTCAACCAGACAGGGGCCAGCCCTTCTTTAGTTGAGGTCTCCAGTGATGCTTTGAAAAATCAGAGTCAATCTGTCTGCGTGAAATTTAAACAAAGTTTGGTCATCATCTAACTGGTGCATTTTCCTTTGCAATGCCTTGACCAATCAGAGTCTATTATTCGCCCAGGTCAGTACAGTATAAAACGTTTGCTCCCTTTCCATTGGTGCTTATTGTGAATGAACCGAAATGTGCAAGACAAAAAGCTTTGATGAAACTTGCCTTTTTTGCATACAGTTGGACATTATTGAACTGTTGTACATTGTTGTGGCTCGGCCTCTCTCACAATGCCACCACACAAGGCCTTATAGATGATTATGGAGGAACAATGTGTATTGTGGTTGATTAATTATTTCAATAAATAAAGAGAGGACAGAACTGTGAGCATCGGCCCCTTATAAAATGAGCTTTGTAAAGGGTAACATTGAGGAGCTAGGAAAGGGCAGGAGAGTTAAACAAATACTTTCCAACAATATTCACATTAGGGCATTCTTGCAACTTTAAAATACACAAAAATAGACAAGCAGCAAAAAGGGGAGGAAATAACCATAACAGGAGAAAACATACTGTGGTCAATGAAGTATTTCAAAAGATAAAAAGAGAAGAGAACTGTGAACATCGGCCCCTTAGAGAATGAGATTTGTCAGTGATAATGAGGAGCCAGGAAAGAGCAGGGGAGTTAAACAAATAATTTTAATCAATCTTCACAGTAGGGAACACTTACAACATTACAAAAAAATTGAGTAGTTCAGCAGCACAAAAGGGGAGGAAAGAACCATAATATTGATCAGAAGAGAAAAAGTATTTGGGAAAATAATAACCATTGACAAAGAAAATAGAGGTCGGCCGTTTGGTCATTCAAGCCTGCTCCAACATTTAACACGATCGTGGCTGATCATCCATCTGTTCCTGCTTTCTCTCCATACTTGGATTCCTTTCACCCCAACAATTATATCCAAATCCTTCTTAAATACATTCAATGTTTTGGCTTCAGGTGCTTTCTGTGGCAGATAATTCCAGAGGTGAGGAAATTTCTTCTTATCTCAGTCCTAAATAGCTTGTCGATGACAGGTTAAAGAGACACTAGGATCCCATCTTTATGCTCCCATGTATGCCCATATCCTAAAAGTCATGGTTCTGGACACCCTGTTTATTGAGAACAGCCTTCCTCTGTTTATCCTGTGGAGCCCTGTCGGAATTCTTTTGTTTCTATGAAAGACCACTCTTCTGAACTCGAGTGAATATAGTCCTAACTGATCCAGTCTTTCTTCACATGTCAGTCCTGTCATCCCAGGAATCATTCTGGTCAACCTTCATTGTACTCCATTCACAGCCAAAGCATTCTTCCACAAGAATAATGAGACCAAAATTGCACACAAGAATCCAGCTATGGGCTCACTGAGACCTGTGGAATCACAGAAGGACGTTCCTGCTCCTGTATCTGAATCCTCTTGTTAAGAAGGCCAAAAGAAACTAACTTGTGCTTGGGACATTTGAAAACAAAGTGTAAGTTTTGTGTTAAATACAAAGCTAATTTATTTGCCTTTTACTCAGAAAATAAAAACCTATATTTTCAGGAAAGTCAATTTAACATCAGTAGAAACAGACAACAATGAAATGTGTTCATTACTGAACATAATTAATAGCAAAATGCAACCACTGTGGTTATTTGTGAATTCACTCATGTTTTTGGGGGGGGGGGGGGGGGGTTGTCGGGTGTTTGAGTGAATCCCTTCCCACATTCAATGCAGGCGAACGACCTCCCTCCAGTCTGACATCACTGGCATACAATGAGGTGAAATGATCACCTGAACCCAGTTTGAAAGTGAAAGCACTGGAACGGTCTCTCACCTGTGTCAACACATTGATGGATCATCAATTGTTGAGGACTTTTAAAGCATTTTCTGCAATCTGAACATTCAAAGTTATTTCAATAATGTGAGCAAGTTAATGGAGGCTAATTGTTCAGAATCTTTATACCATTTCCCACATTCTCTGGTCAGAATTAACTTGCTCGTGTTTCAGCAGGTACAATGATCTGACGAATCTCTTCCTGCACATGAAGCAAGTGAACGGTATCTCCCCTGTGTGGATGCATTGGTGTACAGCGAGGTTACATATTCATCTGTACCCAGTCCCATCATGAGAGTATCTTATTGGGCTCTCAACAGTGTGAACATGTTGATGGGACATCAGTTCTCCAGAACATTTACAGCATTTCCTGCAGTCTGAACATTGAAAAAGGTCTCTCATTAGAATGAACTTTCTGGTGTTTCACCAGGTCAGATGAGTGAATGAAACACTTCCTACATATGGAATAGATGAACGGTCTCTCCCCAGTGTGAATGTGCTGGTGTATTGGGAGTTTAGATGATCGCTTGAGCCGAGTCGCACAGTGAGAGCACCTGAATGGTTTCTCACTAATGTGAGATATTAGTTCTCTCGAACTTTTCTCGCAATTCCTAGAGTGTGGATATTTTAAAGGTCTCTCCCCAGTGTGAACGTGCCGGTGAGTCAGCAGATGGGATGAGTGAGTGAATCCTTTCGCACACTCAGAGGAGATGAACTGCCTCTCTCTTATATGAACTTGCTGGTGTGTCAGCAGACTGGATGATCAAATGAATCCCTTTCCACAGTCAGGGCTGGTGAACGGTCTCTCTCCAGTGTGACCACACTGATGACTTTCCAGGGAAGATGGATATTTGAATTCCTTCTCACAGTCCTCACATTTCCATGGTTTCTCAGTGCGAACACTGGTTTTGGCTTCCATGATCAAAGCCTGATGATATTCAAGACATGATGAATTCAACATTTCGTTAGAATCTGCAGCGAGATTTGAGTTCACTGACTGCAAATGCTCCAACTTCCTGTAAAATGAATGACAGACAGTAAGAACGAAATGTGGCCCAGAGAGAAAAAGGCAGAACTTTAAAACTGGACTGAATACATCTGATCATTTGTGCGATAGACAGTGGACAATGCGACCATGAAAGCTCTTGGATTGTTATAACAATAGGACTGGTTCAGTATTAAGCTTCAGTGAAAGGAACTGGCTGCCAAATCTGGGGCTGCATAAAGGTGTTCTTTGTGGGAAAACTGAGAAATACGGAGAGCATTAATGGAGATGGGCTTCATATGGGCAGCACGGTGGATCGGTCGTTAGCACTGCAGCCTCACAGCACCAGGGACCTGGGTTCGATTCCAGCCTTGGGCGACTGTCTGTGGAGTTTGCACATTCTCCCTCTGTCTGTGTCGGTTTTCTCCCACAGTCAAAAGATGTGCAGGCTCGGTGGATTGGCCATGCTAAACTGCCCATAGTGTTCAGGGGTGTGTGGGTTATTGGGGGATGGGTCTGGGTCTGGGTGGGATGCTTCAAGGGGCGGTGTGGACTTGTTGGACCGAAGGACCTGTTTCCACACTGTAGGTAATCTAATTCATCTGCCAGTAATTCTAACAACCTCCCAAACTCACCAGACAGAAACACAAGATCAGGTGGTGCATGGGAAAACCATCACTTCCAGGACTCTGAGCAGCAGATTCAGACTGGAAAAGATTATTGACTTGCTCAATATGTCAGAATGCATTTTATTAAAAATTAAACCTGCTGAAAAAATAGGGACTCTGACAGTCAGAGTTTATTTTAGCCTCTAGTTCAGTTAGAATGTAATACTTTGCCAATGATTTTCTGTATCATATAACCTACTCTGCAAATAACATCTTTCTTCAGGCTATCTTCAAGGTTTTGCAAGAAGAAAATAAATGATGAATCATTTGTACCTTACACATTTTAATTACTGTCCTCACTGCTTATGACGGGGACTGTACCACATAGTGAATAGAAAATACAGATTGGGCTATTATTCTGCAGAAAAAAAATCCATTCCGTTTGCAAGCTGCGCCATGACTTTCATTTTAGCTTCCCAACCCAGACAAAATCCTCTGTTAAGAACAAAGAACAACATAGCACAGGAACCAGCCCTTCAGCACTCCAAGCCTATGCCTGCACATTCTAACCCTCCATGCTAAAAATGCCTTGATTCACAGGATCCACATTCCTCTCTTCCCTTCCTGTTCATGTATTCAGCCAGGTGCTTCTTGACTGCTGCTGCTGCGTCTGCTTCCATTGCCTCCTGTGGCAACACATTTCAGGAACTCAGCAACTTTTGTGTGAAAAGCTTGCCTTGCTTATCTCTTTCACACATTCCCCCTGCAGCTTGAACTTGTGTCCTCTGGTAATTTATCCCTCTGCCCTGGGGGAAAAAAGTCTCATACATTCCGCTCTATCCATGCCATTCACAATCTTATAAACTTCTCTCAGGCCACCCTCTCAACCTGCTGCGTCCCAGTGTAAACAAACCAAGTCTTTCCAACCTTTCTTCAATGCTAAACTCCCCCATAACCATGCAACATCCTGGGAAACCTATTCTATACCCTCTCCAAAGCATCCACATCCACATGTGGTGTCCAGAACTGAATGCAATATTCTAAGTGTGGCCTGACTAGAGTTCTACAAAGCAGCAGCATAACTTGCCTGTCCATATCGCCATTGCACCTTCCAATGAAGGCAGTCATCCCAAAGGCCTTTTATACTAAATTATCTACCTGCACCATCACTTTCAGTAGCCTGTGGACCTGCACACCCAGATCCTTCTGCATATCAATGTTCCTAAGAGTTCTGCCATTTACTCTATAATTTAAACCTGTACCTGACTTTCCAAATTACATCCCCTCATATCTGTCCAGATTAAACTACATGTCATCTTTCTGCCCATAACTCCAATTTATCTATACTCTGCTGTATCATCTGACAATCCTTCTCACTATCTGCAACTCTACCAACCTTTGTATTGTCCGCAAACTTATTGATTCGACCAGCCACGTGTTCTTCCAAGTTATTTATATAGACCAGAAACAGCAGAGGTCCCAGCACTGATTCCTGTGGAACACCACTAATCAAAACCCTCCATTCTGAAAAGTATCTTTCCACTGCTACACCCTGTCTTCGATGTAGCTATCTCTCCAGCTCATGTGACATCATCCTTTGTACCAGTTTGCCCTGATAGACTAGTGCGCCATTCTAATGAAGCTTGCACGACTTGAACGCACAGCAGCTTTCTTTCAATTTGACACTTTCCAATCTTCCAGATTGAATGTGGAATTCTGCAGTCCCTGAACCATCAAACAGTTATAAGGATCTGGAAAACTTGACCTGGAAATATGCTGGTACTAATGTCATGTTCAGATTGTTACTGCTCGTCGTCAATTCCCCACTCAGTGGAAATAGTTTCTCTGTAACTCCCCTGACAGTCACTAATCATATTCCCAAGACTTTGATCAAAAATATTTCTTATTAATCAATTTCCAGGGATACCTCTCTCAGAATGAAGTGATGTGTTTTAGCAGAAGGGATAGGAAGAGGCAATAACACAACACTAAAGAGTGTGCAGAGTCTGAGGGATTCACATGCACAGATATTTGAAAGTAATAAATAGATTAATTCGTCAAAGCAAATTTGATGTTGATTGATTTCAAAAAAATACTGAATCAGCATTTGAGAGAAAAATGCAAAGGTGCAGGGATAAAACAAGGGAATAGGACTGACTGGATTGCTCCAGACATTTGGCATGGGCTAAATGGTTTGCACTTTTTGATTTTTTTTAATATGGGCCTTCTTGTATTCTAAACCTACAGATTCAGTTATCAATCAGGTGAATCTGTGCTACATCCACTCCATAGTTGTTAGACCGTTCCTGACAGCAAGTCCGAGAACTAAAAACAGCTAATCAACTGTAATCTAACCACAGATAGTGTATCTCATTTTCTGATATCTCAAATCTTTTCCCACAGGCACACACACACACACATTCATACCTGAACGCTACCACATTCAGATGCTGATAGCATTCAGATACTCATCAATCGAGTTACTCTTTCACTCTTTCTGAGGTTCAAGTCGGCCAAATTCCTCTGCTGACATTGATCTGTAAGAGTGTAAAATCCATCACGATCAATCCAGGACAGAGATTCAGAACAGAAAAAGAAAAGCATTTCTCTTGGTTTGAAGTTGCTGTTCGTAAATCCTGCTCGCCTTCCCCTCGCCCCGTTCCCAACAAGTAAAGGACAAGCGCACTCTCCGCTTCCAGTTGGCCCCGGATAAAGATGGCGGGCTCACACGGCTCAGAAAACATTCGCGGCGCCCAGCCCTGCCTCGGCTAACAAAGGAATTCAGCAATTCCAATCTATTCGTGACAAAACCGGGGTCGGTATTTTTCAATTCAGTGACGGTAGCTACTGTCAGATTTTATAAAGCCTCTCCGCCCACTTCGTGGAATACTCACTCACTTGATTTCTAATTTTCACCTTTCAAATCCTTACCGCGCCTGTTCCTCATCCGATTCCTCCGGCTCTCCTTTGCCTCCGGTACTGCGCATGTTTGAAACGCTTCAGATTGCGCGCGCACCAGTGGGCGTATACATTCAGAGATAATGGGGACTGCAGATGCTGGTGAATCCGAGATAACTCGTGTGGGTCTGAAATATTAGCTCTTGTGCTCCTAAAATGCTTCTTGGCCTGCTGTGTTCATCCAGCTCCACACTTTGTCATCTGGGCAAATGCATTCCCACCCAGAATGCTGGGAAAAACACGCTGCCATTGAGCAGCAATATTGATACAACGAAGATATGAAGGAATATGCCAGGACGAAAGATACAGGAATCCATTGATACAAGTGCATGGTCCCTGTCTGTCCTGGTTCTAATAAACAGCAGAACAAAGAGATATGAACACACACTCAACGGATAAAGTGAACAAAATATACACCTTTCCTGTGTAGAATATTTGAATTTCGCCGCAAGAAGAATTCATTTATTGGTGATAAAATCATTTCAAATTTCAAAGCTGAACGATGTCAGGTAGGAAAACTAAATAAATCCGTTCTCACACTGAAGTGTGAAGAGTCTTCCTGTGCGGTGACTGTGCTGATACGTCAGTAGTTTAAGATGTTCAGGCAAGCGTGAAATGTTACACACGAGCTTCAGAAGAGACTGAGATGTCAATCACTTCCTGTAATGAGTTTCATTGTCTCAGCACTCTTTGAATAAACAAAAGCAGACTCAATCAACTCGAAATATTCAGCAACAGTTGAAAGAGAAATGCACTTTATATTACATGACTTCTCTGCATCAGTCCACAGAAAGGGAAAATTAACTCTTTTTCTCAAGCCAGGGACTTATCATCAAGACTGAATATTTCCAATATCTTCTTGTTTTATACTCAGTCAAAGAACTGATTTCTGAATTGTACAATCAATTCATTTGTGACTCGTATCTTTTTTTTGTGTCCACACATTAGTGGAAACATCTTCCGTGTTTAATCTGTCCGTCAGGCTTAGCACAGGAGTTAGATGACAGCTCCAAGAACAAATCAAATCAGCACGGCTATCCTTTGTTTTAAGATGTTACTTTTCTTTTCTCTGCAAAGAGAAAGAGCGTCCAGAAATGATGCTTGCCTTGTGGGGAGAGAAGATTTCGGAGACACAGTAAAGGAATACAAGTCCAAAGAACTGGACACTATCGTGGCTTGGGCGAACAAGTGACAGGTATCATTTGCTACATATAAATGGCAAGCAATGACATTCTCAAATAAGACAAAATATAATCACATTTCTTTGACATTCAATGGCATTACCGTCACTAAATGCCCCACTGTTAACATGCAGGTGGATCCCATTTACCAGAAACTCAACTGGACTTACCAGTTATACACAGTGAATACAAGTGTGAGTCAAAACCGATGAAATACTGCTGTGAGTAACTCACCTGCTGACTTCCCAAAGCCTGTCCATCTTCCATAAAAGTGAAATGGAATAACTTCCCACTGGATGGGTGTAACTGCGTTAAGACTGAAGAAGCTTGAGACCATCCAAGACAATGCAAACCACATCACTGGCACTACACCCATAAACATCCACCCCCTCCACCACCAACCTTCAGTTACACCAATGGGTTTTGGGTCAGCTGATACACAGGAAAACCAATGACCACCATTCCCCCTGCTGATCGCTCAGTATCCTGACTTGGAAATGTATCGCAATTCTTTCACAGTTGCTGTGTCAAAATTCTGGAATTCCCTCCCAAACAACATAGTGGGGCGAATTATAAAACTAAGACTGCTGCAGTTCAAGAAGCCAGCTCACCACCACTCCCTCAAGGACAATGAGGGATGGGCAATAAATGCTGGCTAGCTACCAACATTCACATCCCACAAACAAATTAACAAAAAAACATTGGTGGGCTGCTATCTAAGATGAAGGAGGTAGTTTTTTTATATGAATGCTAAATATATTGATGGTCAACAAGAGAGTCAAAAGGTTATTATGATAAATAGCTTGTGGAGTTGAAGCTACACTCAGTTCAGACATGATTTTATTTAATGACCAAGCAGGCGAGAGTGGCTAAATGGCACATATCTGCTCCTAGTGCTGACATGTACATGTATAGTCATATTGAAGCTATTCACAGACATTCGGGTGTAAGCTCAAAAGATCAAAATTTAAGTAAAAGCTGAGACATTTGACTGAATGAAATGAGACGTCTGTTATCTGCTTGGGATGCTTTTCCTAAATGGGTCCCTGTTAAGCAAGTGTGGTGTCAGGAAGAGACCGTGAAAACAAGAGCTGGAGATCAATTTATTTTGAAAGGGAGAGAAAAAAGGAATGCACTTCCCGGCATTCTCCAGGTGATGGTGTTTCTCCTCATCTCAGTCCTAAAATATTTACCCCATATCCTTAAACTGTAGCCCCTTGTTCTGTAATTCCCCATCATTGGAACATCCTTCCTGCATCTAACTTGTCCAGTCCTGTTTGGAATTTGGAGATTTCAATGTGATCCCCTCATTCTTCTATACTCCGTTGAATACAATTTTAACTGACTCAATCTCTCTTCATACGTTATTCCTACCATCCCAGGAGTCAAGTTGGTAAACACGTGCTGAACGCCGTCGAAAGGAAGAACACTTTTTTTCAGATAGGCATGCCAAAACTGTACACAATATAACAGGTGTGGACTTACTTAGGCCCTGTGTAACTGCAGCAAAGCATTCTTGTTCCTTTATTTGGATCCTCACTCTGTGAAGGCCAACAGATAATTTGTTTCCTTACTGCCTGCTGCACTTGTGCACTTACTGTCAGCAACTGGTGCGCAAGGATCCTCTGGTCTCATTGACACTCCCATGTGCCATTCAAACGATAATCTGCCTTGTTTTTTTTATTGCTACAAGATGGATAAGCTTACATTTATCCAAATATAACGTAACCAATATTAATTTTCACTTACAAAGCTTCTCCAAATCACACTGCAACATGCATGCACCCAGCTTTGTGCCATCTAAAAAGTTTGAAAAATTATATTTAGTTTCCTCATCTAAATCAGCAACGCACATTGTGAACAGCTGGGGTTCAAGAACAGATCCCTGTTATACCCCACGAGTTACTGTCTGACATTGTGAACAGCTGGGGTTCAAGAACAGACCCCTGTTATACCCCACTAGTTACTGTCTGCCATTGGGCAAAAGACACATTTACTTTGAATCCACGTTGACAACGTGCTGACCAGTTTCATAACCAACTCATTACACTCACCCCAATCCCATGCATTTCAACCGTACACATTAATCTCTAATCGCTTCTTCAAAGGTCTTCATAAAACCTAAGAAACACATCTACTGGGTCACCATGATCAACTCCACTTGTGACATCCTGAAAGGCAGTCATCAGATTTGTCAAGAATGATTTCCCTTTTGCAAATCTATGGAGACTGTTTGCTTCTGTTATTGTATTCTGCGTACTGTGCTCCAAAATTCTTGGCAATGGAATTGTGCATCTTCCATAAGATTTATCTCAAACTCACTGGTCCATAATTAAAGGGTTTTTCTCTTCCCTTTTAAATCTTATGATTACAGTAACTACCCTGTAGTCTGGAGGGACTGTCAAAGTGTCAAAGAAATTGTGGAAGAGAGCCAGCAATGCATCCATTATTTTGAAGACCCCTTCTTTCAGTCAACTGGGAATGTATGAGCTTTTGATCCCATCAATTTGTCTAAAATCATTTCTTGTGCCATTATAAATTCCCCCGTTTCTGACTGGAATAGACCTATATTAGTTACAACCAATCCTTTCCCCTTTATATACACACAGAATGTTTCCAGTCAGTTGTTACATGCCTGCAAGTTTACTCTCATACTCAACTTCCCCTTTTTATTTAATCTCTTGGTCTTCCTTTGCTAACTTCTAGCCCGGTCCCAATTCTGAGATCTATTTGTTTGCTTGCCAATCTGAATGCCTTTTTTTGCATCTAACATTGACTTTAACTTGCCACTTACGCCATGGTTTGGCTGTTCTTTTTCCTTGTCCTCTTGCAGCATACAGGAATGACATTTTTTTGTCGTTCACTGATTCACTCTTTGAATGTTTGCCATTGTTGTATCACTATCATGTGAGAAACATTTCTCAATCCATTATACCCAACCTCATGAAGAATTCTGTTATTTTATGGTCATTCATCCCCAAATGGTCTTTCACGATGACATTGTCGATTATTCATTTCTCATTCCTTAAATACCCCAATCTAAATGTACTTTTCACTCGTTGGTTCCACAAACTATTCATCAAGAAAACCATCCTGTACACACTATACTAATTGCCCATCCATGGTATTGTGGCTATTTTTATTCACCATATCTGTGTGAAGAGTAACATCTCTGACAACGATAGATATTGTTTTGCCACATGCATCTCTGATTTCCTGCTTAAAGCCATCTCAACATCATCACTACAGTTTGGTGCTCCATATAACACTCTTACTTCCTTGTTTCTCAATTATCCACACGTAGATTCTATCATGCATGAGTTAGTATCTTTCATCAATAATATGTGCATGTCCACTTTAAACAGTAATACAATTGCATCACCGTTCAGGAACTGGATTGCAATTACTCTGAACGAATTACACAACTTTGGAGACATCAACAAGGCATACTACCAAAAAAAAATTGAAGCCAGAGGGATCCAATACATCCCGATTCTATGGACACCCCAAGGTACACAAACCAGGGGTCCCTCTCAGACCCATTGTCCCACTATCAGGCACACCAACATATAGACTTGCCAATGAACTACAACAAATTGAAATACCTTGTGGGCAATGCTACCCACTCACATTCACTCATCCCAGGAATTCCTCAATATCATTAAGGACAGCAGGAGAGAAGATGATAAAGTAGGCAGGCACCCCAGAGACCGACAACCTCAATAAAGAAGCCAACATGAAACTACTAGATCTGTGCCTCACAACACACTTCACCGTCAATGACAACATATGCAAAAAAAACAATCAGGACTGATTGCAGAAGCAGTAATGCAAAGGTTAAAATGGACAGCACTCCCCATTGGTTCGAACTAATTGGCTGATTCCAGCTCGTTGCCAAAACATCAAAACAAGCCTAAGGTTTCCTATCACACAGTTAATTGATACACGTTTCCGTTTTAGAACTGGCTGTGCATCATCAGCTACATGCAGACACATTTTTTTCTCTCTCTGTATATATCCCTAAGCTAAGAAAAGCACTTTACCTCTTAATGAGGCCATGCACACTTGACCCATCCATTATTTTACAACAAATTCCAGATGCCTGCCTTCAAATTCACGATTTGAGTTGGTGAGCTTTCAGCTGTGATGAGTGGAAAAAAAAATCCACACTCTCTCCACTGTGGCTGCATTGGTGTTTTGACATTTTAGACGAATCTTCACAGACTCTTCCACACAGAGAGAAAACGTGTGCTTCTCCCCAGTATGAATGGTGTTTCTTCCTTCAGTGTTCAAAATCTTTTAACAATTTGGTTATGATAAAGACAGAGACTGTCAGATCTGGATATGGTTTCATCTGCATCTTAAATTGCAAACCAACCTTTCAAACAGAAAAGAAAAAGACAGGAGAAAACAGAAGAACACACACGGGTTGCGAAATTGAGAGAAATTAATCTGGCCATTTGTGAAACCAAGACTTGGGGAAAAAATTAAAATTTAAACTGTATGAGTACCATAAAAATCAGTCAGTATTTACAGAAAACTACAGAGGTGGGAGATTCGGAAGTCAACGAGCTTTCTCCCCAAAAATTTGATCTCTTTACTCCTCAGAACTAAGAACAAATGGAGAAACAAAATGCTGTAAATACTCAGTAGTTCTGGCAGCATCTGAAATTGTCCTTTTCCATCGATTAATAACCTCGAGCTTCAGTCTCAAGTTCTGTAGTTGCCTCCTTAAACATCTCCAACTCTCCCTCCTTTTCAAAATTGCCCTTCAAAAGCTGATACATGGAACAAAGTTCTTGATCATCAGCTTTATGTCTCTTGGTGGCAAATCCTGCGATATCATATGTCTGTGAAATTCCAGCGAGCATTTCGTTGTACTGAGATTGCTACATAAATGTCAATTTTGTTGGGTAACTTATACACCTATCAGTGTTCGTTCATCGTTACGGTGTGAGAATTCTCAAAAGAATGTATATGGATGCTCATCGTTCACGTGGCCCGCTCTTACCTGCTCAACAGACTCCTGGTGATTGACCATATTCCCTGGTCTCTTGCTCCTTAAACTTGTCCTCATTCAAGAATGGAGTTTTATTTAAAAAAAATAGCTAGTGGAGTAAAATGGAGTTAGCAGTTCATTTATTTTTAAAGATTTGTTACAATAACTGCAGAAGAAACATTGATAAAACATCACCCGTTTAAAATTATATTACTCACAGTGACCACCTACAGGTACATTAGAAGGATGCAGAAAGAATGGAGTTTAGAAACGCTTACCAACACAGCTCCAGTAAAAGAGCCATGAGAGGAGGAGAAAGAGGAGCAGGGAAGATGCCTACACTTATATCACTCAAAACCTGTTCCTGGAACCACTTCAACCCCGCCCAGCTGAGAGAGCCATTTGTCAGCTGGCAACTTCCTGAAGCTTGACCCAGTCCTGTTCAGGAGTGGGTCAGACCAAGATGAGCCTCTGTAACCATTTAGGTGGGACGGAGGAGTGGGGGGGAATCGGTGTTGGATGATCTCCTGCCCTGTTTCTTATCCCAAATTGACCCACCCTCACCATCCCCATGGCCCTGTAAACACAGACTGTAGATACCTGATGGGCCTTGGTGTGCAGACTCAGTCTGGGCATTTCTGGTGCAGAACAACAACAACTGTTCTGTCCTCATTCTCTGGATTGTTCCCATTTCTCCATTCCCAGTGAGTTATACATTATGCTGTTGCTCCCGCCCCCGCTACTTATTCTGGCCGCTCTTCTCCATTTCTGTGGTAGTCATAGAAACTTCAAAACTAGCAGCAAGTACAGACCACTCGTCCCTTCATGCCTGTTCTGCTCACCAGTATGATTACGGCTGATTGTCCAGGTCAGGAACCCCATATCCTTCGATTCCTTTGGCCTTCAGAACTATACCTAACTCCTCCTGGAAAACAGTGAGCGTATTCGACTCAGCCATGTCCTGTTGCAAACAATTTCACGCACTCGGCATTTTCTGAGTTAAAAGAAAATCTTCTCACCTCAGTCCAAATGGTTTTCATCTGGTCCTTTTCTTTATGTTATCTCACTGATTGTCTTTACTTTGCATTCGGGGTTGCTAACGGCCTAGTCACGGCCTTCATCTGGACACTTCTTTTATCTCTTTACTTCTGCACCATCATCCCCTCTGATTTTGCAACGCGAACCCTTTTGTCAGTCAATAATTCCTGCTCTTCACCCACTCATTCCTTTTGTTCACTGTCACCCTCCACTCCTTGCTCACTGGCCTGAACATTCACTCAGTTTCTGTTCCCACAGACGTGGCTGGATTCATGGTCCACATATCCAGAGCCACAAAAGGGACCCTTCGACCCATTGAGTCTGTCCCAATCAAAACACCAACAGACTAACTGCTGTAATCCCTTTTCCAGCACCTGACCCGCTTCCAATTCTTTGGCATTTCAGGTATATACCTGAATACTTCTTAAGTGTACTGAGGATTTCTGCACCTACCACACTTGCAGGCAATGAGTTCCAGATTCTCATTGCACTTCGGTGAAAAAAAGTCTCCCATTTTTGCTAAACTTTCAGTCCTTTACTTCAGTTCATGCCCCCAGTCATTGATGCCTCCAACAAGGGGAGCTATTCGTGCTGCCTCTTCTGTCTATGTCCCTCATCACTTTTACACATCTCAATTATGTCCCCTCTCACTTCTCTCTGCTCCAAAGAAACTAACCCCAAACTTTGTGGGCTGTGTGGTTCCCTGCTGATGGAGAGTGATTCGATTCTACCCTGCCAGACATTCTGGGGAGGAGGATCTGCCATTGCCAACAAATACTTCCTGCACACCCAAATCAACGCTGAGGTAGGCCATAGTCCCTCATTCGCTAGAGACCCCAAGTCTGCATCCTGTAAGTGGGAATGGGAGAAACGGCAAGAAAAATGGGGAACGAAATAAATCTAACACTTGCAGAGAACTGAAATCCATCAACCCGACCAATACAGGGCCAGACAGTTCAGAAACGCTCACCAATTCGAAATCCCAGGCTCAATATCCCCACAGGCCTGTCACTCACACCTGAATTCCTGCCCAGTTCAGAGCAAACCTCCATCTCACAGCTTCCAGATCCTTAATGCAGCCATGCCGAGGAGTGGGATAGTTCAAAGTGAGTACCTCAATACCTCACTGAGATCTTCTTTCACTGACCCAATCATATACTTTTTTTCCCGTTGCTCCCTTCCTAGTGATTCCAACCTCCTGCAGTGGTCCCTGTCTCGCAGTTTAATGAAAGAAAATCCTCCCCATTCCTCTGGTGATCTTGTTGGAGTGGGGGGAGAGCTGCATCAGACTGTGTCCTGATTTGCTGATTGTCACTCAAATTCACGATTAGTCTTTCAGATTTAAACCATCGGCAGTGTTTTCCAGTTCTCTCATCCTAAAAATGGCCTAAATCATTTAATTTGTCTGTAATTGTTAGCCTCCTCAGAAACTGTGATTAATTTTCGAGCTCTTTCTCAGTTGGGAGATGATTCCGATGTCGTTGGAATGTAACCACCTCCCCGATTCGATCACAGTCCTTGGTAGTAATAGGAAATCCTCAGTAAACATAAATGGAAACTGTGTGGAGGGTAGAAGATAGATAGAGAACAGATATAATGCAAAATAATTTTTTAAAAAACCGGAGGAACTGTGGATGCTGTAAATCAGGAACAAAAAGAAAATGTTGCTGGAATAGTTCAGCAAGCCTGGCAGCATCTGTGAAGAAGAAAACCAAATCAGAGCTAACATTTTAGGTCCAGTGACCCTTCGCAAAAATCTAAAGAACTGCAGATGCCATAAATCAGGAACAAAAACAAGTTGCTGGAAAAGCTGACCAGGTTTGGCAGCCTCTGTGAAGAAGAGTCAGAGTAAACGTTCTGAGTCTGTTGACCAGAGAAAGGGTGAGTATGGATGGACAATGCTTTTCAAAATGTGAAATATCTAAGTGGCTTGGTATCGTGCTAATGAAGATCAACAGCATCCTGACTCGTGTGGAATTCTGGGTCAAAAATCAAGCTCTGACCAAAATACGAGCTGGAGCAGAACAGCTACTGTAATAAACTGAAACAATTTCATTTCTGACAAAGAGCCACTGAATTTGAAATTGTAACTTCCACTGAATTTGAAATTGTTACTTCTTTCTCTGTTCTGATGCTGCCACACCTCCAGCATTTCCCTGGCAATTTCTTTTTCTGTTCCAGCAAAACGTTTGCTCTGTTATTGATAATTGGCCAACACCTTCATAAATGCCTTTGGTTGGCGAGACACCTTCACCTGAATAACGCTGTAATGCTATCGATCCATTTTCTAGCTTAAGATGCAAATACCAATTCCTACTAGCTGATGGATGCAGAAAAACCCACAGTTCCAAAAGGCACAGAAACCGCTCTCAGTACAATAGAGATAATGGGAACTGCAGATGCTGGAGATTCCAAGATAACAAAATGTGAGGCTGGATGAACACAGCAGGCCAAGCAGCATCTCAGGAGCACAAAAGCTGACGTTTCGGGCCTAGACCCTTCATCAGAGAGGGGGATGAGGGGAGGGAACTGGAATAAATAGGGAGAGAGGGGGAGGCGGACCGAAGATGGAGAGAAAAGAAGATAGGTGGAGAGAGTGTAGGTGGGGAGGTAGGGAGGGGATAGGTCAGTCCAGGGAAGACGGACAGGTCACGGAGGTGGGATGAGGTTAGTAGGTAGCTGGGGGTGCGGCTTGGGGTGGGAGGAAGGGATGGGTGAGAGGAAGAACCGGTTAGGGAGGCAGAGACAGGTTGGACTGGTTTTGGGATGCAGTGGGTGGGGGGGGGGAAGAGCTGGGCTGGTTGTGTGGTGCAGTGGGGGGAGGGGATGAACTGGGCTGGTTTAGGGATGCAGTAGGGGAAGGGGAGATTTTGAAACTGGTGAAGTCCACATTGATACCATATGGCTGCAGGGTTCCCAGGCGGAATATGAGTTGCTGTTCCTGCAACCTTCGGGTGGCATCATTGTGGCAGTGCAGGAGGCCCATGATGGACATGCCATCAAGAGAATGGGAGGGGGAGTGGAAATGGTTTGCGACTGGGAGGTGCAGTTGTTTGTTGCGAACTGAGCGGAGGTGTTCTGCAAAGCGGTCCCCAAGCCTCCGCTTGGTTTCCCCAATGTAGAGGAAGCCGCACCGGGTACAGTGGATGCGGTATACCACATTGGCAGATGTGCAGGTGAACCTCTGCTTGATGTGGAATGTCATCTTGGGGCCTGGGATGGGGGTAAGGGAGGAGGTGTGGGGACAAGTGTAGCATTTCCTGCGGTTGCAGGGGAAGGTGCCGGGTGTGGTGGGGTTGGAGGGCAGTGTGGAGCGAACAAGGGAGTCACGGAGAGAGTGGTCTCTCCGGAAAGCAGACAGGGGAGGGGATGGAAAAATGTCTTGGGTGGTGGGGTCGGATTGTAAATGGCGGAAGTGTCGGAGGATAATGCGTTGTATCCGGAGGTTGGTAGGGTGGTGTGTGAGAACAAGGGGGATCCTCTTGGGGCGGTTGTGGTGGGGGCGGGGTGTGAGGGATGTGTCGCGGGAGACGCGGTCAAGGGCGTTCTCGATCACCGTGGGGGGAAAGTTGCGGTCCTTAAAGAACTTGGACATCTGGGATGTGCGGGAGTGGAATGTCTTATCGTGGGAGCAGATGCGGCGGAGGCAGAGGAATTGGGAATAGGGGATAGAATTTTTGCAGGAGGGTGGGTGGGAGGAGGTGTATTCTAGGTAGCTGTGGGAGTCGGTGGGCTTGAAATGGACATCAGTTACAAGCTGGTTGCCTGAGATGGAGACTGAGAGGTCCAGGAAGGTGAGGGATGTGCTGGAGATGGCCCAGCCCTCCGCTCCCTCCGCTCCAACCCCAACCTCACCATCAAACCCGCAGACAAGTGTGGCGCAGTGGTAGTATGGCGCACTGACCTCTACATCGCCGAGGCCAGACGCCAACTCTCCGACACCACCTTCTACCGCCTCCTCGATCATGACCCCACACCCGAGTACCAAACCATCATCTCCAACACCATTCACGACCTCATCACCTCAGGGGACCTCCCACCCACAGCCTCCAACCTCATTGTTCCCCAACCCCGCACGGCCCGTTTCTATCTCCTTCCCAAAATCCACAAACCTGTCTGCCCTGGTCGACCCATCGTCTCAGCCTGCTCCTGCCCCACCGAACTCATCTCCACCTATCTGGACTCCATTTTCTTCCCTTTGGTCCAGGAACTCCCCACCTACGTCCGTGACACCACCCATGCCCTCCACCTCCTCCATGACTTCCAATTCCCTGGCCCCCAACACCTCATATTCACCATGGACGTCCAGTCCCTGTACACCTGCATTCCGCATGGAGATGGCCTCAAGGCCCTCCGCTTCTTCCTGTCCCGCAGGCCCGACCTGGCCCCCTCCACCGACACTCTCATCCGCCTAGCTGAACTCGTCCTCACACTCAACAACTTCTCTTTTGACTCCTCCCACTTCCTACAGACTAAGGGGGTGGCCATGGGCACCCGCATGGGCCCCAGCTATGCCTGCCTCTTTGTAGGTTACGTGGAACAGTCCCTCTTCCGCACCTACACAGGCCCCAAACCCCACCTCTTCCTCCGGTACATTGATGACTGTATAGGCGCCGCCTCTTGCTCCCCAGAGGAGCTTGAACAGTTCATCCACTTCACCAACACCTTCCACCCCAACCTTCAGTTCACCTGGGCCATCTCCAGCACATCCCTCACCTTCCTGGACCCCTCAGTCTCCATCTCAGGCAACCAGCTTGTAACTGATGTCCATTTCAAGCCCACCGACTCCCACAGCTACCTAGAATACACCTCCTCCCACCCACCCTCCTGCAAAAATTCCATCCCCTATTCCCAATTCCTCCGCCTCCGCCGCATCTGCTCCCACGATAAGACATTCCACTCCCGCACATCCCAGAAGTCCAAGTTCTTTAAGGACCGCAACTTTCCCCCCACGGTGATCGAGAACGCCCTTGACCGCGTCTCCCGCGACACATCCCTCACACCCCGCCCCCACCACAACCGCCCCAAGAGGATCCCCCTCGTTCTCACACACCACCCTACCAACCTCCGGATACAACGCCTCCCCCTCTCTCCCTATTTATTCCAGTTCCCTCCCCCCATCCCCCTCTCTGATGAAGGGTCTAGGCCCGAAACGTCAGCTTTTGTGCTCCTGAGATGCTGCTTGGCCTGCTGTGTTCATCCAGCCTCACATTTTGTTATCTCAGTGCAATAGTCGGCTTCCTGTGTGGGCAGCACATGCTCAAAGCGATTGCAAACCGTGCGGCTGGATCTGCAGAGAAGGTTATCAATCAATTAGCCCAACCAATGGGAGTGAAGGAGAGGCGGGACTGTATGGCCGCGCGGGAGCGGCTGGTCCTTCAACCAATGGGAGTGAACGAGTTGTGTTTTGAATGACAATCCAACAGCTTTCACGACAAATTTCACGACGACCAGCCCCGCAAATATCGTTTCATTCAGCTCCATTTCACAACCTGCCCTTTGCTTTTGTGTGCTCTCTTGCATTCTATTTTCTAGTTTTTTATTAAATTTCAGATTAATAAGCTACAGACAATATTAGAGGAAGGCAGCACGGTGTTTCAATGTTTCGCCTTGCTACCTCAGACGGCCAGGGAACCGGCTTCGATTCCTGACTTGGCTGACCGTGTGGGTTGTCACACTCACCCCGTGTCTGCGTGGGTTCTTCCCACAGATCAAAAATGTGCAGGCCAGTGGATTGACCATGCTAAATTGCATATTAATCCCAGGAGTGTACAGGTTAGGTGGTTTAACCATGGGAAATGTAGGGCTATGTGAATGGGATAGGAGATAGATCTGAGTCGGATGACTCTCGACGGGTTGGTGCAAACTTGATTGGCCAAATGACCTCTTTCTGCATTGTAAGGAATACATGATTGGATGTGCAGTTGGGAAACTCAATCCAAACAGCAGATCAGAATCTGACAGACAACCAATTCATGGTAACCTGAATATTCCTGGATTTTGAACATTAAAGGAAATATCACTGTTCACTTTGGAGAGAAGCTATACACATGTTCTACGTTTGGACAAGGATTCAGCCGATCAGAACATAAATGTACTGTTGACTCAGAGAAACCTGTGATATGAAGGAAGCATTGGATGGAGTGTCGTATCCAGGACCAAAATTTGAATGAGTGTGAAAATATTACATTGGTTGGAGTACTCCTGATCAAAAAAAGAGGATGATTGTGCTTATTGGAGTCCAATCATCTCAGCCCTAGGGCATCTCTGCAAGAATTCCTCAGGGTGGTGTCTTCAGCCTTTCACGCCTTCAGCTGCATTATCAACGAGCTTGCCTTTTTCAGATGGTCAGAAATGGAGATATTCCCTGATGATTGTACAATATTCCAGGCTATTCAGTTTGCCTCAATCACTGAAATGGTCTATATCCATGTCGAGCAAGACTTTTACAAGATCCAGTCTTGGAATGATTACAGGCAATTGCCAGGCAACGGTCATCTGCAACAGGAATGAATCTAAGGAACTTGCAATGACAATCAAGGGAATTTTCATCATTGCGTCCTGCACGATCAACATTTTGGAGTTTTCTTTGGCCACATACTGAACGTAACCAGTCATATAAACTTTGTGACTACAATAGGTCAGAGGCTAGGAAATTTACAGTGACTTCACAGTCCGCCCACCATCAACAAGGCATGTGTCAGCAATGTGATGGAATACTCCCCACTTGCCTGGATTAGTGCAGCTTCAAACATACTAAGCAACTCAAATTCATCCTGCACAAAGCAGACCATAATCTTTGTCCATGAATCAAATGATTCAATAAGGGAATTAGTCTATTAGCTGCAAAGGAACAATGTACAGGTTTAGAGGCAGAGGCAGGAGAATGGTATTGGGTGAGATATTCTCATTCTGAAGGCTAGTGCAGATAGTATGGTCAAATGGTTTCCTTGTGTGCTGCATCAATTATGTGAATCAAACTCCAATGACAACCTTCAACATTCTCACCCTTCAACATTGGTGGAAAGCAGCAATAGTTTTGACCAAGACCAATATGCACTGAAGTAACTTCTCTAGGATCTTTCAACACCACTTCCCGAAACCAAACTGCACTCAGTTGGTTTGGTTGTAGAGAGAACCGAATTCCCTGTGTCCTCCATCACTCCTCCCTTGGGAAGCAGTTACCTCAATGTCCCCACTCTGCTGCAGACCTTTTCCTTTTCCAAAAATATACTTTATTCTAAAAAAAAGTCTTGTGTGTATGTATGTGTGTGTATATGTATATACACAGCAGCACATCAACCAAACATACATTACCCAACAAACGGAGACTAAAACTTTCACTGAACTAGTGACTGTGGGATATACAGCCCATTCAAATGATGCAACTTCAATTTATGTGAAGGTTGAGCCAGAAACTGATCTAATTTTCAGACTGCATTCACTTTTTATAAAGACTCAGACTTTAGTCAGGCTCTGAATTTGACAAATTTCCAACATTCATGTTGCATCTTCATACCTGATAATACATTTGATAAAATAGCGTGAAAAATTCGAATGTGAGTTTTTAGTAATTATGATTGTTGGATACCAATCATATTATTCACATTCTTTTTACTTTCTCTGTGAATTCTGAATTACAACTAACCTTACAAAAGCCATTTGAATTCCAAGGTGCCATACTGAAATTAACCAGAAACTCAAACTTTGAATCATGTTGATGTTTGGCACGAGGCTGTGGTGTGATATCACAAAATGGGACTCACTTGAATTTGTGTGGCATCAGGGAACACTAGTAAAACTGAAATGAATGATAATACAGGATTAAACTAACAAGTGGCTGGTCCATACCGGACATTAAAGATGAGGTTCGTAATTTTGAAGACCAATTGCCTGAAACAATTGCTTCAGATGAACCTAAGGGCAGTAGAGTGAGGAAGGTGTTTGCTACACTTGCTTCTAATTGTCATTGCCTTGAGTAGAAGATTTGGGAGGTCATGTTGTTGCTTCACAGCACATTGGTTAGTCCACTTTTGGAATACGGTGTGCACTTTTGTTCTCCCTGCTACAGGCAGGATATTGAAAGGGTTGAGAAAAAAAATTGCAATGATGTTGCCAGAGTGGCTAGGTTTAAGCTATAGGGAGAGGCTGAATAGCCTGGTTGGTGGGGTATGTTTGTCAGAGAGGCATCAAAGACTGAGGGGTGACCTTATCGAGGTCTATAAAATCATCAGGCGTATGGATATGGTAAATAAACAAGGTCTTTTCCATGGGCTGAGGGAGTACAAAACTAGAATGTATACGCTAAAGGTGATGGGAAAAGAAATAAAAGGTACATATGGGGCAATTTTTCTTGCAGAAGGTCTGAGCGTATGAAATGAGATAGCATGGACATGGTAGAAGCTGAGGCAAGTACATTCAAAGGCATCTGGATGGGTACATAAGGAGTAAGGGTTTTGTTGTGGGCCAAATGGGGGTAGTTTAATTTAGGATATCTGATTGGCATGGATGGGTTGATTGAAGGGTGTGTGTCCATGCAGCACAACTCCATGTCTGCATTCAAACAAACCAAAGGCATTATTTACTTCACCCAACCTGTATTTACATGCATTCCAGGCACCAGGAGGGTCCACTACCTGAATGGACACCCATTTAACTTTGGCAGGTAGCCCTGTACAGTGGCTGCTGCCCACTGCACCTTGGCAGCAGTTCTCCCCAAGCTTTAGTGAGTCCTCATCATGACGTCCTAGACTTTGAATGTGCCAGTCTACAACGTTGTGTGGAGGTCAACACCCTCTTCTGGAACACCAGTAAGTACCAATCAGACCAAGACCTCTTTGCCAGAAATCAGTGACAATTTGTAGGGCATAATACAGTACCTGTTATTAACACATAAACAGAATTTGCTGGAAAACCTCAGCAGGTCTGACAACATCTGTAGAGAGAAATCATGCCTAAAGTTTCGGTTTGACTGACTTGTCCTCCGAACAGTATCCATCACATTGTTTCAGGCAGCAGACACCTCCTGTACAGCTGTGGCGTCTGTTGCAGTTTCTCTAAACTCCTCCGGCCTTAAGACCCAATGAGTTCCTGGCACCCCTCCAAGCACACTTGCTACAAACATTTTCCGAAACCCCATTCTAACACAACATTCACCATTTTCAGCTGTGGAGACTACAAGCTCTGGAATTCCCTCCTTAAATCTCTTAAAACTTCTTTAAGATAGACGATGTAAAATAAACCTTTTTATTCAATGCTTGAAACATTTTAGTTTGATAAATATCTGAAACTTTCCATAATAATGCAAATCGTTGCTGTTATTGGCTTACACTGAGAGGAACAGGATGATCACTCAAAGGCTTTACATTCTCGGACCATCATGGCCACAATCATTTTCAAACTGGAAACTTAATCTTGACAGCCCGTTTTCAGCATTCCCGTTGTTCTAACTGACTGCAGTGTTCCGAGTCTAGGAGCTGTGAACCATGGACGAGAGCAGCTGAGACACATTTCTTCCCTAACTCACAATGAACCATCACTCCTGAACAGAGATAATGGGAACTGCAGATGCTGGAGAATCCAAGATAACAAAGTGTGAAGCTGGATGAACACAGCAGCCAAGCAGCATCTTAGGAGCACAAAAGCTGACGTTTTGGGCCTAGACCCCTCACAGAGGGGGATGGGGAGACGGTTCTGAAATAAATAAAGAGAGGGGGAAGGCGGACCGAAGATGGATAGAGGAGAAGACAGGTGGAGAGGGGAAAGTGGAGGTGGGGAGGGGAGAGGTCGATCTGGAGAACAGGTCAAGGTGGCGGGATGAGGTTAGTAGATGTGAAATGGAGGTGCGGCTTGAGGTGGGAGGAGGGGATAGATGAGAGGAAGAACAGGTTAGGGAGGCGGGGACGAGCTGGGCTGGTTTTGGGATGCAGTGTGGGGAGAGGACGTGCTGGGCTGGTTTTGGGATGCAGTGGAGGAAGGGAAGATTTTGAAGCTTGTTAAGTCCACATTGATACCATTGGGATGCAGGGTTCCCAAGCGGAATACCAAGCATCCCAAAATCAGCCCAGCTCGTCCCCTCCCTACACTGAACCCCAAAACCAGCCCAGCCTGTCTCTGCCTCCCTAACCTGTTCTTCCTCTCACCCATCCCGTGCTCCCACCTCAAGCCACACCCCC
This sequence comes from Stegostoma tigrinum, assembly GCF_030684315.1. Taxonomy (NCBI): domain Eukaryota; kingdom Metazoa; phylum Chordata; class Chondrichthyes; order Orectolobiformes; family Stegostomatidae; genus Stegostoma; species Stegostoma tigrinum. Next base: position 27,762 of record NW_026728141.1, read on the forward strand.
ATTTCCTACCTAGTAATCTCATCCCACCTCCTTGACCTGTCCGTCTTCCCTGGACTGACCTATCCCCTCCCCACCTGTACTCTCCTCTCCACCTATCTTCTTTTCTCTCCATCTTCAGTCCGCCTCCCTCTCGCTCCCTATTCATTCCAGAACCCTCTCCCCATCCCCCTTTTCTGATGAAGGGTCTAGGCCCGAAACACCAGCTTTTGTGCTCCTGAGATGCTGTTTGGCCTGCTGCGTTCATCCAGCTCCACACTTTGTTACCCTCACTCCTGAAGCTGAGCTACAGCAGGGAAAACGGGAAACTCGAAACATTCTTCTCCCCTCCCCGAGCCCAGCGCACGTGTGATTGGCAGTGGGCTCGGCCAATAGAAAGGAAGGGGTGGGACTGGAGGACAGATCTGGAGCGGCGGGGTGGGGGCGTGCGGCGACACGTGATCAATCTTAACCGAAACAACTGCGGATACTGTAAATCAGGAACAAAAACAGAAGTTACTGGAACAGCTCAACAGCTCTGGCCGCATCTGTGAAAAAAAAATCAGAGTTAACGTTTCGTGTCCGGTGACCCTACCTCAGAACAGCAACGTTCCGGCCGGTGTTTGCACGCAGGCGCAGCGTCATTCTGACCGCCGTAAGCTGGTGATTGCCGGTTTTGTCGGAGCTGGTAAAGGAACAAAGAATAAGCTATTGGGGAAACAGTGAATGTTAGTGTGGTCTGGGAGACTTTATCACCGTTTGTGTACAACTGTAGATCCGAATTAGAGCTTCTTGGTCATGCGTTTTCAGTAAACTGAAAAGGGCTGCAGGCTTCAGGCCGCGAGAGGCCCAGGTTACCGCCAGAATATTTATTGGCCCCAAAGCCCCGCGTGTTTCGGACAGAATGGTCCCTGCTTTGCACTGAGGACCTGGGGGTTGGAAGCGTTTTCTTTCTCAATGAACTACCACAGTAAATCTGTACTCCACAACTTAAAGGGCTCTCGTATCTTTTCTGACCAGAATTGGATGCAATGATTGACTGTGACCTCACCAGATCTTTATCAAGGTTCAGCATCTTTTCCGTGAGTGTGTTCTCATTACCTCTATTATTTCTTAAAGCCAGAGTCATAGAGCCTTCAGACCCTCTAGAAACAGACCCTTCAGTCCAAGCTGAACATAATCCCAAACTGAACTAGTTCCATCTGCCTGCTCCTGACCCTTCAAACTTTTCCCATTCATGTAGCTATCCAAATGCTTTTTCAATATTGTAATTATACTTGCATCCACCACACCCTTATGAAGTTCATTCCACACACAAACCACCCTTTGTGTTTTTAAAAAAAAAAGCCTCGTGACTTTTTTAAATGTTTCTCCTCTCACCTTAAATATGTCCCCTAGTTTTGAAATTCCCCACCTAAAGACAACTACCATCAACTTTATCTATAGCTCTCATTATTTTATAAACTTCTATCAGATTGCCTTTCAACCTGCTACACTGCAATGAAGAAAGTTCCAGCCTATCTTTATAGTTGAATTGTTCCATGCCAGGCGACATCCTGGTAAGTGTTCAGAACAATGCACAGTTTGATAATATCCTTCCTATAACTGGACACAGTATTCCAGAAAAGGCCTCACCAATGTCCTGTACAACCTCAAGATAACATCCCAACTCTTTATACTCCAAGGACTGAGCAATGAAGGCAAGAATGCCAAATGCCTTTTAACCACCCTGTGGGTATATGTGATGCAATCTTTTAGAAAGAAATGTACCTGCACCCATAGGTCCCCTGTTCTCAAACACTACCTAAGGCCCTACCATTAATTGTATAAGTCCTGCCCTTGTTTGTTACACCAAAATTCAACGCCTCACATTTATTCAGATTGAATACAATATGGTTTTTTTTGAGCCCATTTGATCAAGATCCCTTTGTAATCTTAGGTAACCTTCTTCACTGTCTATTATGCCCCTATTTTGGTGTAACCCATAAACTTACGAACTGTACCTTCTATATTCTCATCCAAATCATTTATATAAAATGACAAAAGAGGATCCAGAATTGATCCTGCTGGAACCCTGCTGGTCACAGGCCCCCAGTCTGAAAAGCAACCCTCTGCCATTACTCTCTGGCTCCTGCTGTTAAGCACACACATGCACACACACCCCCTTTCTATTGTTCCTACATCACCTAAAACCTAGAACAGTGAGCTGCCGTTTTGTCCATCTCACAGACAAGTTTCTGTCATAGCTATGAGTTCATCAGCTTTAACTTTAAGACTCGTTGCATTGAAAAGAAAAGTTCTTCAGAGTTACTACATATTCTGATTCTCTCATCTTTCTTTTGTAATTGCTGTGCTCTCCTCACATTCAGAACGTTCCTCATCAATCCTTCTGTTTACGCTGGTACGTATAATTCCCCCACTCCCCATCTCTGTCAATATAAAGTCTCCTTCAATGGAATGAGCAAAGCTCCCTGCTGAGATCTTGATCCCTTTCCAGTTTACATTAGACCATTCTTTGTCTTTTCTACCCCGAAAGACATTCCAATTGTCCAAAAACCTGAATCCCTGAACAATTCACGAGATCTTCACCATCGATTTGTCTCCTTTAACCTTGTTCTCCCTACCTCGTTTGGCATTGGGAGTAAACAAGAAAGCACGACTCATCAAGTTTTTTCTTTAAATATTTTACCTAACTGATCAAATTCACTTTGTAGTGCTTTTAATCTTTTCCCAAAAAAGGTCATTGCTATCAATGTGTACAATAATTTCTGGCCTCTCAATCTCACCTTTGACAAGAGATTTGACATGTTTCGAGATGTCCTTAATCTGAGCACAAGGCAATTAGCAAACCATCCTAAATTTACACTCACTGCTATAGAATTTCCTGTTTAAGCCTCTGACAGGAGAGTCCCCTACAAAAATAATTCTATTAAATCTCCCGAAATTCTGCATAACATAAGAATCATTCCAAGTGTCGAAAAAGTGACTGGCCATTCCGTTTTCCTCAGAGAGACCACGTCCTTCAACAGTTCCAAAAGCTGAATATCTGGCAGAGGGATACCACCGGAGACATTCTTACTTATCCTAACAGTCACACATCTCTCCTAACAGTGCTGGGTCGTACAGCCGAACACATGTCGAACTCTGATGAAACTGCAGGTTCCATGAATGAAGCCCAAGATCCCATACAGTCTCCTCAATGCATTTTAGTTATGTTCTCTCTCCGATAAAGATTTGTACATAGTAACTCCCCGCTCCATGCTCGTTGCGTCTGTACCATTCAAATATATATTCCCCTTCCACGTTGTTTCCCTCAAGATGCATAAACTCACTGTGTGTTCTAAAGAAGAGATGTTTATTCAAAATATTAACTGTGGCTCCACTATTCCTGCCACTTGGAAAACAGGACAGTACAGCATCGGAAGAAGCCCTTTGGCCCACCACATCTGTTCTAATATTGATGCCACTCTGAAGTGATGCAATCTGCCTGTACATGATCTATATCCCTCTCTTCCCTGCCTGTTCATATGTCTGCCCAAGTGCCTCTTAAATGTCGTGATTGATCGTTTCTGCTTCTATCACCTCCCAAGAGAGTACGGCCGCCTATCACTTCCTGTATAAGAAACGTGCCTCATACAACTCTTTTTTTAAACTTTCCCCCTCTCACCTTAATCCATTTGCCCCTAAAATTTGTCATTTTCACCTGAGGAAAAGGGCTGAGTGTCCACTGACTCCCTTTCAGGTCGCCCCTCAGCCCCTCGCTCTGTGTAGTGATAACAATCCAAGTTTGTCCAAGCCAGACAAAATCCTGGTAAACCTCTTCTGCAACCTTTCCGAAGCCTCCACGTCCTTTCTGTAATGTAGTGATTGAAACTGCACACGTCACTCCAAAGGTGGCCGAATTACAACTTTCTATTCAGCCCCCTGACAGAAGAAAGCCAGCATGCCATAGTCCTCCTTTACCACTTTATGCATAGGTGTTGCCACTATCAGAGACCTATGGACTTGGACCTGCAGATCCATCTGTATATCAGTGCGACTCAGGGTTCTTCCATTTATTGTTTACGCTCCCCTTGCAATTGGCCTCCCAGAATGCATCCCCTCATAGTTACGTGTGCGTGTGTGTATGGTCTCAGGTCTGATCCTTGTGGGACAGCGCTAGCCCTGACCTCCAGTCAGAAAAACACACTCCACAACTGTTGACGGGTGAAATATCAAACAGGAGTCTTGTGTTCTGTGTTCAGCAGCATGAGCAACCTTTATGCGGAGCTCCTTAGCAATTCATTGTGGGAGATTTTCTGGTGCTGTCTCACTGCACCCAACCAAGTGTAACATTTTTATACATTTCACATTACAGCAATGACACGCAATGTTATCATGTAATTGTTAGCCATATTTGCCTGAGCGATACATCCAGTCCAGTAAACGCATGGTTAATGGCTCTACAGAACTTGGTGCTCCCACAGTCTGTTGATGTTTAACTGATTCCTTTATTATTTGCCTTTAGAATACCTGTTGTTAAATCACATTTCAATCCTGACAGTTTTGTACTCCTTCCCAAACATTTACCAGCTGCACCACATTAATTACGAATAACCTCAATGCTCCGTTATCACTGAGGGCTCTTCCAAATTTGGTTGGGCTTTATTTTCGCTGTTAACCCAAATTCATAAGATTAGAAATGATATTAATTTCTACCACTTATTGTAAGTTCTTTAAAATAAACTCTAACGTTACTGCAGTTCTGTGACAGCTGACAGATTGGGAACAGCCGCTCTCTCACTTGACCTGAGAAATCAAACAAACAGTCTCTCTGAATTGCAGTTCCAGTTACACACTCCAGCACTCAGATGTGGCCAGTGAGTTTTGAATCAGTATTTAACTCATGGATAAATCTTTACTGCCTCTTCTCTAAACACTCTGCATCACTAATTTTCTTTACTTAGTGAGACAGCATCAATTTGAATTTCACTCTCATCTGTGGAATTCAATCTCTTCACAAATTTACCATGTCATTAAAAGAAACTTGTTTATATTCTTCAAATTTCTAGGCACCATAACCGCATCTTTACTCTATTTTGTAATCTGTTTCTGCCACTTTTCCGTTGATCACTGGGTGGTTATCCTTCTGCAGTCGTAATTACTGCGTTTTTACAGCCATCTTTTGTCCCCACTCCTGGCTATGTAATGAGAAGGTTAAATTGTGAATTGTGTGCAGCACATGACCCGAGGAGTGATAGTGATAGAAATGGGCTTCGTGGCAGTATGGAAAGGGAAGGGGTGAAGCTGGCTGTGGCAGGCATGCAGCAAACTGAAATAAGAATGAGAGTGAATTGATTAATATGGACCCCAATAAGTATTACATATAATCAAGCCTGAATTATGGGCTTAGGACAAAGGCCAGTGAGGTTTGAATATGAATAATTCCCAAAGCGGGTGATGGCGGTGGCCACCAGCCTGTAAAGAACAGGAACCCAACACAACTTGCCATAAGGGTGAATGGTTGTGTTTGGACTTTGTATACCTTCAGTTGGAACCACTGCTTCCACTTTGGCCCCCACTTTTTCATATCTACAAGAGTGCATATCTCACTGTAATAATCACCTAGTAGGGGCTGACCCATCGTGGTCACAGTGGCACATGATGGGATAATACTTTCACCAGGACCTGATCTCCTGGATTAGGAATGCCAGCTCGGATGTTGCTATGCTCCCTTTCTAAATCTCTGATTCTCTGTCCGTCTCCAACTTCCCCTCACAGCTCATGCAGCTGTTTTGCCAGTTCTCTCTCAAATTGTTTCACCCTATTATTTCCATCGCACGTTTCCAGTTGTTCTCCTACCACACCCTCCCGCAGCTGAATAGCCTGTCTAGTCACAAATTCAAAAGGGGGTCAACCTCAGTTTCATTAGAATAGTGGGGTGTACTCTAAACCATCCTTGCCTTGTCTCTTTCAGGGTCTTAGACCAGTTTCCAGTGTTCGGTTAATTTGTTCGACGTGAACTTTGGGGCTGGTACGGGAGATGGAATCTCCATTTAGTACCTAACAGCACACATACTGTTTAATTACTTTCCCTGTAAATGTGTCCTTTTTTGAGAATTTGCAGGGGAATGCTTCCACCCACCCAATAAATCTCGGGTGAGGCGGCCATGCAAAATTACTGATAACGTGCGGGGATGTGCAGGCTCAATCGGTTAACCATGGTAGTTGTGGGGTTACAGGGATAGGGTGGACTGGGTCCCTCTTCAAAGGGTCTGTGTGGACTTGATGGGCTGAATGACCCATCCCAAATGTAGGGATTCTACAATCTATGATCTAAGAAAAGACTGGATCAGCTGGATTAGAGATCGGATCGACTGGGTGTGTACTCATTGGAATTTAGTAGAATGAGGAGGGTATGGCATAGAAACATAAAATTCTAATGAGCCTGGATGGGTTAGGCGTAGGAAGAGGATTCCGGATGATGTGGAAATCTCAAACTGGGGGTCACAGTCTAAGAATAAAGCCTTTGGGACCGAGATGCAGAGCAATCCCTTCACCAAGAATGTGAACCTGTGGAATTCTCTCCCACAGAAAGCTATTGGGGCAAATTAATTAGATATATTCGAGAGGGAGCTGGTTGTTTCCCTTATGGCTAAAGGAAGGAAGGAGTATGGAGAGAGGGTAGGAATGTTATGCTGAGATTACACAATCAGTCATGATCATACTGAATGGTTGTGCAGGCTCAAAGGGTCAAATAGCCAACTCCTGCATCTACTTTTCTGTTTCTGTATGTTTAGACATTCAGCATTTATTTTTCTTGGGTAGGGAACCCGTTGAATCCATCTGCAATTGTTCCCATTAGCCCCCTGGGTTATGGCTACTGTCTGCATTTAATCTTTTCCCTGACACTGTGTGTGCAGAGCCTTCGATAACACTTTATTATATCATCCCCTACTCCAGGCCACCACCAGCAATGAGGCATCTGATATTGCATTTTATACCACCCAGCATGGGCCAGCCGATGGTATGTGGTGGCACTGTCTGATCCTATGTCTTCCTGATTCCATCTTGTCCTCTCATTGCCCCACCCTTTTCCCATTCACATTTCTCATGTTGTGGGGCTGTTTCTTGAAATGTCTTCAAACTTACTTCTCTTCCTCCAGTAACTGCTGCCACTGCCACTTCCTCAAATATCTGTACTGTTTCAGTAAGTATTTTAGCTGCCTGACCTGCATACTCATTGCCCTGTTGTTGTGGGGTTTCTACTTTCCTGTGAGCTCTAATCTTCATTACTGCTGCTTCAGTCACAAAATTAGCTGCTTCCATCAACTCTTTAATCTGGTCTTCGTGCTGTATGTGGCCTCCAGACAAGGTGACGTACCCGCGCTGAGGCCAGGCCAATATATGGTCGTGAACTATACCAAAGTCATCAGGACTGTCTGTGTATATGTTGACTCTCTGGCTCCTGACTGATGTCAGGGCTTTTAGTAGTTGTGCCAGTTCTGAACATTTTCCGCATAATTCCTACAATAATTAAACAACCCTCAAGTTTGCCTTTTTCCTTTCACGGTGTGTGACTGGGTAGTTTAAAATCGCATTCTTTTGTTTTTGCGGGACTATCCTGTGTCCCTACCTGACTGATATCCCAGACAAATCACTCCCTGTCATTCCAATTTGCTTTCTGTGGTTTAATTTTAAGCCCTGCCTGGCACATGTGACTCAATACTCTATTGATGATCCAGATATGCTCTTTCTGACTGACTGAGGTGATGAGGTCTTGGTAAGATCAGTTTGGCTAATTCCGTGAACCATACGTCAGTGGAATATGGCTGGAATATTGTGGAATTGCCAGAACAACTGGGAACATGTGTGCTGTTTTCCTCAGAGTATTCTTATTCTGGGATTCCAGGTCCACAGGTACGGATCTGGACTGAGATAGTGTCCTGTTGCGATTTCAGCCTGTTAAGTACAGTGTGCTTTTGCTACTGTAGGATACTGTTCAGAGACAGATGTGTTCAGGGAGGTATAATCAACAGGGACGCAATCTGAGTCATCAGGCTTCAGTGAATTAGTTTGGGATGCTATAGTATCAGTGATAATGGGAACTGCAGATGCTGGAGAATCCAAGGTCATAAAATGTGAGGCTGGATGAACACAGCAGGCCAAGCAGCATCTCAGGAGCACAAAAGCTGACGTTTTGGGCCTAGACCCTTCATCAGAGAGGGGGATGGGGTGAGGGTTCTGGAATAAATAGGGAGAGATGGGGAGGCGGACCGAAGATGGAGAGAAAAGAAGATAGGTCGACAGAGTTTAGGTAGGGAGGGGACAGGTCAGTCCAGGGAAGACGGACAGGTCAAGGAGGTGGGATGAGGTTAGTAGGTAGATGGGGGTGCGGCTTGGGGTGGGAGGAAGAGATGGGTGAGAGGAAGAACAGGTTAGGGAGGCAGAGACAGGTTGGACTGGTTTTGGAATGCAGTGGGTGGAGGGGAAGAGCTGGGCTGGTTGTGCGGTGCAGTTGCGGGAGGGGACGAACTGGGCTGGTTTAGGGATGCGGTGGGGGAAGGGGAGATTTTGAAGCTGGTGGAGTCCACGTTGATACCATTGGGCTGCAGGGTTCCCAAGCGGAATATGAGTTGCTGTTCCTGCAACCTTCGGGTGGCATCATTGTGGCACTGCAGGAGGCCCATGATGGACATGTCATCTAAAGAATGGGAGGGGGAGTGGAAATGTTTGGTGACTGGAAGGTGCAGTTGTTTGTTGCGAACTGAGCGGAGGTGTTCTGCAAAGCGGTCCCCAAGCCTGCGCTTGGTTTCCCCAATGTAGAGGAAGCCACACCGGGTACAGTGGATGCAGTATACCACATTGGCAGATGATCCCCTATTCTCAATTCCTCCGCCTCCACCGCATCTGCTCCCACAATAAGACATTCCACTCCCGCACATCCCAGATGTCCAAGTTCTTCAAGGACCGCAACTTATCCCCACAGTAATCGAGAACGCCCTTGACCGCGTCTCCCGTATTTCCCGCAACACATCCCTCACACCCCGCCCCCGCCACAACCGCCCAAAGAGGATCCCCCTCGTTCTCTCACACCACCCCACCAACCTCCGGATACAACGCATCATCCTCCGACACTTCGGCCATCTACAATCCGACCCCACCACCCAAGACATTTTTCCATCCCCACCCCATCTGTTTTCCGGAGAGACCACTCTCTCCGTGACTCCCTTGTTCGCTCCACACTGCCCTCCAACCCCACCACACCCGGCACCTTCCCCTGCAACCGCAGGAAATGCTACACTTGCCCCCACACCTCCTCCCTCACCCCTATCCCAGGCCCCAAGATGACATTCCACATTAAGCAGAGGTTCACCTGCACATCTGCCAATGTGGTATACTGCATCCACTGTACCCGGTGTGGCTTCCTCTACATTGGGGAAACCAAGCGCAGGCTTGGGGACCGCTTTGCAGAACACCTCCGCTCGGTTCGCAACAAACAACTGCACCTCCCAGTCGCCAACCTTTTCCACTCCCCCTCCCACTCTTTAGATGACATGTCCATCATGGGCCTCCTGCAGTGCCACAATGATGCCACCCGAAGGTTGCAGGAACAGCAACTCATATTCCGCTTGGGAACCCTGCAGCCTAATGGTATCAATGTGGACTTCACCAGCTTCAAAATCTCCCCTTCCCCCAACGCATCCCAAAACCAGCCCAATTCGTCCCCTCCCCCCACTGCACCACACAACCAGCCCAGCTCTTCCCCTCCACCCACTGCATCCCAAAACCAGTCCAACCTGTCTCTGCCTCCCTAACCTGTTCTTCCTCTCAGCCATCCCTTCCTCCCACCCCAAGCCGCACCCCCATCTACCTACAAACCTCATCCCACCTCCTTGACCTGTCCGTCTTCCCTGGACTGACCTATCACCTCCCTAGCTCCCCACCTATACTCTCTCCACCTATCTTCTTTTCTCCATCTTCGGTCCGCCTCCCCATCTCTCCCTATTTATTCCAGAACCCTCACCCCATGCCCCTCTCTGATGAAGGGTCTAGGCCCGAAACGTCAGCTTTTGTGCTCCTGAGATGCTGCTTGGCCTGCTGTGTTCATCCAGCCTGACATTTTATTATCTTAGTTTGGGATGCTGTCGGTCTGACAATTACCTGCTTCGGCCAATTGTTCATGATCACAATTGCTGCCTCCTCAGCCCCAGCTTTGATGGGGTATTGTTTTTGTGGTGGAATGAGAGGGCCCTTGATCTTTTCCAGGGTTTACAGATAATAACCCATGTTCCTGCTTGTGATTGGGTCCCAAGTGTAACTTCCCAGCTTGCCTGACTGTCCCAGTCTCCCTACAGTGTCGCTACTCTGGAGATGCAGCCTTCTTTTTCCTCCTTCCCATGTCCTGCTTGGAGGGCCCCCCGTCGTAGTTCGGGAATCTACAACGTGAGATGCTCCTCATTGTTTTCAGAAATCAACCCCCAGAATGTCACATTCCCAATCTGCATCTGAAAAGGTTCACTTCATCTATCACTGAGTCATCGAGATGTGCCGCATGGAAATGGACCCTTCAGTCCAAGTCTTCTATGCCAAGCAAACATCCTAAATTCATTTAGTCCCATGTGCCAGCATTTGGCCCACATCACTTTAAACCGTTCTTGTTCATATACCCATCTAGATGACTTTTAAATGTTGTAATTCTACTTTCATCGACTGCTTCCTCTGGCAGCTCATTACATACATACACCACCCTCTGTGTGAAAACATTGCTCCTTTAAATCCCTTTTAACTCTTTTCCTCTCATCTTAAACCGATACCCTCCAGTTTTGGACTCCCAACCCTGGGAAAAAGATCTTGACCATTCACCCCAATCCATGCCCATCATGACTTAGAAGCCTCTGTAAGCACTGCCTCCCCACCTCTTCCCCCCCCCCCACCCCTCCCCGTGCCCCCCAGCCCCAGCCTACAACATTGCAGGGAAAATAGCCCCAACCTATTCAGCTTCTCCCTTCTGATCAAACCCACCAATCATGGCAGCGTCCTTGTAAATATTTTCTGAACCTTTCAAGTTTCACAACATCCTTCCTGTAACAAGGAGATCAGAATTGAATGCACTATTCTAAAAGTGGCCTAAGCAATGGCCAATATGTCTGCGCCGTGACACACTAACTCCTAGATTCAAGACTCTGACCTATGAAGGCACACGTACCAAATGCCTTCCTCCCTCCCTTGTCGACCTGCAACTCCACTTTCAAGAAACTATGAACTTGCACTCCAAGATCTCTTTGTGCAGCAACACTCCCAGGGCCTTCCCATTAAATCCATAACTTCTGCACTGATTTGCCTTCCTAAAATGCAACACCTCACATTAATCTAAATTAACCTCCATCTGCCACTCCTCAGCTTATTGGCCCATGTGGTAAGGATGTGATTGTACTCTGGAGATAACCTCCTTCACTATTCACTACACCACTGCTTTTGATGTTATCTGCAAACTTTACCTCCTATATTCACATGCAAATCATTTACGTAAATGACAATAAACAACGTCCTTTTGTCCGTCACTGTCTGTCCAAGGTTTAACTTTGATCCACAACGGTGCCATAGGCACTGCCTTCTCACACTTCCAGGTCATCCCATCCATTGTTGTCCCTCTGCCCATAAATGGGTGTTTTGTCATCCAACCCATTTGAGTCAGTGTTATCATCCTTCCCTTCCTATAACTACCGTCTTGTCCTTTTGCTTTAAGCCCTCGTGTAAGAGCTGCCACCTTTGCTTGTTCCCATTTCTCATTGGTCATATTTCTGATGGAGGCTGTCAGAGTTACAGCTGCCTTCTCATATTGACATATTTTTCTTGTCTATTCCACCAGGGTCTCTGCTCTGGTTTTAGGGCGCCCAGGTCTTAACCCTTCCTGATCATCTTCATGATCAGTTTCTTTTTGCAATCCAATACAATTTGTAACAACCACCCCTCGAGGCCTTTTTTTTTGTTGTCCTTAGGTAGGGCCCATTCAGAATCCGTTTTGGCCACCTTGGGCTTATGCTTGCCCTCGTGCCCCACTTTTCCACCACGATGTCCTGCTGTGTGGTTCAACCCCTCCCAGGTGTGGATGAGGTCTGTCAATTGTCCACTGAATTCAGCACAGCTCCCTTCTCCCTCATTGTTCTTATTATATTGCCAAGAGCGATTCTGGGGTTTACTGTCTGCCTAAAGTGTGGTAAATATTGAAGATACTTACGTGATTAGGATCCACAGCTGATCACTGACTGGTTTAATATTCTGCTCACAGAGCAGAATGTTGGAGGAGAAATATAAAAGAGGGGCTGAGAGACAATTAGTCGATATTCATGGTGCCTGTTAAACTGTACAGTGAAATATATTTACTTTGATTCATGGATATGATAATAATGAAACATATTCTGTGATTATTAGAATACAGAAGAACAAAGTGTGACATTTTAAACTTCACTTAATAATAACTTGACATTCATTTTATATATCTACAGAGCTGAACGTAGACTGATTATTAAAGTGATATTAATGTGATCACAGCAAAAAAAAATCATTAGGAGCTAACAATAATTAACAAAATAAGCAATATGATTATTTGCACTAATTCTTGTATTGAAAATCCAGCCTTGTTTAATGCTTCTAAAATACTACGCTAGTCATTGTAATTCAAGAATACAGTAACAATGATGTCAACTAAAAAGAAGACTTTAATTTTAGCTTCACTGTGATAATGGACCAATGCAATAATTGGATGACTGCACTGTAAACTGTAAAGATATATAATATCGGCTCTGAGAAAAATAATTTGGTTTACAAGGTGTTCTGTACTCGGAATAATTAGAAATTAATTGTGATTATGAATTAGCCATTTAAAAGATCATTACTGTAATTGGCTAAAAATATTTACATTTTGCTAAGATAATCGGACCAAGGAGCATACAGGTTGAAAATGTGTTTATTCAACAGAATACACAAGAGAGAGTTTTCCCCAGGAACTAATTGTAAATACACAGCTCAAAGTAGCTTGAAAAATATATAGAAGCCAAATGATCATTGAATTGAAAAAGATTACATAGTTATAACTGACAGTTTAAAAGTCCAAGTATTTTGGCTACATGTTCATGTTGTTCATAGAGGCAACATGTGGATCAAAGTTAAACCTGGATGGACAGTCGGGGACAAAAGGATGCTGCTTTTTGTCATTTACATCAATGGTTTGACTGTGAATGTCGGAGGTAGGTTTGCAGATGACATCAGAATAAGTGGCAGATTTTCATGTTGGGATTCTTGTCTGTTTAACTATAATCTGTTCTGTTCTCAGTGTAAGAGGCTCTTCTTGTGCATGATGGGCTGTCACTAACAGTGTAATTTACCCGAGAGTCCTGGGATCAGGTTTCCTTTGCCTGCAAATCAGGCGGCCAGTAAACTATGCACCGGCTTTTCTTTGGCGCAGCAGAGATTCATTTCTCAGTGAATAAGTGTTCGATCACAAAGTTATTTCACTCAGAATGGTTTCTAGCACACACCATCCACCAGTGTATCTGGAAAGTTTTTTTTTTCTGAACAATTCCAATCTCTACCTGTCGATCTGATGGTACTTGTCAGTTTTATGAGAATTCAACCCTTTGTTGCCGAGCTATTTTTGTAAATGATTCGGTAAATCTATTGCTTCACTGTGGAGTCTGAAGTCGTTATGAGCCGGTTTCACCAGTTCGCCACACTAACTTACCCCGTCTGTCTGTATTCTACTTTTTTTAGTATTATCTTATCAGCAAATTCTTTCATTAAAGTGACGAGGAGTGATTTTTTTTTACGTGACTTTTTTTTCTGTTTAGCATTTTGATTTAAAACATAAGACAATGGTTTGTATTTGTGAGGGGGTGATATTGCTGTGTGCAACAGCCTGTCATTTATGGGATTACGTTGCCTCGAACACAGTGTTCTTTTGTCTCCAAATGACACATGATGTTACTGGAGCACCTGGAAAAAGGATGTGTTCATTGCCGTGTGAATTCCATCAATGTACTTTGTAGAACCTTCTGAAGCCAGAGATACACACATGTGTGTAGATTTGTTTTCCACACTTAAGGAAGCAATCATTAGCATTTGAGTGATTGTAACACAGGGGTACCAGACTCATTCTTGCAACTGGAGATTATAATGAGGTGCGACTGAGTAGGCTAGATCTGGATATCCTGTATTGCATGTGAATAAAGAGGTGTTCTGTTTGCACTGTATGTTATTACCAAAGACAGTGACAGGGTACATGTTGGCAGCTATCTTTGCTGATAGGAATGTAGCGTTATGGATCAGTCTGAAAGTGGTAGAACAGCCTGAGTGCCTGAGATAAGCAGAAATATCTTCACTCAAATACCTGTGAATCTGTGATCATTTCCACCTCAAGAAGTGAATCTGACCACATTCCAAAAAATGGTTTGCAATGTTTGTGATGCTAAGGGGATCAAAACACGTTGCAAAAACTGGATGAGTGCTGAGAAGTCAACAGTGATGTGACTCACATGAAGTGTGGATGCTGGCAAATTGAAACAAAACAGAAAATGCTGCAGAAACCTCGCCAGTCTGGCAGCACATGTGGAGAGAGAAACAGAGTTCAGGTTTCAGGTCTGATGTGATTCTCCTTTGGAACAAACAATGTTAAACTGCAAGATAATAAAATGTGAGGCTGGATGAACACAGCAGGCCCAGCAGCATCTCAGGAGCACAAAAGCTGACGTTTTGGGCCTGGACCCTTCATCAGAGAGGGTCTAGGCCCAAAACGTCAGCTTTTGTGCTCCTGATATGCTGCTGGGCCTGCTGTGTTCATCCAGCCTCACATTTTATTATCTTGGATTCTCCAAATCTGCAGTTCCCATTATCAATGTTAAACTGCAAGTCAGGCTCCAGGTGTGAAATAATGTAAATCTGACTCAGTCTCTGAAGAAGGGTCGAGGTCCGAACCGTCAGCCTTCCTGCTCTTCTGATGCTGCTTGGCCTGCTGTGTTCATCCAGCTCTACACCTTGTTATCTCTATCTCTGAAGTTCTTTTTCAGAGAAGCAATCTTCCCGTTTGTTTGATTGTGGCACTGAGAGTGCACTACTGAAACAGAAAAGACGCTTTCTGTGTCTCGGTGATGTCTGGGTATAGTGTCTGTTGTTCGTCGCTGAGACTGGACGGGAGTTCTGATACACTGGAATCTTCAATTGAAAATTCTGTTTTTTTTTTGTTGAAGATCAGGAAGGCTTTCTCCTACGCAGGGAATCAGCCCACGATCACTGATCTTCGCTGACCATGACAGGACTCAAACCTAGAGGCTATTTTTTGTGATTAACACAGTCAGATGTGCTCGACCGTACTCAAACAGTCCTGTCTTTCCCCACGCCCCAGCTTCATGATTCTGAGTAAGAGGATCTCAATGTAGACACATTCCCTATATATGGGACAAACCGGCATAGATCCACTATCCACATTTTCCCTCAGAACACATTCCTGACAAAATATTTAGTTATAGTGAAGGCTAGACTGCTTGAAGTGCCGTCACTGTTCTCACAGAAGTAATTGAACTGTGTTGTCTGGATAGTTCATTTTAATCATTTATGGACGTGCCTGTAGCTTTCATTTCAAGTGGGATCTAGAATGTATCAGCCCTTAGAGGTGTTTCTGAGGAAACATGTCACTGTTTTCAGGGAGCTCCTTGGGAAATGTATCAGTGTTTTCTCGGGGTGGAGGGGTGCGGGGGGGAGAATGTCAGTGTTTATGGGGACGATCAAAATGTGCCTGTGGAAAGGTGTCAGTGTTTATTGAGAATCTCCAGTGAGTGTATGAGCATTTACAGAGTGTCTGTGGGGAATGAGTATCGGATTCTGGTTTGCAGAACTTTCCTGATGTCTAAGCGGCTCCCAAACCTGTGATTCTGAACACTGGATTTATTTATGGGGATGTGAATGAGGAGACTTTAGACAAGTACTAAAGGGCAAAGGAATCTCTCTTTATTTAGTAGCATAAAGGTAATTAGAATTTAAGAAATGGGTATCTCAGTAAATTCTATGAAGTTAATACAATACACGATGGAAAGAGACCACCACTATTAGACATTATTTACTGACACACAGAAAACAAGCATTTACACTGTCTGCCTGAATTCCTCCCAATAGGGTCCCAATGCACTGCCACCGATGTTGGAATTTGGGATCTCGGGGTTTATGCTCCCATCCCAGAATGCGATTTTTGAAGTCCGGTGGTCCCTCTGGATTACCACACCTAGAGCCTGGATGAAGACTTGGGACTGTGTGGGTTTGTACGTTTGGGTTGAGTCGGCTGATGCGCAAAGGTGTGTTTTGGTGAGTAGCCGTTTCTCTTCACCTTTTGGGTTCTCACCTCAGGTTGTGACTGAGGACTCGTGGCTTCGGTGAAGTCAATGATTGCTTGTGCTAGTCAGTGTCTGGTTTGGAAGGCCTGGGTCAGGTTTTTGCTGATGGTGTTCTTGGTTCAGAAAGTTTGGATCCCGTGTTCGGAAGCTCTTTGTTCAGTTTCCTCCTCCCATAAGATCGGGGCTGGCAGTTATACTGACTGAGAGTCCCATTATCTTCACACCAGATTTGTAGTTTTCACTCTGCTCTTGATGTTCTTTTCTGAGGTTAATTAGCTTTCCGATGGTTAGACCGTGTGTGAATGGATTGGAATGTCGAGTATCTCTGTAGGCTCCATACTATCTGTGCTGCATAGCCAGAGGTGTAAAAGCTGTCTTGGATCAGTTCCTTTTGGATCAGGGTCTGTTGGTTTCGGTTAATTGTCCTTTAAGTGAGGAGGTGCAACATGGGATTCCAGGCCGAACAATAATTTTCTGAAGAAGGGTCTAGGCCTGAAACGTCAGTTTTCCTGCTCCTTTAATGCTGCTTGGCCTGCTGTGTTCATCCAGCTCCACACCCTGTTATCTCAATAAACCCACACAGCAATCTCTGTTCCCAGGCATGATTATTGTGTTGTGTATTTCTCGCAGATTCAGTCCAACTGTCTCTTTGAAAAGTTTGGAAGTCTAGGATTCTGCCCAGAAACGCAGGATTGGTCGAAATGTTTTACTGTTGTCGATTTTTAAACTGGGTCCTGCTTGAATCAGCACTTGTGCAGGTTTCCCAGTGAGTGTGTCAATATTCACAGTGAGCCTGTGGTTAATGAGTCAGTATCTATACAATGTTTCCAGTGATTGTGTGGGGTGCTATTTACAGAATGATCACTTGGAACTATCTCAGTACCCCAGGGAGTTGCTGGGGAGTTTGTCCTCACTGCAGTGAGTGAAAGGTATTTAAGGTATCCTTGGGGAGTGTGACAGTATTGGCAGTGTGTCTGGGGTATTCATTCAATATATACAGTGGGTCCAGAGGGACTTTGTCATTATTTACTTGGGGGTCCCTGGTAGTGTATCACTATTTACAGCGGGGGTGTTCGGGGAGATTCTGATGTTAATACAGTATCCCTGGGGAGTGCGTCAGTATTTACAGGGAATCGTTACAGCATTTTGATGGATACCATGCAGAGGAGATTGAGGGGTAACCCGACAGGTTTAAAAGTCCTGAGCGGTATTGATAAAGTGAATGGCAGATTGCAATTCAAGAGGGTGGGGATTTCAAGGCTGGGTCATACTTACCAGGGGAGAGGAGAAAGATTTTAATAAATGCATGGAATTTTATTTTTGTTTACACAGGGTTCATGTACAGGATGGCCTTCCGGAGGAAGTACTGGGTGCGGGTACAGTTACAGCATTTAAAAGGCAGTTGGGTAAGTACATGAATAAGAAATATTCAGAGGGGCACGTCCCACATTCCTGTGCTTGGCCACAGTTCAGTTTGGGTTTATGGTTGGCATGGACTGGTTGGACTGAAGGATCTGATTCTAGGCAATATGGTTCTGTATCTCTAAAAGCAGTATCCACAAGGTATCCAGGATGAGTGTGTTAATATTTACAGGGGTTCCAGAGGGGATGCATCAGTATTTACAGCATGTCCTGGGAGGATTTTCAGCATTTCCTGGGTGTTTCTGGGGAGAGCATTAATATTTAAAGGGCATTCCTGAGAAGTGTGACGGACTTTTACAGGAAATCCCAGAAGAGTGCATCAATATTTACAACAAATCCATTGGGAGTGTGTTAACAATTTCTGGGAGCCTGACTGGGAGTGTTTCAGTATCTACAGGAGGGACTGGGGAGTGAGTAATGTTGACAGGGAATTTGTGCACGATGTGTTAGTATGTTGAGGGGTCTCTGGGCAGTATATCAGTATCTGCAGCGAATCCAAAGGGAACGTGTCAATAATAACTGGGTGTTCCAGATGGAATACAACAGTCTGTACAGTGCGTCTCCAGGGAAGTCTGTCAGCATTTACAGCCGGTCTAGGGTGACTCTGGTGATAACATGGTGTGAGGCTGGATGAACACAGCAGGCCAAGCTGCATCCGAGGAGCAGGAAAGCTTGACATTTCAGGTTGGGACCCTTCTTCTGATGTTGTTTACTTGAGTTCAGTGGGACTGTCAGTATTTACAGGGGATCTTTGTGTGCGTGTCAGTATTTTAAAAAGTGTTCCAATGTAATGAGGTAGAGTTCACAAGGAATCACCAAGAAGGGTGTGAGTTTGTAGAGGCTTCTCATAAGGAAATTGTCAGTATTTGCCAGGATTCTCACAGGGTGTATTTCACAATGTTGTTGACAGTGTGTCATCGTTTACATAAGATGGTGTCCATGTTTACATGGGTGCGGGGGTGGTGTGTCTGCGTAATAGGCTTCCACAGAGACCACAGTGAGTCTCCAGTGACTGACGGTAATTTTCAGGTGTGTCCAAGGACAGTTTCAGGAATTTGTGCCTTTGGGAGTGTGTTCATAATTATAAAGAATTTGTGGGGTAATGAGTCAGTGTGTATAGAGATTCCCCAGTGAGCGTGTTCGTATTTACACAGTGGGTGCAGGTGCAGCAGGGGTTGAAGAAGGCAAATGGTATGTTGGCCTTAATAGGGAGAGGATTCAGGGAGATCTTGCTGTATTTGTGCAGGGCCGTTGTGAGACTGTATCTGGAGTATGATGTACAGTTTTTGGCTTCTGTTATCTGAAGAAGGATGTCCTGACCATAGAGGCAATGCTTACCAGACTGATACCAGGTTGGACTGACACATGAAGAGACGTTGGATTGATTAGGAGAGTATTCAATATTTATGAAAATGAGGGTGGATCTCATGAAAATGTATAAAATTCTGACAGGTCTAGACATAATAACAGTAAGAGCAATATTCCCGATGACTAAAGAATCTGGAAGCAGGGCTTACAGTCTGAGGACACAGGATAGGCCACTTAGAACTGAAATGAGGAAAAATGTCTTTGCCAGAGATTTATTTTTCACTCATTCATGGGATGAAGACGTCTCTGGCTAGGCAGCATTTATTGCTCGTCCCTAATTGCCCAGAGGGCAGTTAAGAGTCAACCACATTGTTGTGGCTTGGAATCACATGTAGGCCAGCACAAGTAAGGATGGCAGTGTCCTTCCCTGAAGAACATTAATGAACCTGATGGGTTTTGTCAATAATCAACACTGGATTCATGGTCATCATTAAACCCCAAATTCCAGGTATTTGTTGAATTCAAATTCCACCCTGTGCCATGGTGGGATTTGAATCCAGGTCCCCAGAACCGATATTCACCGGAATATTATCTGGCTCTGTTGTTTAATAGTCCAGTAATAATGCCACTGGGCCATTGCCTCTGTGTCTGTGGAATTCACTGCCAAAGAAAGTGGTTGAGGCCAAACCATTCCATGTTTCCAAGAAGAAGTTTAATCGAATTACGGGAATAAAGAGAGCACATGATATTAGGGAGTCAGCTGTATCAGAGGCCCGAGTTCGAGAACCAGCCATGGTCATAGTTATTGGTAGCACAAGTTTGAGTGGGCAGATATCTTCTACTTTTGCTCCTTATTCATATTTATGTTCTTACGTATGTTAAGGGGCCCCAGTGAGCAGGCCAGGATGTTAAAGGGACCATGGGGAATGTGTTAGTATTTACGGTGGGGTCCCATGGTGTCCTGGGGATTGCATCAGTTTTTACTGTGGGTCTCAGCGAGTGTGTTGTTGTTTCCAGTGGGTTCCAGGGGTCCTGGGGATTGCATCAGTATTTATGGCGGGTCCCAGGGGATGCATCGGTCTTTCATGGGTATGTACAGAGTGTAGCACCATACTGGATGAACTGAAGCTGCTTCCACTTTTACAAGGGTCTCAGCTCGTGGTAGGCGGGTGTAGTGTGTGACTTTAAAAAAGTTATTTTGTCATTTATTTTTTGAAGATTGCTTGTAAAGGCAGAAGTGGGAAGTGTTTCAGGGGTTTTAGGAGGCCTTTGGGTTTTTTGTTTTAAAAGAAACTTAACAATGGAAGAGGAGTGGCCAGTTCAGGCTCTCTAGTTATATTTCAGCTGGAGCAGCCATGAGATTTGTGCGCCCAGAAGGTTTGCAAGCTTCAGTAAATAATTCCTAACTGGCTTTCTCGGAAATCTCTCTCTGGATGTTGTTCCCTTCTGCCTTTAAGAATCTGTGTTTGAAATTACCTTTTAGCCAACGGGTGTGTTTATGGGATGTGACAAGATTGGAGCAGTTAATTTGTAATAGTTACTGTATTGGGTGTGTTAGGCTTTCCGATATTTTGTTATTCTAAATTCCACTTTCTTCTGTTCATGTTTTAATTGTCGTGTTTAAATAAATTTGTTTTGCTTCAAACCAAGTGCATCATACCTGGAACACCCACATGACATCTGCCTCTTAAAATAAGAAAGTTAGGGTCGAAAGGTAAGTGTGGAGTTGGAAGAACACAGCAGGCCAGGCAACATCAGAGGAGCAGAAAAGTTGGCATTTCAGGTTGGAATAATGGGAACTGCAAATGCTGGAGAATCCAAGATAACCAAGTGTGGGGCTGGATGAACATAGCAGGCCAAGCAGCATCTTCGGAGCACAAAAGCTGACGTTTTGGGCCTCGACCCTTCATCAGAAACGGCCCCTTTTCTGATGAAGTTTCTCGGCCTGAAACGTCAGCTTTTGTGCTCCTAAGATGCTGCTTGGCCTGCTATGTTCATCCAGCCCCACACTTTGTTATCTTTCAGGTTGGGACCCTTCTGACTATCTCAAAATTAGGGTCCAGGCTACTTTGTTAAAATCTTGTGAGGAAATTCCCGCCTGGCCCATAACAGATTGGGCGCTCTTGCCACAATAATTCTACAATTCCACTTTGGGTTTCGGGTTAATTGACTCCAGGGTGGTGAGTGGTTGTTGTCAGTGTCTTTTGTTTCGGGTGTTGCATTCCCTTGGTTTAAACAGGGGGTGCCTTGTGTAGGAATGGCTCTTTCAGTCATCACTCAGATTTCTGGGGGTGGAAGCAGTGACTTCGGCGTCTTTGCAAAAAGTGACCACGGCAAAGCTGTTGGAATTGGCAGACAGGCTGGAGTTGGGGTTACCCTCATCTGTGAGGAAAGGAAAGGGACTGACAACACTCTTTGGAAATGGCTAGGATTCAGTTGCAGATGAAGCAGCTTGGACAGGAAAAGGAACTCAAACAGCCTGGATTCTGGTTAAAAGCAGAGGAAGGAGGAAAGAAAAGAATCACCCTAGCTGATAATGTGGATAGTCAAAATCTCTTTCTCCAGTGAAAAAAATGCCAAATACTTGGGTGCCCGGCATGGAGGAAATTTCAAATGAGATGTGTGGGGCGCATGAATGAAGTTGTGTGGGATTGAGACAAATGCAATAAACAGGCAGAGGATCGAGGGATATGGACAATGTGCAGGCAGATGGCATTAGTTTAGAATAACATTGTGGTAGGCACAGCCGTGGTAGCCTGAAGGGCCTGGTGCTGAGCTATACCGTTTTATTTTTAATGCCGTTTGGGGAAAAGAAACACTAAGAATCTCAAATATTTCATTATATTTCTCCCTCCTTCTTCTAAATGACAATGCGACAAGCTCAGACGACTTAACCTCTCCTCGTTAGAAAATCCCTCCATTCCCAAGATAAGCCCAGTGAACCTTATCTGGCCTGTCGCTAATTCAAGGATATCTTTCCAAAGGGCTGTCATACTGTTCATAATATTCTTGGTATAGTTTGACACAACTTATTTATTTTAGCAAGGACTCCCTATTTTTAAACTTCATTCCCTTTTTAATAATTGTCAGAATTTGATTTGCCTTCTCTATTACCTGCTGAACCTGTAAGCGCCCTTTTTCAGATTGATACTTATAAATTCCCGAAAAGCTTTGTGCAGTCAGTCTGAAGCCAACACTGAGCCTGACAGTAAGTTAGAAATGTACTGGACTGTATTATAAAGAATATGACAATAAACAATAATTGCACCCTTTGAAACAACAGAAGATACATGAGTTTATGAAAGGGAATTTTTTGATGATCCTGTTCGATTGCATTTTTTTAGGTGTAGCTATCAATTGCAGAATAAGTAAGGGGAGGGAGGGGATTGGCATTAGGGAGATCTGGTTAACTTGAATTTTCAAAATCATTTTGACGAGTTTGAACAGGGGCTGGAGAGCATGTAGGGACTGAATAGGGCCTCTTCACGATCAACAAAGCCATTATATGTGGGATAACTAGAGATGGATACAATCCTAAACAAGTATTTCACTTCAGTATTTACTGTGGAGAAAAACATAGCACCTCAGGAACTTGGTGAAATAAATTGTGATCACAAGAAAAGAGTCCACAATTGAGAGCATGAGGTGTTAGGAGTCTTAAAATGCACAAAGGCAGATAAATCCTCTGGCCTTGATCAGGTTTATCCCAGGACATTGTGGAAGGCGAGGTAAGAAATTGTGAGCTGCTCCAGCAAGATATTTATATCATCAACAGCCACAGTGAGATGTCAGAAGACTGGAGGGTGGGTAATGTTGTTGCATCACTCAAGGGGCTGCAAGGCAAAGCCTGGAATCTACAAACCAGTGACACTGACGTCAGTGGTGGGTAGTTTGTTGGGGGAGATCCTGAGAGACTGGCTCTTCATGCATTTGGAAAGGCAAGGATTGATTAGGGCTCGTCAGCACGGCTTTGTGTGTGGAAAATCATGGCTCAGAAAGTTGATTGATTTTGCTTTGAGGAGGTAGCCAGGAGATAGATGAAGGCAGAGTGGTACTTGGTTCTCAGCAAGTTTAGATCACATGGCGTCCTATGAAAGCTTGCCAGTTTTGTACAAGATTGGCTTGACAGTGGGTGCTGGCAGAGATTTGTTCTTCCTGGAGGCCTATGCGTGTGCCACCAGGTTCGGTTATGTTATGTGTCATTTATATTGATGATTTGAATGAGAATATAGGAGTCATGTTTAGTAAGTTTGTGGGTGACAGTAAAATTGGTGGTATCATGGACAGTGAAGGAGGTTATCTAAGAATTCAGTGAGATCATGATCTATCACGTTGATTGGATGAGGAATAGCAGATGGAGATTGAGGTGGATAAATGTGAAGTGTTGAATCTTGCAAAAACAAACCAGTGCAGAACACAAACAGCTAATGTTCAGGCCCTAGACGGTGTTGTCAAGCAGGGAGACTTAGGGGCACAGATACATAGTTCCCTGAAAGCGGTGTCACAGATAGATGGGGTGATGAAGGTGACATTTGGCATGCTTGCTTTCATTGGCCAGAGCATTGGGAATAGGAGATTGGGATGTCATGATGTGGCTGTACAGGATATTCATGAGGTCACCATAAAAGCATTCTTAATTATCAGGAAACACTTAACTGGTTCATTTGTGTCCTTTAGTGAAGGTCATCTGACATTCTTAGCTGCTCCAACTGACATGTGATTTCAGACCCACAGCAACATGGCTGACTCTGAGCTGTGCTCTGGCAGTTAGTGTTGGGCTATGATTGCTCGACCAGCTGGTGACATCCTCATGCCATGAATGA
This sequence comes from Stegostoma tigrinum, assembly GCF_030684315.1. Classification (NCBI taxonomy): domain Eukaryota; kingdom Metazoa; phylum Chordata; class Chondrichthyes; order Orectolobiformes; family Stegostomatidae; genus Stegostoma; species Stegostoma tigrinum. The sequence continues at coordinate 51,652 of NW_026728141.1, forward strand.
TTTAAATAAAAGTACATATTTCCCTCCCTACCTCTACAGACACCTCCAGATCTGCAATTCCTCCTGGATTTGTAACATTGTTCAGGCCCTTGCCACTTTCTGTAACACACTCATCACCTCCAGCACCTTCAACTTTCCCTGTTCCTATCATCTCAATAAATCCCGACAATGTTTCATGTTCCTAATACATTCCTCTGCTAGTAAATCCCTTTAATACCTGCGTCACTACTTTGGTAATAAAATGTGAGGCTGGATGAACACAGCAGGCCAAGCAGCATCTCAGGAGCACAAAAGCTGACGTTTCGGGCTAGGCCCGAAACGTCAGCTTTTGTGCTCCTGAGATGCTGCTTGGCCTGCTGTGTTCATCCAGCCTCACATTTTATTATCTTGGAATTCTGCAGCATCTGCAGTTCCCATTATCTCCATACTTTGGTAGCTGTCTTTTGCTGAACAGTCTCTTTCTTCTGATTTTGTTCTGTTTATTTTGTCGTCTTCTAGGGCTCTTTCAATTGAATATATTCCTTTACACCCTGCGTGAGACACAGCTAGGAATTTCTTGCTGAGCTTTTGTCAATGGAATGCCCTTTTTGTTGGATATTTTACAATGTTCTTTCAAATGTTTTCCACTGTTCATTTGCATTTCAGTTAGTTTACTCTGTCTACACTGGTCACTTCCCCTCAATGTCATACAGTTGGCTTTGTTTCTGTTTCTATTGTTGCTTGTTCTTTGTCTGGTCACATTAAAACTTCATTATACCTTTGAATTCCACTTTTTTCATAATTTCCCTTTGGATCTCTGTGTGACATGACTCATTTATTCAGCTTCATCACACAACAGTCGACCTGGGATAGTTCTGTCCCTAGCCAGTTGCACAACATGTTATTCAAAGAAACACTGACAAAAATATTCTCCAAGCTCCTTTTCGAATGCCACCATTTTATTGCACATACTTTGAACATTCCAAAAAGTAACATTATCATGTACTTTATACTACAATTTCCTGTCACAAACTGATGTATGGTTTCTGTGAAGCTCTGTGCTTCCTGTCCCTTTCTGCTTGTCTTCAGCCACATCACCATGCTGTTCCAATCACATTTTCTGTTTGGATTTGGACATCTCCTTTCCCCTGAACCCTGTCCCTGCATCCTCTCTGTCAGTTGAAAGCCCTCTCCATAAACATTATAACATGATTGGCCAGGACACTGGTCCCAGCACGGTTCCAGTTATTATTTATTCACTCACGAAATGTGGGTGTCTCTGGCTGGCCAGCATTTATGACCCACCCCGAGCTACCCTTGAACTGAATGGCTTGCTGTGCCATTTCAGTGTGTAGTTGTGAGTCAACCATGTTCCTGTGGGTCTGAAGTCACATGTAGGCCTGACCAAGTGAGGGTGGCAGATTTTCTCCCCTAATTACAGTCAGACTCAATCACACGTCATCATGGGAGGCCTACTTTCAGCTTTGAGATACTGTACCTTCCGAAGACGACAGAGGAAGTTCACAGTTATCAATCCAGGCCTGTGCTGTCTTTGTGAGGATCAGCCCAACAGAAGTGAAAGCAAATCTCCCACGATAGGGCGGTAATGCTGTCTCTGATTTTCCTGTTCTGTGCTTTCCCTCCATGACTGTGTCTGTGTCATGTCTTGTGGACCAGTGTCTTCAATCATTCTAGCTCCTATTTCTGTCACCGCCTCTCCTCTCTGCAATCCCTCCATAAATTTGAAACATATTCCAATCCTGACCACCATCCTGACCTCTGTAAATTGCTTCAGTCTGTGCAATATGCCTTATCTTGGGAGTCTCCTCCTCCAGTAATTGGAGTCGTCGAGTTGTGAAGCACGGAAAGAGACGCTTTGGCCCAACTTGTTCATGCTGACCGGGTTTCCCGAACTGAACAAGTCACATTTGCCTGCGTTTGGCCTGCATCCTTACAAACCTTTCCTGTCTGTGTACCTGCCCCAATGTCTTTTCACTGTTGTAATTGTACTTACCTCCACCACCTCCTCTGGCACCTCGTTCCATATTTGCACCATTCTCTGTGGGAAAACGTTACCCCTCAGGTCTGTTTTAAAACTTTCCCCTCTCACTTCAAGCCGATACTCTGTAATTTTGGGCTCCCCTACCCTGGGAGCAAAGACCTTGTCTATTCACCATTTATATGCAGTTCAGGCATTCATGAACCTCGAAAATGTCACTCCACAGCCTCCTCTGCTTGAGGGACATATCTGTGCTTGGGTTCCCACAAATTCAGCCCTGGTTTCTCAAACGTCCTCAGATACACTTCATCAAGCTTTTCTTGACCTCCAACAGCACTCTTCTGTCATGTGGACTCTTTTCAAGACATCGCTCTTTATTTCCCTGAATTTACTAGTCCTTCTGTCTAGATAAGGCAGAGGGTGGTGGGTGCCTGGAACGTGTTGCCAGCGGAGGTGGTGGACGCAGACACGTTAGCGCCTTTTAAGATATATTTGGACAGGTACATGGATGGGCAGGGAGCAAATGGACACAGACCGTTAGAAAATAGATGACAGGTTAGACAGAGGACCTTGATCGGCGCAGGCTTGGACGGCCGAAAGGCCTGTTCCTGTGCTGTAGGTTTCCTTGTTTCTTTGTTTGTTTCTGCACAGTAAGTACTGATGAGAAACTGTTTAGAATCTCAAACACCTTGCTTCTCCATATCTATTCTGGGACCTGTGCACTTTATGAATGACTTGGGTGAGTAAGTGGAAGGGTGGGTTAGTCAGTTTGTCGATGATACGAAGGTCGGCGGAGTTGTGGACAGCATCGAGGGCTGTTGGAGGTTGTAACAGGACATTGACAGGATGCAGAGCTGGACAAGGAAGTAGCAGATGGGATTCAATCCAGAAAAGTACAAAGTGATTCGTTTTTAAGGTCGAATTTGAATGCAGTGTGCAGAATACAGGCCAAATGGCAGGATTCTCGGCAGTGTGGGGGCATAGAGGGATCTTGGGGTCCACGTCCATAGATTCCCCAAAGTGGCTACCCAAGTTGATAAGGTTGTAAACGTGGCATATAGAGTGTTGGCTTTCATTGAGCTTAAGAGCCGTGACGTTATGCTGCAGGTCGATAAAACTCTGGTTAGACCACGCTTGGAATATGGTGTTCAGTTCCGGTCACCTCATCAGTGGAAAGGTGTGGAAGCTTCAGAGAGGGTGCAGAGGAGAATTCGGCATTCTGCCTGGACTGGAGGCCAGGTCTCCTGAGGAAGGATTGATGGAGCTAGGGCTTTTTTCATTGGCGTGAAGAAGGATGAGAGGTGACTTGATAGAAGTGTGCAAGATGATGAGAGGCAAGAGAGAGAATGGATAGTCAGAGACTTTTTCCCAAGGCAGAAATGACAATTATGAGGAGGCATGATTTTAAGGTGATTGGAGGAAGGGAGAGGGGAGAGGTCAGAGGTAGATTCTTCACACAGAGTGTGGTGGGCGTGTACAATGCGCTGCTGGCAATGGTCATGGAGTCAGATAATTTAGAGACTGTTCAGCGACTCTTGGATAGGCACATGGAGGATTGTGAAAGGTAGGGTATGCAGGGTAGATTGATCTTAGTTGGATAACAGGTTGGCACAACATTGTTATCTCGTGTCCTGTTTTTGCCCTCCGGATTTCCTTCATAAAGTGTATTTCTAAACTTACATTCTCCTCAAGGGATGCGTTGATCCAGTTGTGTCCCCTCTTTCTTGACCACAGTGCCTCTATCACCAGTCATCCAGTGTTTCCTATTTCTGTCAGCATTGTCCATCACACTAACAAGAACATGCTGGCCCTGATCTCTCGTTTTATCTCACTTTTTAAAAGCTTCCAACTTGCCAGATGTCCTTTTTATCTGTCAACAGCCTCCCCAATCATCTTTTGAAAATTCCTATCAAATACCATCAAGATTGGTCAAACCTCAGCTTATAACTTTAGCTTGTGGACCAGGCCAATCGTTTTCCATAGCTATTTTCAAATTGATAAAATTGTGGTCAGTTTCCAAAGTGTTTCCCTAATAACACCACTGTCCTTGCCCGACCGTGTTTCACACGTGCAGGTCAGGTTTTGTTCCTTCTCCAATCGGGCCATCTACATATTGTTTGAGAGAGTTTTCTTGAACACACTTAACAAATTCCTCCCATCAAAGCGCTTCACACTTTGGCAGTACCAGTCTAGGTCTGGAAAATTCAGAATCCCCGACCATTACACCCTTATTATTCTCACAATTATCTAAGATCTCTCAACATATTTGCTCCTCAATTTCTGACCGACTGTTGGGGGCCTGTAGGACAATTGCATCAAAGTGATCACCCGTTCTAATTTTTCTGTTTTGCTAGTATAGCTACACTGGGCAAACCCCAGGAATATTCTCTAAGCACAGCCATCATGTTTTCCTGATTCCTCCTATCTTGTCTCCTCTTCTATCCTTCCTGTAGCATTGAGCTGCTTGTCCTTTCTTTCCCTCAGCTGTGTTTCTGTAATATGTTTGATATCCCAGTCCCATGCCCCCATCCATGCCCTTAGTTGATCTGCCTGACCTGTCAGGTCCATTGTGTTGATATAAATGCAGTTTAATTCATCAATTTTCCCTCATATTCTGCCCTGCTCTTCCCTACCTTGTCTATTTAAATTGTTGTGTTGAACTTCTGTGCCAGCCTCTCTCTTGCCTCACTGCTGTTTCGGTTCCCACACCCCTGACAGACTGGTTGAAATACTTTCAATGCCTCAAACTATTCACCTTGCCAGAACATGTGATCCCCCGCCCCCCCCTGTACAGGTGCTTTCACCCCCTGCCCCCCCCCCCCCCCCCCCCCCCCCCCCCCACCGTCTATCTGTGCTGACACCTTCAGTGATCTCTGGACTTTTGTGCCAAGGTCCTTTTTTGTTTTTTCAGTATTCTGTGTGTACCTACTGCCCATTATGTATGTCCTTCACTGAGCATACCTCCCACAGTGTATTACCTCACGCTTCTTAGAAGTAATGTCCATCTACCATTACTGTGCTCAGTTTATCAGTTGATCAATATCAGACTGTAGTCAGAGACCATTCACCTCACTATGGACAACACCCCCAACTTTTGTCTGAACACGTTCTAGATCCTCAGCATCCTAACTGAAATCCACAGCTACAACATGTTTCTCCTTTGTGAGCACAGATGAGAAGTGTTCATTCAAGACCTCACTTACTTCTGACTCTATGACAATTTGCCCCTTGGTTTCTAACAGGCTCCACTCTCCTTGGTAATTCTCTTACTCTAAGTATACGTATAAAACACCTTGTGGCTTTTTTCCTGAACAGTACTTGCCAAAGACATTTCATGGCCATGGTTTGCTCTCCAATTTTAAGGACCTCCTTTTGTAAACTATAATTTTGAAGGGCTTTACCCTTTTTCGTTGTGCTCTATTTTCTTTATGAAACTCATGATATCGCTGCCTTTGTCGTTCATGCTCATTCATCCTCATGTCATTCATTCATGGAACACAGTGACCCTGGATTCTCATTGTATCTCTTGAAAATAGTCTCACTTTCCAAAATAGAATCACTGCAAGCAGTTCCTCCCCCAGTCTATATGTGCCAGCTCCTGCCTCGTGTGTGATAATGTCGAGTGATAGAAGTGGTGTAATGATAGGTGGTTTTCCTCAAATTTAGACACTTCTGCACTATCCTTTTCGCTTTCCATAATGACATTCAAACTTCGAGTTATTATCTCTATCCCCAAAAAATTGGAGGTCGGAGGAAACTTTATTTGACTTTTCAGATCCATTTTAACAGGGTCCCACTGAAGAAGCAAATCAGCATATTTGACCACATGGACTTGGAAGTGATGTGCTGGCATGCGTTGAGAATTGTTTAACAGACAGAAAAGCACATGCTAATAAATTGTTGATTTGTGAATTTGCAGGTTGTACTTTGTGAATTTGAGGAAGGATTCATGTTTGGGTTCCAGCTATTCGTAATCTCTCGACCAATGAGATGTACAGATCAAAACTAATGTTTCTGTGTTTATTGATGGCCAAACCATAGATGGGATTGTGAGCTGTGCAGAGAATGCAAAGAGGATGAAGGGAGACATGAATTGTCTGAGTTTTGGCACACATTCATGCATGTGATGTGGACATAAGTGGCTTGGCAAACATTTACTTCCCATCTCTAATTGCCTGGAGAAGGTGGTGGTGCTTCTGAGCAATGTTAACTTTGATTTCTTTTCACATGTTGAGCTTTTCCAGCAACTTCTGTTTTTATTTGTGAGCTGCCTTGATTGACCCACTGCAATCCGTTGGGAGTGCAGACAGCCACAGGGCTGGGAGGAAGGAGCATGGCTTGGAGGAGCCCTTAGAAATACTGCTCATGTCATACACCTGTTGTTTTTCTTCCAGGCTGTTTGTGGTCTTGTGAAAAGCTGCAGCTGCTGAACCTTGTAGATTTTAGCCACTGCTGTCGCAGTGTGTAACGCGTGAAGTGAGTAAATATCATTGCAAACATGAGGCTGCTTTGTGCTGGATAGTGTCAAGCTCATTGAGTATTGTTGGAGCTGCATTCACCCAGGCAGGGGGAGCATATCCTTTGACATTGACCTGTGCACTGTAGATGGGCAGCGTACATCCTATGAAATGTTGTTGTTTCTAAAATTCCTTTTCATTGCAAAATATCAGTCCTGTGTTTGGGAAGATTTATTTTATCCTGTGAATGATGAATGGCCAGTTCTGTACACGGAGCAGTCTGTTATTTTCTTGTGGATTGTGAGTGCCCAGGTCTCTGCTTGTTCGGTTGTGATTGTTTTCATTCTATGGACTGCCAGCAGTTGTTCAAGTGTGAAGTGTTACTTTTTTTTTGAAAGAAGCACTTGGAGAGCGAACAGTTCATTTCCTGAGCGGAGAAAGTTTTTTTTTAGTCCTGTACACTGATTTTTCGCTCTTGTGTGTCTGCAGACTGCATATGGTCAGTTCTGCGTGAGGACTTGTTTCCAACCTGTGTGCTGCCATTGGTCAGTCCTGTGTTGTAAACTGCTATTGTGTGTATCCGAGCCTTTGGCATTGATACTTAACTCGTCATTGTCTACAGGAATAGTGCCAGATGACTGGAGGATAGCAAATGTGGTTCCCCAGTTCAAGAAGGGGAGTCGAGACAACCCTGGTAATTATAGACCAGTGAGCCTTACCTCAGTTGTTGGTAAAGTGTTGGAAAAGGTTATAAGGGATATGATTTATAATCATCTAGAAAAGAATAAATTGACTAGGGATAGTCAGCACGGTTTTGTGAAGGGAAGGTTGTGCCTCACAAACCTTATTGAGTTCTTTTGAGAAGGTGACCAAACAGGTAGATGAGAGTAAACCGGTTGGTGTGGTGTATATGGATTTCAGCAAGGCGTTCGATAAGGTTCCCCACAATAGGCTATTGTACAAAATGCGGAGGAATGGAATTGTGGGAGATAGAGCAATTTGGATCAGAAATTGGCTTGCTGAAAGAAGCCAGAGGCTGGTAGTTGATGGGAAATGTTCATCCTGGAGACCAGTTACTAGTGGTGTACCGCAAGGGTCGGTGTTGGGTCCACTGCTGTTTGTCATTTTTATAAATGACCTGGATGAGGGCGTAGAAGGATGGGTTCGTAAATTTGCAGACAACACTAAGGTCAGTGGAGTTGTGGATAGTGACGAAGGATGCTGCAGGTTGTAGAGAGACATAGATAAGCTGCAGAGCTGGGCTGAGAGGTGGCAAATGGACTTTAATGCAGACAAATGTGAGGTGATGTACTTTGGTAGGAGTAACCGGAAGGCAAAGTACAGGGCTAATGGTAAGATTCTTAGTAGTGTAGATGAGCAGAGAGATCTCGGTGTCCATGTACACAGATCCTTGAAAGTTGCCACCCAGGTTGACAGGGCTGTTAAGAAGGCATAGAGTGTTTTAGCTTTTATTAATAGAGGGATCGAGTTCCGGAACGAAGAGGTTATGGTGAAGCTCTATAAAACTCTGTTGCGGCCACACTTGGAGTATTGTGTACAGTTCTGGTCACCGCATTATAAGAAGGATGTGGAAGCTTTGGAAAGGGTGCAGAGGAGATTTCCTAGGACGTTGCCTGGTCTGGAGGGAAGGTCTTACGAGGAAAGGCTGAGGGACTTGAGGCTGTTTTCATTAGAGAGAAGAAGGTTGAGAGGTGACCTAATTGAAACATAAAATAATCAGAGGGTTAGATAGGGTGGATAGGGAGAGCCTTTTTCCTCTGATGTTGATGGTGAGCACGAGGGGGCAGAGCTTTAAATTGAGGGGTGAAAGATATAGGACAGATGTCAGAGGTAGTTTCTTTACTCAGAGAGTAGTAAGGGAATGGAACGCTTTGCCTGCAATGGTAGTAGATTCGCCAACTTTCGGTACATTTAAGTCGTCATTGGAAAAGCATATGGACGTACATGGAATAGTGTATGTGAGATGGGCTTGAGATCGGTATGACAGGTCGGCACAACATCGAGGTCCGAAGGGCCTGTACTGTGCTGTTATGTTCTATATAACTGCACCGAGGCCGGTATGCCATTACTCAGTCACCCTTTATTCACTCCTGCACAGAACTTTGCCAATGCCCAGCCAGCGTTCAGTCATTCTCCAGCACTCAGGAGATTATAAAAGTGCTGTTTTCTTTTTGCTATCTTTTTTCTTTTTTTTTAATTTCTTTTTTTCTTCTTTGTTTGTTTTCCCCAACACTGCAGAAGTGGGGAGTGGGTTCACACCAACAAATTGTGTTTCACTAATTGTGTCTAGGGTTTGGGTTTAATCCCTGGATTTTGAATGGTTAGGTGGATCAATTGAGCTGGTTCTCAACCGGTGACCTGAGAATGGCCAATACTGTCTGGGAAGCTTTTATTTATCTTGCGGACTGTAAGCAGGTAGTTTTGTGTATGGCATTGGTTAATCCTACACATTGTAAATGGTCAGTTCTGCCTGTAGAGCTTGATTTTATTCTGTGGACTGTGGTCATTTCTGTTTGAAGGCTGCAATTGACCTTGTGGACTCTGGTCAGTCGTGTGTGCAGAGCTGGTTTTAATTTCTCTGCGGGGAACTGAGTTTATTCTTTGTTTTTTTTTAATGGCTAGACATGTCTCTGTGTGTGTGCATCTGTATGTCTCTCATTTCTGAAGAGCTCAATTCTCTACACAGACGCTGCCAACCTACGTACTTTGTGCACCAACTTCTGTTCTGTTTCAGATCTTCAGATTTCACAGTTCTTTGTTTAATTTTAAAGCTTTAATTTCACCTGTTAGGGTATAGGGCATACAACAGTCATGAACCAGAACAGGTCCTTCAGCCCATCATTTCTGCAATGACCATGATACTATTTGAAACTAATGCTATCTGGCTGCACATAATCCATATCCCGCTCTTCCCTGCCCATTGATGTATCTGTCCAAATGTCTCTTAAACATTGCTCTCATCTCTGCTTTGACCAAATACCCTGGCAATCTGTTCCAGGCACTTACTCACCTCTAAAAACTGTCATGCCTGCTTTAAACTTTCCCCTCTCAGCCTAAACTTATGACTGTTGTATTTGATATTTTTCACCTGAGGGAAGAGACTCCGATTATTCACTATCCTTGCTTCTCAGTTTTATATATTTCAACAAGTTGCCCGCTCAGCCACTGACCCTCAAGCAGAAACAATCCAAGTCTGTCCACCCTGTTCTTTCCACTCATACACTCGCACCCATTTAACATCTCGTTAAGCTCTTCTTCCCTCCTCTTTAAATCCTCCCCATCCTTTCACGCCTGCGTCTCGGTAATTCTGTGTGGACTGCTGGTTCATATGTTGTGAATTACAAATTGTGCATGATCTGTGGGGAGCTTTTATTTATCCTGTGGACTTCAAATGGCCGGTTATTTATGATCTAATTTTCATCAAATGAATTGTAAATAGTCAGTGTTGTGTGGAGAGCAGGTTTTATGCTGTGGTGTTTTGAGTAGTAAGATCACACACAACTGACATGAATGTGGAGCTGATCTTTATTGTGATTATTCATACGTGTGGTCTTTGTGTGCTCGGTGAATGTTCCATTTTTGCATTTGTGTTGGCACCTCTTCCTCAAATAACAAACACACCCTCATTACTGTGACTTCATCCAGTCCCTACAGCATTCCTTATGTCTGTAAATGACAGAAGCCCTAACATCATCCTGTTGTGACATCTCCTCACAATATTGAACCTGTTTCATCGCCACCTGCCCTGTTGGTCTCTGGTATATCTCATACCGCTTTGACAGTTTCCATTTTTGAAACCTGTTATGGATTACCCAACGTGCTTTGCAGTTGTAATGGTCTCCATGTTCTGTAACACTCCATATCACTTCAACCAACTCCATTGTGGGGTCGGCCACAGTCTAGTGATAATACCACTGGGCTGTTCATCCAGAGACATAGATAATGTTCTGGGGACCTGGGCAGATTGTGGAATTAGAATTCAATAAAAATAATCATGAATGGTATGTCCGTTGTTGATCATCTTTTTGTAAAAAAAAAAGTAATCTCAACTCAATGACGAATGCCCTTTGGGGAACAGCATCTGAACAGGCCTGGCCGACATGTGACTGCAGACCCACAACAAAATGGCTGACTCTTCACTCAAAAGTGCAATAGGCACTGAATACTGGCCCATCCAGTGATAGCCGAGTCCCAGGAATGAAGAAATAAAAGGGTGTATTTCCCTCCACACCCTTTGCAAACAGTGCAGCAATTCGTACTGGGTTTGTGACATTGTTCAGGCCCTTGCCACACTCTGCAACGCTCTCACTACCTTCAACACTCCTTGATCCTGCCATCTCACGGAACCCCAACAATGATCCACTTCCTACCACGTTCCTCCTCCGAAGAGACCCCTTACAATCTGTTTAACACCGACTTCTATACTTAGGTAGTCTGCTGTCATTTTTTGATCCACATTGTTCCTCTTCAGAATTTTAGGGTATTTTTTGGTTGTCTTCTCAGCCTGTATTAATTGCATCTGATCATTTATTCCGAGTGACATGCACATAGGAATTTCTTGCTGAGGTTTTGCCTGTTTCAGAGGAATATCTTTTTAATATTTTACACTGTTCCTTCAAATGTGTTTCTGTGTTCATTTGCGGCCATACATGACAGTCTCTTTACACTGTTTAACTTGGCCGGTTCTCCTCCCCCCCCCCCCCCCCCCCCCCCCCCCCCCCCCCCACAAAACTCATGTAACTGGCCTTGTTTCTTTTTGTTTGTAATTTGTATGATCACTTCAAAACTTCATACTTCCTTTGAATTCCACTTTTTCACTATTTCCCTGAGGATCTCTCGGTGTGACATTACTCATTTACTCAACTTCATGATACAGCGGTCGATCTGGGACAGCTACGTCCCTAGCCTGTTGCACAACGTGTTATTCAAAAGAACGCTGACACAAACAATCTCCGAGCTCCCCTTCGAATGACACTATCGTACTGCATATACCTTGCCCTTCCCAAAAGGAACATTGTGAGGTATATTTTACCAAAATTCCCCAACACATACCAATTCACAAATGTACAGTTTTGTTGCTTCCTATCCCGATCTGCTTGTCTTCACCAACATCACCGTGCTGCTATAATTCTTCAGCTTTTGCTTTGGTCTGGGAATCTCCTTTCACCTGACCCCCGTCTCAGCATCCTCTCTGTCAGTTTACAGGCCTGTCCATAAACCTGCCGGCGTGATTGACCAGGACAGTGGTTCCAGTTATTATTTATTCACTCATGAGATGTGCGTGTCTCTACCTGGAGAGCACTTATTACCCAGCCTAAACTGCTTTGAACTGAATGAAATGGCACAGCAAGCCAGAAGGTAGTTGAGAGTCTGCCACATGCCTGTGGGTCTGACCTGACCAAGTGAGAATGGCAGACTTCTTTCCCTAATTACTGAGCCAAACTCGTTCACTACTGTCATGGGAGGCCTACTTTAAGCATTTTTGTAGTATGCCTTCCAAAGATAGCATAGGAAGTTCAGTTATCATTGCAGGCCTGTGCTGTCTTTGTGAGGATCAACATAAAAGTGAAAGCAAATCTCCAACAAGAGGGCGGTAATGCTGCCTCTGATCTTTCTGCTCTGTGTTCCTCCTCCATGGCTGTGTCTATGTGGTCAAATGTAGACTCTTGTGGACCAGAGTCTTCAACTGTTCCAACTCCACTAACTGCTCCTATTTCTGTGACCACCTCCCCGCTCGACAGTCCCTCCATACATTTGAAATATACTCCAATCCTGACTACCATCCCTATCTCTGTAACTTGCTTCAATGTCTGCAACATGTCTCGTCTTAGTCGTCTCTTTCTCCAGTAATTGGAGTCATAGAATTTTGCAGCACAGAAACAGACTATGTGACCCAATTCATCCATCAGGCCCAGGTTTCCTGAACGGAATAAGTCACATTTGCCTGAGTTTGGCCCATATCCTTTCAAAACTTTGCTGTCGATGTACCTGCCCCATTATCTTTTCAATGTTGTAGCTTTCTCTGGCAGCTCGTTCCATATATGCACCATTCACTGTTTGGCAAATGTTACCTCTCATGTCTCCTTAAACCTTTCCCCTCTCACCTCAAACCTATGGCCTCTAGCTTTGGACACCCCTACCCTGGGGGAGAGATGTTGGCTATTCATCTTATTGATGCTCCTCGGGCATTAATTAACTTGTAAAAGGTCACCCCACAACCTCCTGTGCTTGAGTGAAATATCTCTGCTCGGGGTCCAACAGATTCATCCCTGGTTCCCCAAAAGACATCAGGTACACTTGATCAAGCTTTTTAAGACATCCAACATCACTGTTCTGTCGTGTAGACTCTTTTAGGATATTGCTCTTTATTTACCTGAATTTACGGGTTTTTCCCCACAGTGAGTACTGATATGAAACACTGTTTAGCGTCTCACCCATCTCCTGTGGTTGCCTATATTGGTGGCCTGTTTAATCTGTATGAATCCCCATTTTCTGCCCAGTCGCTCTTTTAACCTTAATATCCTCATTGAATCTCTTCGGATTCTCCTTAACCTTATCGGCCAAAGTTATCTCATGCCCCATCTTTGCTCTCCCAATTTCATAGAACATAGAACATAGATAGTACAGCACAGTACAGGCCCTTCGGCCCACAATGTTGTGCCGAACCTCTACCCTAATCCTGAGGTCTATCCAACCTCCACCCCTAACTTATACTATCATCCATATGCCTGTCTAATAGCTGCTTAAAAGCCCTGGTGAGGGCGACTCCACTACCCTCTCCGGCAATCCATTCCACACCCTAACCACTCTGAGTAAAGAACCTATCTCTGACGTCTCCCCTATATCTATCTCCACTCACTTTAAAACTATGTCCCCTCATAATAGCTACCTCCACTCTAGGAAAAGGTCTCTGGCTGTCTACTCTATCTATACCTCTGATCATTCTGTACACATCTACCAAGTCACCTCTCATCCTTCATCGTTCTAAAAAGAAAATGCCTAGCTCTCTCAACCTTTCCTTGTAAGACCTTCCCTCTATTCCAGGCAACATCCTGGTAAATCTCCCCTGCACTTTTTCCAACGCTTCCACATCTTTCCTGTAATGAGGCAACCAGGACTGGACAAAATACTCCAGATGTGGCCGAACCAGGCTTTTGTATAGCTGGAGCATAACTTCACGGCTCTTGAATTCAGTCCCTCTGTTAATGAAAGCTAACACACCATACGCCTTCTTAACAACTCTATCCACCCGGGTGGCAACTTTCAGGGAATTGTACACATGAACCCCGAGATCCCTCTGCTCCTCCACATAAAGTTTATTCCTACACGCCCATAGTCCTCAAGGGATTAATTTGATCCAGCAGTGTCCCATTTTTCTTGATCAGAGCCTCTATATCATGAATCATTCAGAGTTTCCTACTTCTGTCAGCATCGTCCATCACACTAACAGAAATATGCCGGCTCTGTCCTCTTGATTTTGAAAGCTTCCAACTTGCCAGATGCCCCTGCAAAAAGCCTCCCCAACCGTCTTTTGAAAATTCCCGTCAAATACCATCATAATTGCTCTTGACCTACTTTATAACTTTATTTTGTGCACCAGGCCAATCTTTTTCCATAGCTGTTTTCAAACTAATAAAATTGTGATCTCTTTGCCAAAGTGCTGCCTCAATACCTCATCAGTCCCTTGCCCGACCTTGTTTCGCACGTGGAGGTCAGATTTTGCCCCTTCTTCAGTCGGGCTGCCTACGTATTGTTTGAGGGAGTTATTTTTCAACACACTTAACAAATTCCTCCCACTGAAAGCACATAACACTGTGTGGTATCAGTCTCAATTTGGAAAATTATAATCCCCTACCATTACACCCCCATTGTTCTGATAGATAGCTCAGACCTCTGAACATATTTGCTCTTCAATTTCTCACCAATTGTTGGGTTGTCCAATTATACCAAAGCAATTGCCCACTCTTATTTCTCAGTTCCACAAAAATAGTTTTGCTGGGCAAACCCCTGGAATATTCTCCCTAAACGCTGCCGTCATGTTTCTCCAATTCAAAAATACCTCTTCCCCTCCTAACTTGCCTCCCCTTCGAACCTTCCTGTGGTGTCTGTACCCTGGTACATTGAGCTCTCGCCTTTTCTTTCCCTCAGCTTTTTTTTTTCTGTAATACGTTAGCTGTCCCAATCCCATGTCCTCATCCATTCTCTGAGTTTATCTGCCTTTCCTGTCAAGTCCATTGCATGGAAATAAGTACAGTTCAATTAATCACTTTTACTTCATTTCTTGCCATGCTGTTGCCTGCCTTGTCTATTTAAATTGATGTCTTCAACATCTTTGCCAGTCTCTGCTGTTTCGGGTCCAACACCCCTGCTCGGCTGGATAGATCCTTTCGGGTACATCTACTAATTCACCTTGTGAGGACGTGGCCCCAGTTCATCTGTCTTCACCACGCTGTCACTCTGTGTACCAAGGTCCTTTTTGTTTCTCAGTACTCTGCCTGTACCTCCTGTTCATTATGTATGTCCTTCACTTGCCATAACTCGCACAGTGTATTATTTCAAACTTATTAGAAATAAGTTCCATCTGTCATTGCGGTGCTCAGTTTATCAGCCGATCAATATCAGACCGTCATCTGAGACCATCCACCTCACTGATGATACCATCTACTTTCACAACCACGACATTAATGTACAGAATAAACAGTAATGGGCCTTGCAGCGATCCCTGCAGTCTGCTGATGGTCAAAGGCTGTCAATCACAAAAAATTACTCTCCTCCAGTTTAGGATCTATTTTTGCCGACTTGTCTCAATCTCGTGGGTTCCTCCCTTTTGAACCAGCCTTCCATGTGCAATATTGTCAAAGGCTTCACTGATTTTCATTCAAACCATTTCATTTGCACTGACCTCATCAATATTTTTAGGCACAATTTGAAAGAACTCAACTGAATTCATCAGACAGGATCTCTCTTGACCAAATCTCTGCTGATTAGCCCAATGGTTCCTTCCTTTGCAAGTGTTGATTTGTCCTTTCCCTCAGAATTTCTTCCAGTAATTTTGCTGCGACCGATATCAGGCTATCTCTTCTGCAATTACCTGGCCAATCTTTGCTCCCCGTCTTGAACAAATTAAACACATTAACTATCCTCCAGTCATTCAGCACTACACATGTGGTCACTAAGCGATTAAATATATCTGCAAGGCCTCTGCAATCTCCTTTCTTGCCTCTTACAGTACCTGGGATAAATTTCAATGGGCGCTGGTAATTTATCCACCAGTATGCTTGAAAAGCATTTAATTCTTGCTCCTTATTAATCGGAACATGTTGGAGATCCTCACCATCCTGAGCCACAACAATGCCACCTGAAGGTGGCAGGAACAGTACCTCATATTTTGCTTGGGAGCCCCGCAGCCCAATGGTCTCAGTGTGGACTTTGCAAGCTTAAAAATCTCCCCACCTCTGACCTCATCCCAAAACCAGCGAAGCTTGTCCCCTCTTCCTTGACCTCTCCGTCCTTTCTCCCAACTTTCTGCTCCTCCAACCTCACTGACCACTCCCCACTCCCACCTCCTACCTACCAGCCTCATCCACGCCTCTGTGACCTGTCCATCTTCCCTCAACTGACCGACCCCATCCCAACTCCCTGCCGACACTCACCTTGACTGGCTCCAGATCTGCCTCCATGGCCTGTCCATCTTCTCTCCACTAATCTGCTTTTTTAGCCACCTTCTACCACCACCTCTCCCCCCCCCCCCCCCCCCCCAATTTATTTCAGAATTCCCTTCCTCTCCCCCTTTTCTGAAGAAGGTTCCAGACTCGAAACGTCAACTTTCCTGTTCCTATGATGCTCCTTGGCCTGCTGTGTTCATCGAGCTCTACACCTTGTTATTTTATCATGCATTCTCATTGTATCACTTTATAACAGTCCCACTTTCCGAATACAGACTCAAATGCAAGTAGTTCCTCCCCCCAACTATATGTGCCAGGCCCTGTCTAATGAAAGTGATAATGCCTAGTGGTAGAGGTAATCTAATAATAAGCTGCATTCCTCAAATTTAGGCACTTAACTTCCGTACTAAATTGTCATTTTCCATAACGACATTCAAACTTAGAATTATTATATCTATCTCCAAAAAAATGATGGTAGGAGGAAACTTTATTTGCTTTTTCAGATGCATATTAACAGGTTCCCACTGAAAAAGCAAATTAACAAATTTGGACCACGTGGACTTGGAGGTGATGTGCTGGCATGTGTTGAAAATTGTTTAACAGATGGTAAAGCACTTGCTTATAAATTTGTTGATTTGTGAGTTTGCAGGCTGTTCCTTGAGTTAGAGGAAGGATTCATGTTTGGCCTCCAGCTATTCACAGTATCTATCGATCAGTTAGATGCACAGATCAAATAAATTTTTTCCATGTTTGTTGTTGGCACAAACGTAGATAGGATTGTGAGTTGCATAGACAATGCAGAGCCAATCTACCATCCCCTGAGAAAAAGAACAGGAAATGACATCACCAACCCAAAGAAACCTAACCAGATAAATAGAAAGCGGGACATAACACCAGCACTTCGGAGGCGCACTAATGATGTTACCTAGAATGGTGACGAAACGTCTGAAAACTAACCTTCCAGCTCAGTGAGCAAACTCGTTGAGCAAGATGTTGAAGGGACATGAATTGTCCCTGAGTTTCATCGCATGTTCATGCATGTGATGTGGCCATTATTTACTTCCCATCTTTTATTGCTGAAGCTGGTGGTGGTGGTTCTAAGCAATGTAAACCTTGGTTTCTCTTCACAGATGTTGACCTTTTCCAGTAACTTTTTTTTGTGAGCTGCCTTGCTTGACCCACTGTAATCCTTTGGGTGCAAGACAGCCACAGTTCTGTTAGGAAGGAGCGTGGCTTGGATGGGACCTTGTAAATGCTGCTGGTGTCATACACCTGCTGCTGTTTTCCTTCCAGGTTGTTTATGGTGTTGTGAAATGCTGCTGCTGATGATCCTCGTAGATTGTGGACACTGCTGTCACGGTGCGGTACGAGTGAAGTGAGTTAATATCGTTCCAAACATGAGGCTGCTTTGTGCTGGATGGTGTCAAGCTTATTGAATATTGTTGGAGCTGCATTCACCCAGACAAGTGAAGAGAATTCCAAGACAGTGCTGACCTGTGCAGTGCAGATGGACAGCATGTATTCTGTGGGATGCTGTTGTTTTTAAAACTCCTTTTCATTGCAAAATATCGTTTCGGTGTTTGGGAACATTTATTTTGTCCTGTCAATGATGAATGGCCAGTTCTGGACAGAGAACTGTGCTTTATTTTCTTGCAGATTGAGAGTGGCCAGGCCTCTGCATGTTCAGTTGTGATTGTTTTCAATCTGTGTTCTCCCAGCAATTGCTAACGTGTGCAATGAGAGCAAACAGTCAGTTTCCTGAGTGAAACGAGTCTTTTTTTTTTAATATGTTCTGTGGACTGTGATTGCTCACAATTGTATGTGTGCAAACTGCACTTGCTCAGTCCTGTGTGAGCAGTTGTTCCCAACCTGTGACCTGCAGTTGGTCAATCCTGTGTTGCAAACTGCTTTTGTCTGTGTACATGTGAGATAACTGCACAGAGGCCGGTATCCTGTCATCAAATCACCCTTTATTTACCCTTGCTGAGTACACTGCCTATGGCCAGCCAGCTCCGAGTCATTCCCCTGAATTGAGGAGATTGTCAATCCACTGTTTTCTTTTTCCTTTCGAATCCCACAGTGGCAGATAGTGGAATTAGAATTCAATAAAAATAATCTGTAATGATGTGTCCATTGTTGATTATCAGTTGAAAAACAAAACCCCAACTCCTTCGCGAATGTCCCTCAGGGAAGGAAAACTGACCATGTCTGACCAAAATGTGACTCCAGACCCACAACAAAATGGTTGACTCGTAACTGTCCCTTAGCAATTGCCCAATGCAGTTATCAACGGGCACTAAATGCTGGTCCTTCCAGTGACACCCTCATTCCACGAATGAAGAAATAATAGGGTATATTTCCCTTCCCACCCTCTGCAAGCATTGCAGCAATTCGTACTGGTTTTGTAACATCATTCAAGCCCTTGCCACTCTCTAACGCTCTCACCACCTCCAGCTCCTTCAACTCTCCCTGGTCCTGTCATCTCATTGAGCCCCGACAATGTTTCCTCTTGCAACTACACTCCTCTTGCAAGGAGCCCATCTGCAGTCCCTTTAACACCTACTTCCATATATGATGGCCCGTTGTCATTTGCTGAAACGCATTCCTTCACTTCAGAATTTTTTTTTTTCCTTTGTTTCTTTCTTTGGTTTTCTTTGAATCCGATACTTGGTTCCCTGAGTGAGAGAGAATGGGAATTTCTTGCTGAGGTTTTGTCTGTTCCAGTGGAATGTCCATTTGTTGAATGTTTTACACCGTTCCGTGATTATTTATTCACTCGGGATGTGGGTGTTTCAAGCCGGCCAGCACTTATTTGCCACCCAAGCTGCCTTTGAACTGAGTGCCTTGCTGGGCCTTTTCAGAGGGAGTTGGGTGTCAGGCATGTTGCTCTGTGTCTGAGGTCACATGTTGGCCAGACCAGGTGAGCAGAGCAGATGTCCTTCCGTGAAGGATATCGTGGAACCAGATGGGTATTTCAGACATTGTCATTAATTTATGGATTAATAGTCTAGTGAGAGGAACACACGGCCATTGCCTGTCCCACTCGAAGCTCGTGTATCCCTGAGTACTGATACCAGTGCACCATGAATCAAAACTCCTTCTTCCTGACCATTGGGTGATCCTGACACCTTCCTGGTGATATCAGCCAGTATCTCTTCAAACAGTAACTGTCACAGTGTGGATCTAATGATTGCCGCTACAATGAGATCCTGAGCCAGCAGAATTTTCCACTCCAGAGATGTGGCAGCAGAGGCCAAGGATGGAGATGGGGATTGTCCAGATGGCTGCGGTGCTCAGCCCTCTTCCACATCTGTAGTCCTCACTGCATCAGTCTAATTTCTCAGTCTGTTTATGCTTCTGTCTTTGGCAGCTACTGAAAGTTGCTGACTGAGCAGAATTCCTGACTCCAGTCTCGTCCATCACCATGTTGAAGTCAACTGGAAAATTCAAGCGACGACGGACAGGGAGATCTGGAGCATTCGTCAGATCCTGCAGTCAGGTAAGACGCTCAGTGAGCAGAGCAGAAGGCTTAAAACATTGACCCATGAGCTGCAGTGCAGAAGGGGGCGCACAGTGTAGAAAGACCCCAGACTCAATCACAACCCTGCTGATGTTGTAGGCTTGCTCACCGAGCCAGTAGCAGGTAGACCAACATATAGGCTAGCCAAAGAACGATAACGGAAACTGAAATACTTCATGGACAACACTATCCACCCAATACACTCTTCCCAAGAATTCCTCAACATCATCAAGGACACCAGAATAGAAGAGGAGCAGATGATGATATTCTTTGATATTACAGCACGATTTACATCCATAAACACTGACCGAGCCAAAGAGACAATGGCCACTCTGCTGGATGAACCAGGATGGCAGGCGCTCCAAACTAACAGAATCAACAAGGACAGCATCCTGAAATTGCTGGATATGTGTCTCACCTCCATATATTCAAACAAATCAATGGAACACCAATGGGATCCCCGATATCAGGACAACTTGCAGAAGTGGTATGCAAAGATGAGAATGGAGAACGCTCCCCACTATCTAACCCAAACTCTGGGTCCCCTGTGGTAGATGACACCTTGATGATCACATATAGAGGACCAGAAGAAACCCACTGACAGATGAACAACATCCTCACTAGAATAAAATTCATAAAAGAAGAGGACAATAACCCTTCCTCAGCTATGGTGGAATGTAAGAGCAACAGGGAAGTCCAGATCATTGTGTACAGAATGTGTACAGCCCATACGCACCAGATATTTTATCACACCAGCAACTATCCACCAATACCTGTAAACGGAGGTACATCAGGACATAATTCAAACGAGCCACAACACACTGCAGCAACCTGGAACTGCTCATAGCAGACGTGGAGCACTTATACGGAGTTTTTAAAGGAAATGGATACCCAAAAGGCACAATCCACTGTTACCCACAGGACAGACCACAACAATAAGGCACAATACAGCCAGACACACCAGTCATCCTACTGCAAATCAGAGACCTATCAGCGGTGACCACAAGACTATTCAGATCCTGAGGTATCAGGCTCGCCCACAAACCAACAACCACCTACGACTGCTCTTGACAAATGTCTGGGATCCCACACCCAAAACCAATACGAAATACCATGCAAGGACAGTGAGAAACATTATGCAGGCCAAACTGGAAGAAAACTGACAACAAGGATGCACAAATACCAACTATCCACCAAGAGACATGACCAGTTCTCACTGATTTCAGGACACACTGACAAAGAAGGACACCAATTTGACTGGGACAACACATCCACAATCGTACAAAGCAAACAGAGACATGCTAGGGAATTCCTGGAGGCCTGGTATTCCAACTGGAAATCCATCAACAAATAGATTGATCTGGACCCGATATACAAACCACCGGAAAACAAAACCGGAAGTGATGCCAACCACCCCAGCAAACCGAGGCACATAAATAACAAGTGGGACAGAACACCAGCCCTTCACTGGAGGCACACTGACAACGTTACCGAGCAGGGTGATGAAACATCTGCAATCAAACACACTGTCTCAGCGAGCAAGTCTAAAACATCATCCACAACCTGAGCTGCAAATCTTCTCAAAAACTTCACCACCCTACTTTCAGCTCTGTTTTACTGAACTTTCCAAGGACTGCATCGGAAGTCCATAATTCTCAATCCAGGCCTGTGCTGTCTTCGTGAGGATAAGAACAGCAGAGTTAAAAGCGGGCCTCTCTCAAGACAGTGGCATTGAACCCTGGGATGTTTCCGTTCCGTGTTCTCTCTCTAACAGTCAGTCATACAGCAAGTCTACAGATCCTTTGTTGCAACTCATCGTCATCAGTGCGTTGAATCCTTCTAACTGCTTGAACATTAGGTATCTCTGGCTCCTCCAGTCCTCGCTAAAATCCCTCTGTGTATTTAAAACCTCTGCCAATTCTGACTCCCCTTCCCATCTTTGCAAATTGCTCCAGTCTTGACAATGTGTCCAATCCTGGTATTGTCCTCCTCCTCAAGTCATAACAATAATTTTGACACTTGTCATCTTATCCACTACTTACAGTCCACCATGTCTCTGTGATATCCTCCAGCCCCGACTCACCTCCCCATCTGGACATACATCATCCTCATGCCCCTGCAACACATGATATCACTGTAACTTGCTCCAGTCCCAAGAACACTCCTGCCTCCCGTAACACAGCACCACATGACCTCTGACAATTGACCATTCCTACAGACCTCCCTATCTCTCTAAATTTCTCCAGTCTGATAGCTGTTCCTGCCTGTGTAAACTGCTCGAATATATTGCATTCTGAAGCCATTTTAATCCTCCTCATGTTTGCAACCTCGTTCAGTGTGCAATCTCTCCTATCGCTACAATGCTCCTCATTCTCCATCCTTCAGGCATTAATTAGCCTTCCTAACTCTTTAACCTCTTGAAGCCACTAAAATCATCCATGTACCTGTAAAATCCTCTTGATTGCCTTATCTAACTCCAGCCCCGACACCTCTCTTTCTTTCTCTAACGTCCTTCAGTCTGAAGATCCATGCGAACTGTCACCTCATCCAGTGTCTACAATACTTTGTATTACTAACTTCATCCAATTGCAAAAACCATCCTGAACTCTGTAACCTGCAACATGTGAATCCCTCCCTATCTCTGGAATTGGTTGCAGCCCCCATAGCCCTTCACATTACTGGAACCTTCTTTTGTTCTTGTAACCTTATCCCATTCCAAACCTCAACTTATCTGTATCCTCCTCCTGTTCCTATAACCCTTGTGAACTTCTAGATCTTGTCCAAACTCTGTAATGCTCTGTATGTTGCATCATCTTCCAAAGCTGTCAACTGTCTTTCTCTCTCAAACCTTATCTAGTTCCTGCTCATCGCCCTCTCTCTGTCAAGTCCCTCGGTCTCCAAAGTGCTACTTGCAAATGTAAACTTCTGCTGTCTAAACAAAGGGCCGTATGACTGTCACCTCCTTTTTGCCACTGAAATTCTCCGTGTATGTTACCTTCTCCATTCGTTATAGCATTCCCTTTCACAGTTACCTCCTCCAGCCCTGAGAACCATTCCTGTCTGTGTAAACTCATATTGCCTGTACAAACCTCTCTCGTACTGTAACCTCCACAGATCCTCTCTGTCAATTATGCCAATTGATCACAATCAGTGCCCCCCATCCTTAAAACACGAACCGTCTTTGTAACCTCTTCCCCACCCTACAACCCTCCCTTTGTCTGTAATCCCCTCTAGACCCTGTAATCCTTGCATTTCTTCCATTCAGGAGAAACCTCTCTGCCTTGATAACTTTTTTCATCCCCCGAACCCCTCACTATTGATGTAACCATCCCCCATCACCACAAACTCACTATCACCATCACCTCTTGCAGCTCCTCCCTATCTCTGTACACCATCAAGTCTCTACTAACCTTGCTATCATGTCGTTTCATCACTACAACCCTCACAATCACAATAAACTCAACACACTCATCAGTGACAACACACTCCATCTTCCTCCACCCTTCCTTGTGCAAGTAATCTCCTGAGTCGTTCAAAACCTTTGTCTGTTATCTCTTTCAAAAACAAAGATGATAATTACTTTTATAACGAAGAAAAGCTTCTACCATCCTCCCTGTCACAGTAACCTTCTCTAACCCCTACATACCTCTAGTTTTGTCACCTCTTTCAGCCTGTACACTTCTGTGTAACATTGTAATCTTCTCCAGGCTGAATGACTCTCCCTGTGTCTTTAACTTCGACAGTGCTCCACAGCTCTCTTTATCTCTGTAACTTCCTCCACTCACTCCAACACTCCCTATCATTGTAGATTGCTCCAGTCATGACAGTTTCCGTATGGGGAGAAAGCAGGAAGAGGGAACTGAGCTAAATGATCAGTCGTGATCTGATTGAAGAGTGGAGCAGGCCCATGGGGCTGAATAGCCTACACCTAACCCATTTTCCTATGTTTCAGCGTAACACTGCCTCTCTCCATAACCACCTCTGGCTCCTACTATCCTCCCGATCTGTGTAACTTACACAGCCTCTTATCACTGGAACTTTGTTAGACTGCAGAATATTGCCTGTCTCTCAAACCTGCTCCAGTACCTGCAGTACTCATGGTCTGTTTCCTCCTGCAGCCCAATAGCCTTCCATGTTTTCTTTACCTTTAGCTGCTGGAATTCTCCCTATTGTGTAACATTATATCCTCCAGTGTCCCGACCTCCGTGTGCTCCTCCAATCCCTGTAGCCACCCCTGCCTCTGTGACCTTGTCCCACACGCTCATACCTCTTACAACATTGAAACTTTCCCTATCTCTGTTACCGTTTCCTGCTCCTTTAAACCTGTCTGTATGATGCTGTATAGCTCATCAGCCCACCCTGTGTATGCAATCTGAACCAGCCTCTGTTGCCCTCCTTTTATATCTGTAAACTCCTCATTTTCCTGCAAACGTCTATCTCCAGTAAATTCCTCCAGCCCCTGTCTCACTCCCCATCTGTCAGGCCTCCTCCAGTCCCTGCAGACTCTGCAGCCCACAGTCTTTCTAACCTCCTTCAGGCCCAATAAATCTCCCTACACTCTGTACACTTTTTGTAGCCGTTGCAATGTTCCATTTCGCTGTTTGCTCCTCCCCTGCCTAGAGCCCTGCCATTCTTTGTAAACCAGCATCTCAAACACTGTCTCTTTGTGTAATGCTGCAATGTGTTCCCTATTACTGTAGCTTAAAAATGCCCCCCTCTCTGTAGATAGCTCTTCCACCCCTGTCAATGCAAATTTCACCCACCCCTACAACCCTCCGTGTCTCAGGAACCTATCCAGTTTGTTCAATGCTACTTTATCTGTATAACTGTCTCTTTGAAGACACTTTTGGACTCCAGCCTTCCCATCTATCTAAATTCCAGAAGCTAAGTCTTGCTTCATCTGTACATTTCTTCAGTCGCTATAAGCGTCCATTTCTGTTTTCGATCCTATTTTCTGTGTACAATGCACCATTCCATAAAACATTCCCTGTTCGTGTAAAGCACCGCCATCCTATAAGCATCCTTATCCCTGCAAACTGCTCCAGCCCTCCTAACTTCCCTCTCTCTATGAACTCATGCAGCCCCTACATCTCTTTGTCTTGATGTGACCTCCTCTTAGTTCTAAGGTCCTGTCTACCTATGACATCTCGTCCACTTAGCACAGCCTTCCCAAACTTGACATGTATTGACGTCTGTGTAGTCTCCTCTACTCCTGACAACCGTTTCTATTTATATTACTGCATTCAGATCACATGCTTTTTAGCTCCCTGAAACCCCTTCCTGTGATTGCAACCCTCCGTATTTATGTAAAATTTTCATGTGCACAAAATCATCCCGATCTCAATCACCTCCATTTACCTCCGGTGCTGTTCTGGGGATGTTTCAGAGATAGGAAGGTTATAGAACCTGGACATGTTCCAGAGAAAGGGACATTTGCAGACATGGGAGAATAGTGCAAATGTAGGAAAAGGTGGGATCCTGCAGAATGTTAGGGATTGGGGAATGTATATTACCTGTAGGACGGTACCGAGGTAGAAAGGGTGTGGAGTGAGAAGGAGGTTACTTTTTGTATCACGGATTTTCCTGATTGCATCATGAAATTGTAAAACAAAATAGTTTGTATCTGCAAATGCAATTGTGAGATCTTGCTGAGCTGATATTGAGGCTCATTACTTGAATGTCTGAGCACTGCCTCAGATTCCCAGGCTGGGAGATGTGAGCTCTGATGTGAATCTATTTGCCCAGTCTGTCTGTGTATCTGACACTCATCTGCTACAGCTCTGGTCAGAAAGCACTCTCCATGCATCAGGTGATACCCACATCTACATGACTGGTCAGAACTCCCCTCATCAACGCATTCATTTGGACTTTTTTTTGATGTTACTTTGAAGTAGCAGTTTTGTGAGCTACAAGAATTGTTCTCCAATGGGACAGAATGAAAAATGTAGTCTAAAGTTTTGGCAAAGATCAATAGCTCGGGTTGTGGATAAGACTGTTGACTTGCTCACTGAGCTGGCTTATATTTGTTCAGGAGTTTTGTCACCGTGCCTGGAGACAGCCTTTGAAGCAATGTTATTCTACTGTGCTGGGAATTTATGCTTTCCAGTCCATTATGGTGAGTACTGTCATTTCCAGTTTTGATCTGTATGGGTTTGTAAATAGGGTCCAATTCTATAAATTTGTTGATTTGAAGTATGGATGGAGAATCATGCCTCCAGGAATTCCCATGCATGTGTGTGTTTGGCGTGGGCTACTGTGCCCACTTAGCCTCAGTTAAATTGACGGCCTTCATTGTCTGAATGCACAGATATTAAGGAGAATTCATTGTGCCATTTTGCTGCTAGCTGATGTTCACATATTCTGATGGCTAATTTCCTTTCTGTCTGTCCAATGCCATGTTTTGTGGTAGTTGTGGCATGGTATTACGTTTTCGAATAGACAACAAGACTGGATGTAAATTTGCTCACCGAGCTGGAAGGTTCATTTTCACACGTTTCGTCGCTTTTTTTGAATTTAAAAAAATATACTTTATTCATAAGATGCACAAAATAAAACATATTTATACACCTACCCAGTCATGCAAGCCGCTCCGGATTACCTAGGGGGTACGTACACCAACTAAAGGAAAAAAACAAAACAAAGAAGACAAAAAAAGCAAAGAAAATACCCCGGCAGTCGTCTCCCCGCACAGTCCGCATTGGCCCCCTGACCAGTTGGGGAAGGCGCCAGCTGGGCCCAGTTACCAGATAGGGTCCAAGATAATAAAATGTGAGGCTGGATGAACACAGCAGGCCGAGCAGCATCTCAGGAACACAAAAGCTGACATTTCGGGCCTAGACCCTAGAAGGGTCTAGGCCCGAAACGTCAGCTTTTGTGTTCCTGAGATGCTGCTCGGCCTGCTGTGTTCATCCAGCCTCACATTTTATTATCTTGGATTCTCCAGCATCTGCAGTTCCCATTATCTCTGATACCAGATAGGGCCCTTTTTTTTCTATTCTGGACAAGGGGTTTCATACGGTGGTCTTTCCCCACCGCACCTTGGCGGCGGCTGCCCCAAGCTTTAGCGCGTCCCTCAGCACGTAGTCCTGGACCTTGGAGTGCGCCACTTTGCAAAACGCGGTCGGGGCCAGTTCTTTCAGCTGGCAGACCAGAAAGTTGTGGGCAGACCAAACAGCGTCTTTCACCGCATTGATGGTCCTCCAGGCGCGGTTGATGTTGGTCTCGGTGTGCCTCACGGGAAACAGCCTGTAGAGCACGGAGTCACGCGTCACGGAGCTGCTCGGGACAAACCTTGTCAAATATCACTGCATCCACCTCCAGACCTCCTGTGCAGAGGCACACTCCAGAAGGAGGTGATCAACAGTCTCGTCAACCCCGCAGCCACCTCGAGGGCAGCTTGCGGTGGCGCAGAGATTCCGGGCATGCATAAAGGATCTCCCTGGCAGAACCCCTCTCACTGCCAGCCAAGCAATGTCCTTATGTTTGTTTGAAAGTTCTGGCGATGAGGCATTCTGCCAAACGACTTCGGCCGTCTGCATGTGGAACCACACGACGGGATCCACCCTCTCCTTTTCCCGAAGGGTTTCGAGGTTACTATGTGCTGACCACTGCCTGACGGCCTTGTGGTCAAAGGTGTTTCCCTTCAAAAATTTCTCCACGAAGGACAGGTGGTACGGGACGGTCCAACTACTTGGAGCGTTCTGCGACAACAAGGCCAAGCCCATCCTTCGCAACACCGAGTACAGGTAGAACCTCAGTAAGCAGTGACACTTGGTGTTTGCGTACTGAGGATCTACGCACAGCTTGATGCAGCCGCACACACAGGTAGCCATCAGGGTGAGGGTGGCATTTCTCCCATTTTCTAGGACTTTGCACATGGTGTCCCTGTGGACCCGGTCAATCCTCGACCCCCAAATGAAGTGAAAGATGGCCTGGGTGACCGCAGCGGTGCAGGTCCAGGGAATAGGCCAGGCCTGCGCCACATACAACAGTACCGAAAGCCCCTTGCACCTGACAACCAGGTTCTTACCCGTGATGGAGAGGGACCGGAGCGTCCACCTGCCCAGCTTCTGCTTCAGTTTGGTGATACGCTCCTCCCAAGTCTTAGTGCACGCCCCAGCTCCACCGAACCAAACACTGAGCACCTTCAGGTAGTCTGTCCTGACGGTGAGGGGGATGAAGTTCCCAAAGAACATGGCCTCGCTCTTACCCCTATTGACTTGGGCATCCAAAGCCAGTTCAAACTGGCCACAGATGTCCAACAGCCTACTCACCGACCGATCGGTGCAGAAGCCGGCAACATCGTCCATGTACAGGGAGGTCCTGACCTGAAGGCCTCCGCTGCCTGGGATAGTCACGAACTTCAGGCTCACGTCCTTCTTGATGGATGCGGCGATGGGCTCCACACAGCACACAAACAAGGCAGGAGAGAGGGGGCAGCCCTGCCTGACTCCAGATCTGACGGGAAAACTGTCCGATTCCCACCCGTTCATCGAGACTGCGCTAACAATGTTGGTGTAGAGCAGCCGGATCCCGTTGTGGATGCCCTCCCCGAACCCCAATTTGGCGAGGACGTCCCTCATGTAAGCATGAGAGACCCCGTCAAAGGCCTTCTCCTTGTCCAGGTTGACGAGGCAGGTGTCCACCTGCCTGTCCTGCACGTAGGCGATCGTATCCCTGATGAGCACGAGGCTCCCAGCGAGCTTCCCGCCTGGCACAGCACAGGTTTGGTCAGGGGCAATCAGCGACTCCAGGACAGACCTGCCCTGGTTGGCTATGACCTTGGCCATGATTTTGTCGTCCACATTCAATAGTGAAATGGGACGCCAATTCTTAATTTCTTCTCTCTCCCCCTTCCCCTTGTAAATGAGGGTGATGATGCCTTTCCTCATGGACTTGCACATTTCCCCTGCCCGAAGCACTCTGTCATACACCTCCATCAGGTCCTGACCGACCAGGTCCCACAGAGCGGAATACAGCTCAACCGGTAAGCCTTCGCTCCTGGGAGTCTTATTCCTCTCAACGGACTTGAGTGCTCTGGTCAGCTCGTTCAGGGATATTGGCCGGCCCAGCCACTCCCTCATGCCATCGTCTAAGACCTCCGTGATAGACGACAGGAACGACTCGGAGGCCATGCTGTCCGTGGGCTTCGTGTTGTTCAGTCCGGCAAAGAAGAATCTGCTGATCCTCAAAATGTGGGGCCGAGACGACATCACCGAGCCGTCGTCCTCCTTCAGCCGGCTAAGCACAGAGCTCTCTTTGTGCACCTTCTGAAAGAAGAAACGCGAACACATCTCAGCCTGCTCCACGGAGTGGACCCTGGACCGCAAGATAATCTTGGAGGCCTCTGCGGCGAAGAGCGAGGCTTGCTGGCCCCTCACCTCGCGGAGGTCCTCTGTGAAATCGACCCCCATTGACTGCAGGAGGAGCAGGTTCTGCATCCTTTTCTGGAGTCATGACAGATTTCCCCACCTCTCTCTCGCCTTCCGAACGCCCTTGAGGACAAAGAACCTCTTGATGTTCTCCTTCACCGTCTCCCACCAGTCGCCCAGAGATTCGGAGGGGTTTCACGGTTCTCCAACCAGCGTACTCCCTCTTAAGCTCCTTGAAGTTCTCTGTGGTCAACAGAGTCGTGTTGAGGTTCCACGACCCCTTGCCGGCCTGCTGGTCGTCCTGTAAGTGACAGTCGGCCAGCAGGAGGCAGTGGTCAGAGAAGAACACCGGCTCGACGCCGGTGGACCTGACTGAGAACGCCCGCGACACAAACAGGATGTCTATCCTTGAGCTGATAGACCCGTCTGGCCGCGACCAGGTGCATCTCCACTGCACTCCGTCTGCACGGGTGCTGAAGACATTGATCAACTTGGCGTCCTTCACCGTGCCCACCAGGAATCTGGATGTGACGTCTGGTTGACTTCCCCCCCACCTACTGTCCCCATGCCGGATGTTCCATCTGCATCGATGATGCAGTTGAAGTCTCCGCCTAGGATGACCGGCCTGGACGTAGCCAGCAGGGGTGGAAGCCGCTGCAGGACGGCCAACCGCTCACTCCGCTGGGGTGTACACCTTGATCAGCCTCAGGGGAGCGTTCCTGTAGGTGACATCAGCCACTAGGAGGCACCCCCGCCACCACCTCCTGAACTTGAGAGATGATGAGTTTGCGCCCCCGCAGCAGAATAGCCAGGCCCAAGGAGCAACAGTCGCTTCCCCCCCACCCCCCCCCGACCAGATCAAAGGCCCACAGGTCCAGGCACCCGACCACTTCCTGTACCTGCTGAGCTGCGGTATCCCGTACTCCTGCAGAAACAGGAGGTCTGCCTTGACGGTGGTCAGGGAGGCCGACGTGGACACACATCTTGCGGTGGACTTGACCCTGCGCACATTAATGCTCGCAACTCGTACCTGCAGTGACCGCAGTACCCTCCCCGATTCCAAGGTCCAGCCCCTCCATCTGTCCCTTCATGCCCATTGCCCGGGCTAACTGCTGGACGCTCTCCGGGTTCAGGAAACCGTCCGTGCTGCCTTCCGGGTGGCATCCCCCCGTCGGGGGTATGGAGTCAGGAGAGTCCAGCTCTGGGTCAGGCTGGGGACACACTGCTTCCTGCTTCCCGCCTGAAGGTTCGGGGGGGCCTCCAGGGCCAAAGCAGCGCGTGGCTGGGTGTCGGTGGGAGTCTCAGGGCGCCTCCCATCACCTGGAAGCGGTGTGCTGCTTTCCTTCTCCCTTGAGATCTTTAGCTTCTGCTTTGGGCGGGTCCCCTCCGAATCTTCCCCCCCCCCTGTAGCTGCCTCTTCCTGCCTGATGGCTGCGGTGCCGGGGCCCACCGGCACACCTTCCTCCTCACTTTCCGGACCGTCGTCCACTCCCTTGGGTCACCTGTTGCCTCCTCCATCGACTCTGGGTTGTCCGGGGGGAGCAGAGCCTGCAGAGGCGCTTTGCTGGCCTCGGGTCCATCCTGTGGGGCTGGGCCCGCCTGCACGACCTGGCTGTCCTGCAGACTAGCGGGGTCCTGGCAGGGGCCTGGTGCCTTCCCCTCCTCTGGGGGGGCTCGCCCCGCATTGCCTCTGCTGGCGACCTGGGCATAGGTGTTCCCCTGATGCGGGCATGCCCTATAGATGTGGCCCGCTTCCCCGCAAAGGTTGCAGCTTTTTTCTTGTGGGCAATCGTTTGCCAAGTGTCCCTCCTCCCTGCAGATGGTGGCTTTGCAGTCGGCCGCCACGTGACCTGACCTACCAAAGGCCTGGCACACTTTAGGTTGCCCTGCGTAGGTCAGGTAGCCTTTGCTCCCACCGATCGCGACGCTGGATGGTGGGTGTATGATGTTCCCGTCCACGTCCTTCCTCAGCGTCACCTTGACCTGCCTCTTACTGGTCCAGATCCCGAAGGGTCCATGATGTTGGTTCTTTCCCCTTCCACCTTCACATACCTTCCGAGGAAGGTCAGGACATCAACTGCTGGCACATGCGGGTTGTATATGTGTACAGTCACCATACGGCTCCTCTGCACTGACATCACGAACAGCGGGACAGTGGTCAGTACTGTGAGGGGGCCCTTACCTCCTTTCTGCTTGAAAAACTCCAGGAAGCGCTCGCAAAGCTTGGCACTCCTGAAGGTTACATCATATAAACCTCCTCCAGGGAAATACTGCAGGCAGTAAATGTCCGCAGCAGTGAACCCACAACAGTCCAACAGGACCCTCTTCATGAAGAAGTTGCAGTCGACAGGTGCACCTTCATCCACCTTCTTCACGGAAACATGGATGGTGTTCTGGACCCCCTGACCCAGGGCACGAGCACTCATCGCAGCCATCGTTGCAGGTTGGCTGCTCCCCTGACCCAGCGCTAGGCTGAATCCAGCATTAAGATCCACCGGTTGCAAGGGTGCACAGCCAACCCGACGTCTTCTTTCCACCTCCAACACGGTCACACTGTCCTCCTCTCGGTCCACAAAAGAATGGGTCTTTATTTTTACCGGATGTAAGCTGGTTCACTGAGCTGGAAGGTTTGTTCCCAGACGTTTTGTCGCCATTTTAGTTAACATGATCAGTGGGCCTCGGGTGAAGCCCCCGTGTCATGTCCCGCTTTCTATTTATATGTTCAGGCTTCCTTGGGTTGGTGATGTCATTTCCTGTGTTTTTTCTCAGGGGATGGTAGACTGATTTTGGAGCCAATGTGTTTGTTTGATGGAATTTATTCCGGTTGGAATGCCATGCTTCTAGGAGTTCTCGTGCATGTCTCTGTTGGGCTTGTCTTGGGATGGATGTGTTGTCCCAATCAAAGTGGTGTCCTTCCTCATCTGTATGTAAGGATACGAGTGATAGTGGGTCATGTCGTTTTGTGGCAAGTTGATGTTCATGTATCCTGGTGGCTGGCTTTCTGCCTGTTTGTCCAATGTGGTGTTTGTCACAGTTCTTGCAAGAAAAAACCTGGCCAAAGAAACACTGACTGCAGTATTATGAGAAGAACAGAAGACACATACACCAGACACCACCAACCTCATCAGCAAGGACAACATCAGCAAGCTAGTGGACCTATGCCTCACCACCCACTTCACTTTCAATAACAAAACCTACAGACAAACCAACGGTACACCCATGGGATCTCCGATATCAGGGTTCTTAGCAGAGGCAGTAATGCAGAGACTCGAACAAACAGCTCTGCCAATCAGCCAACCCAAACTTTGGGTCTGCTACGTGGATGACACCTTTGTCATCACTAAACGAAACAAATCAGAGGAAACCTTCAAGACCATCAATAATACCCTTACTGGCATAGCATTCACAAAAGAGGAGGAAAACAACAGCAAACTGCCATTCCTAGATGTCACAGTAGAGCGAACAGCCAATGGGGAACTTCAAACCAGCGTCTACAGGAAAACAACACACACGGACCAAATACTGAAATACAGGAGCAACCATCCCAACACCCACAAACGAAGCTGCATTAGAACATTATTCCAACGAGCCACTGCACACTGTGCAGCACAGAGGAACTACGAAGAGCAGAAGAAAATCACCTATACAGCGTATTCAAAAAGAACGGGTACCCAATGAACACCGTCCGCCGATTTCTCAGCAACAAACCCAAACAAACAGACAAAACAGGCTCAGAAACCATAACCACGCTCCCCTACATTAAAGACATTTCTGAAATGACTGCCAGACTACTCGGACTTCTTGGCATCAGGGTAGCCCACAAACCCACCAACACACTAAAACAGCAACTAATGAACTTAAAAGACCCTAGACAGACAACGAGCAAAACGAATGTCATTTACAAAATACCTTGCAAGAACTGTGACAAGCACTACATTGGACAAATGGGCAAAACGCGAGCCACCAGGATACATGCTGCAAAAAGAAAATCGGAGATGGCAAAACCGATCTGCAGCGAAAGTGATCACACATGAAAACGCAAAAGCAGATCACTAAGCAAAGACACAATCTTTTCGGTCGCGTTCCCTGGTGGACTAGTGGTTAGCATTTGGCACTTTCGCCGCTGCGGCCTGAGACCAATTTCCCCGTAAGGGAATGGAAGCTCTGTAGTACTACTCTATGTTGGTGATAGCGCTTCTGACTGATTTTTCAGGAGCTGACACCCGATCTGTTTTGTCCCAAAAGTTATCATTTAAGATAAAAAATCTGACAATCTGACACAAAAACAGTAACCCAAAGAGAAACTCAGCAAGCATGGTAATATCTGCAGAGGGAAACATTTCGGATCCACTGACCATTCGTCACTGCCAGGTTAACTGTGTTTCTATCGTAATATGCTGGGAGACATTGTTAACTTTATCTTTTGAATCATTTATTTATCAAAATCACACTTGCTCCTTAGCTTACCAGCATTAACTTTTGAACTTTAAAGGGACTTGAACAGCACTAATGCTCCTTCTGTTGCCCTGAGGTAATGCGATCCTCTGTTTTGTTTTTCTTTTCTGTCAGCAGCCATGTGAAGTGGAGAATTGGTCCTTCCAGTGTCTACCACAGTAAGCTTCTACTTATCTCTCTTTGTCTCTGTGTATCCACCTGGCCGTCTTTCACATTATCTAACAGTCCATCTGTATATACCCCTCATTTCCTGTTTATGCTCTGTGTAAAGTCTGACATTCGGAGACACTCTGAGAATGGGATGTTTTGTACTGGACTTACATTCCTCAGATAATGTGTCTTTTGTTATGGCTGAGGTAAGGAGACATTTCTTGTCTCAAAAGATTATGAATCTCCAGAATTTAAATTGGAATTCCTAATCCACCAGGAAAAAAAAAACAATGTCACAATTATAGGATTATAGCGATTGTCTTTACTGTTGGTGTAAAATGTTTGATTGATGACACCAGAGAATGAGAGGGATTGGCTTGTGGTCTCTGTGCTAAGACCACCACATTCCTGGTAAGGGTGCAGTTTATCCTGCCTCACCTCGTTACTCCTGCCAAACTGTGAATGAAGGGATGAGAATACAAGTAAAGGTGAAGCAGAAGTGCTTGTGGAAGAGCAGAAAGGAACTTTATGATGAATCCAGCAGTAAAAGAGACCCTGAAGCAGACTCGTGATGTCAAATGTGTTTTCTTTGCCAGTAAAACTCACTCACCGTCACTGCTTCAATTCAATGGTCCCTGCTTTGTGAGGCGGTATCTTTGCTGGTTGTTCACACTGTGAATGTTACCATTGTTGCTCATGTTCATGCTAACTCCACAACTCTAATGCATGTAAGCATCACACATAAACTGGAGATTGGAGCTGAAAACCGAGAGACCTCCAGCTGTGCAACAAGACTGGCTCCCTGCATTAGGAGCTTCGGCAAAGCTTCATGCCAATAGCTTCGGTTTTGCAAATAGCCAGTGCATTCAGTTATTGAGAGAAAGATTGGCGTTTCAAGGCTACCCAAGAGCCCAGCTTCTTTTATTTTGCTACCCTGTGATGTTGCCGGTGATACAGAAAATCGTCAATCGGGATTATGCCTTCAGGAGATAGCTTCGAAACTTTGTCAGCTCCACTGTTTTCTAGTCAGACCTCCAGACATCCAGGTTTCAAAGCAGTTATTCTCAACATTGTGATCCGACAATAAACCAACTATGTACCTGCATTTAGTTAATTGAAGTTTATGAAGAGATTGGAATCAAACAAACCCATCAACGATTGTGTCTTCCCCAGCTCCACGCTCAGTGAGACAGGGACAAGCAGCAGGATTTTGTCATCACACTGTCCATGGCCACTGCATCTTCAATCAGCTGCTTGCTGCACATCCCTGGCAGGCAAGATCCTACAACCAGGGCCAATCTTCTCCATCCACCAAGCACAAGATCAAGAAAAAAACAGGAAGATTTCTCCCGCTCAGTAAATCCCAGAGCACCATTGACACAATCTCCGCGTGAGTGGAATTTTCTCTTAGCTCCACTTGGGAAAACTTAACTGACACTCCGTATGAACGTCTCTTCTCCTGTGAAAAATGACATTTCACAAGGTATGCAGCAGATTCTTCTTGATCTTTGAATAGTTTTTAACTGAAGTGTGAAAATCCAGCCCCCAAATGCGAAGCTACAGAAGTTGCTGATGTACTGATCAAACAAAGTGCTGAAAGTATTAAGTGAGACTGGGCAGACAGACACACATCTCACACAATCTGTAACAGAAATCACTGGGTTTATTGCAGCAGATTCACCATCCCAGAGTGACTGACAGTCACATGGGCAGCTAAAGGATGAGGGCACCGACATTAAAATATGAGTTTTGAATGTTAAATGAAAATGGGTTATTATGGTCTGAAGGAGTGACAGCTGAAAAGTGGAAGATGTAAATGATATTATTTGTGATTGAGCAGAATAAACTGGGAACTTGTGATTTTCGAGGTGGATCATCTTTGGCACATTGAAATGAGGTTGCAGGGGCTTTGGTGTGAAAAGGGAAAATAAGGATTTTAGATAAATAACAAGACAACCAAGTCAAGCCTGGCTGGCTCAGTTGGTAGAGCGTGAGACTCTTAATCTCAGCATCGTGGGTTCGAGCCCCACGCTGGGCGTCGTAGCTTCTTACTGCTTTGCTTTCTGTGATGCAGCATAGCTTTCCAACGTTATCAGTGAAACGAGCAGCTGCAGCTATGCTGAAAACATGACTGCACTTCTGCTGCTTTGAAAATCCTGGTTTCCAGTTTTGCAGTGAAATTTGATTCCACTTCACTGGAAATCGCAGAGATCGTTTTGGACGTGCAGCCGCTTGTGTAATAAATGACAGGACTTGCAAAGGCACTAACGCAACTCCAACCCTGCACCAATAAGATTGTTCAGAGTCACAAACTGAGAATGGTCACGTCCTGGGCAGCTCCATGTTAAATGGAGCTGAAACAGAACGAACTAACTCTGGGGATACCACGGAAAACATCGATGACGTCTACTTGAACTCAATGGCTACCCTCCTCGCCCATTTTCTTGGCTGCTCGATAGTGCCCTGCTACAATATTAATTTCACACCAAATGCTGATAGTTCTTCAATCAAAACAAATACCAACAGAAAGCTTCGGTCCCTCTCCATTGTGGGTAAGAACCTGGTTGTCAGGTGCAAGGGGCTTTTGGTACTGTTGTATGTGGCGCAGACCTGGCCTATTCCCTGGACCTGCGCCGCTGCGGTCACCGGTCCATCTTCCACTTCATTTGGGGATCGAGAATGGACCGGGTCCGCAGGGACACCATGTACAAAGACCTGGAAAATGGGGGAAAGGATGTACCGAACGCCACCCTCGCCCTGATGGCTATCTTTGTGTGTGGCTGCATCAAGCTCTGGGTAAATCCTCAGTACGCAAACACCAAGTGTCCTTACTTACTGAGGTTCTACCTGTCCCCGGTGTTGCGAAGGATGGGCCTGGCCTTGTTGCCGTGGAACGCTCTGAGTAATTGGACCGTCGCATACCACCTGTCCTTCGTGGAGAAGTTTATGAAAGGAGACACCTTTTGACCACAAGGCTGTCAGGTAGTGGTCAGCACGTAGGATCCTCGAGACCCTTCGGGAAAAGGAGAGGGTGGATCCTGTCGTGTGGTTCCCCTCGAAGACTCCCAAAATCGTTTGGCAGAATGCCTCATCGCCAGAACTTTCAAACAAGCACAAGGACATTACTTGGCTGGCAGTGAGAGGGGCTCTTCCAGTGAGATCCTTTGTGCACACCTGGAATCTCTGCGCCACCCCATGCTGCCCTTGAGGCGGATGTTGGGGTGATGAGACTGTCAATCACCTCCTTCTCCCTGCTCTACGGGCTGTTCCTGGGATGCACACCTAGACCAAAATCAGCTGCGCCTGGAGGACCATCAATGCGGTGAAAGATGCTCTTTGGTCTGCCCGCAACTTGCTGGTCTGCCAGCTGAAAGAACTGACCCCGACCGAGTGTTGCAGACTGGCCCACTCCAAGGTCCAGGACTACGTGCTGATAACGCGCTAAAGCTTGGGGCAGCCGCCGCCAAGGCGCGTTGGGGAAAGACCACCGTATGAAACCCCTCGTCCAGAATGGGAAAAAAAGGGACCTATCTGGTAACTGGGCCCAGCTGGCGCCGTCCCCAACTGGTCAGGGGGCTAACGGGGACTCTGTGGGGAGACGACTGCCTGGGTATTTTCTTTGCCTTGTATTTTTTTCTTCTTTGTTTTGTTTTTGCCTTTCGTTGGTGTCCGTACCCCCTGGGTAACCAGGAGCAGCTTGCATGACTGGGTCGGTGTATAAATGTTTTATTTTTTGTACTTTCTATGAATAAAGTATATTTTTTTCAAATAAAAACAAGTGATGAAACGTCTGAAAATGAACCTTACAGCTCAGTGAGCAAACTTGCATCCTCGATATTAGTTCTGGTGAAATAGAGTTTAGGTACAGTTTAGAAACAGCAAGGGACTGAAATTGACCGTGGTCCGTGTACACACACCCCAGTCAACTATCGTGGTAATTTTAGCAGAAGGCACTAAACAGGAAGTTGAAGACACCAGGAGAAAGGGGGAGCTCTAATTATGATGAATGGCCATTGACTTCAAGAGTCAGGTGACTTCAGTTGGCATAAAGGTTGGGCAAAGCGAATCAGTTATCATTCCAGACAGGAGGAATTTCTGACGTACTTTTTAAATTCATTCACGGGATGAGGGCATCACTGGCTAGGCTAACATTTATTACCCATTCCTAAATGACCAGAGAGCAGGGAAGAGTCAAACGCATTGCTGTGGGTCTGGAGTTACATGTAAGCAAGGAAGGCAGTTCACTTCCCTTAACTGATAACGGTTCGTATTGAATTTAAATTCCGCCGTCTGCTGCAACGGGATTCAAACACAAGCTCCCAAAATACTATCTGGGTTTCTGGATTAAGTGTCCAATGATGACGACCTCAGGCCATTCTCTTCCCCAATGAAGTGTGTGCTGTGCGGGTTTCTGGATCAACACTTTGAGGAACCAACAAGCAAAACTGAAGTTTGGGGTGGGAAGACTGTGCTCATGCCCCCTCGGGGAAGTGAACCTCATTTTCACCCACAGAAGGAAAGAAACAAGGACACCTTCCACCGAGAGTGCCAGAGGCTTTCGGAGAGAGCAACCCCCAGAAAGCAGAACTTCACTCACTTGGCTCTACTGTCCCATTCCAGACTCCAAAACTAGAACCTGTTTACAGCAACAAATGGAAGTATTTGACGGATGCCCTGGGTTTGTGCTCCTCCCCCATTGCTCACCTACAGTTTTCCTGCTTCACCTTGTACTTCCAGCCAAACATCACTGATGTCAGCTGCTTCCTGCCATTCCAAATGCTGCTCCTCAAGTGGAAGGACAAACAGCAATGTGGAAATTCACACATATTTCTGGTCTGTGGAGGAAATGATACTGTTATAATTTCAGATAATTTTTAAAGGGCTCTTTTTGACCTTTGAAGCAGGGTGTGTACAAACACTATCACAGGCTCGAACTCACAACCACTAGTTTCTGAGACCAGTGCTCTGGCCACTGAGCTGTGGGGCCAGGCACAAGACATGGAAAGAGGGTCTCATGTATTGGAAATAACAAAAGAATAGATAACTGGAGACTGTTATATATCAAGACGTAACAAAACCGAAACACAGCAGAGGGGCATCATGTGCAGAAGGTTGGGAGAATGCAAGGCCGAATCAGACAGTGTCCTGAGTGCCATAAACTGATCTTTCCTGCTGGTCCAGAGATTACGATTCAGTGCCTTCACTGTCGTAGCCTGTTCATGGTTATCATTTAAAGTAATAAATCTGAAATACTGACTGATCTTGAGAAGCAGAATTATGTCATTGATCAGTCAAAATCAATTCACTCCATGTTACAGTTCCACATCAGCAATGCCAGCTGAAACTGCCTGGCGTGCAATCAGTTTAAAACAAGAATAGAGGGGAGTTCAGGAAAAGTGAAGGGCAATGATAGTTTGTGAGAGTTGGCTGGAGGCCAAGTGGAGTCAGGTTCAATGTGGGTGCTGAAGACCAGTCTTCACTGTTACCGTGTTATACAGACCACATTGGATCAATCACACAAGGATCCTCCTTTGTGTGTTGTCCTTTGCACATCACAACTCGGGTCAGTGCCTCGAGGGGCTCGGATACTTTTAATGTGGCAACTAACTCAGGTCAGTTTTGCACAAACTAAGCTGTGTCGGGACACTATTTAAACGGACC
Organism: Stegostoma tigrinum; assembly: GCF_030684315.1. NCBI lineage: Eukaryota > Metazoa > Chordata > Chondrichthyes > Orectolobiformes > Stegostomatidae > Stegostoma > Stegostoma tigrinum. The sequence continues at coordinate 90,930 of NW_026728141.1, forward strand.
ACCACTCATTGCAATGACCCAGAACTATGCAGAAAGAGGAAGAACACCAATACAAAATCTTCGCTTTGAATGGATATCCCTGCAATTTCATCCGCAGGTGCTGACTAAACAGCAACACGAAGAGGACACATTATGCCCTAACACACTGGACACACTGCCATACATCAAGAACATATCAGAACTGACAACTCCTATGACCACTAGGAGTTACGGTAGCACACAAGCCCAAAGCCATGCTACGACAAACATTCTCAAGGATTAAAGACCCCATACCCACGACATGCAGAACTGACATTGTTTACAAAATACCGCGCAACGATTACCACGAACATTATATCAGACAGACAGGAAGGAAACTAGCCATCAGTGTACATGAACATCAGCCGGCAGCAAAATGACATGACAAACTTTCCCTAATATCAGTACACCCGGATAATGAAGGCCATCAGTTTAACTGGGACAACATAACCATAGTATTGCAAACCAAACACAGACACACATGGGAATTCCTAGAGGCATGGTTCTCAATCCATAATGCAGTCAGCAAACATATAGAATTGGACCCCATATGCAACCCATACAGAACAGAATGCACAATGACAGAAGTCGCCGGAACGGACCAGGCAGTATAAATTCCAAGTGGAGGAGGACAACATCACTTCATCGGAAGTCTCACCCATGACGTTACCTCGCATGGTGACGAAAAGTCTAAACGAAAACAAGCTCACAACTTTACTTGTTAACTTTACTGTTTTATGTGTGGCTCAAAGTCAGTCTTTGTGATATTATACACACACTGTTCTACCTGCTTATCCCGCTGTACACAAGGTTTCCCAACAAAAGGCAGCTTTATGTGGAACATAAGCAGTTTCTCCTGACAATGGGCACCGTTGCCATGAGCTGGGATATGAAATAGACTGTGAGCTGAAGTAGCCCCACACTCATGTTACTCATTTACCTTTCACTTTCAATTTTCAATTTCCAACACCCAGCGATCCATTCACTTCAGCTGCTGGGAACCTGACAAGAACAGCGTTGGGCAGACATTCCTCTTCGGGAGATTCTGTCAGTTTGCAAGGGTAGAAAAGCTGTCAACTTTACTCGAGTGAGACAGGATACAATATTCCAATCCAAATTCCGACGCAGTATCAATGACACCACTGGCTCCACATGTCTTGCTGCAGCTTTCATCCCGTAGATTGTGATGTAATCAGGGATACTGGCAGAAAAACCATTTGCAAGGTGAATATCCAATAAAATAATCACCGTCACTGCTGCACTTCAATGTTCTCCCCTTTGTGAAGCAGTGAATGTCACTGGCAAACGAAACACATTAGCCCTCACATGCCTGCTTCACTATCCCCTCACCTGTTTGCCACCTGTTTCTCTGCTGGAACTTGCCATTGTTTTATTCACAGTCATTGCAAAATTCTGCCTCACATATCTTTTTTTATTACATAATCTCCTCGCAACTTAAAAACATCCCCCCAGTCTTGAAATCTCCCACCCTTGGGAAATGATGACCATAATTCATACTATCTACATGTCTCATTATTTTATGAACTTCTAACAGGCCGCCTCTCAACCTCTTAAGCACCAGCGAGAAAAGTCAAAGTCTATCCAACCTTTCTTTATAAATCAAACCTTCCATACCAGGCAATATCCTGGTAAACCTCTTCTTAACACTCGCCAGCTTCATAATATGCCTCCTGTAATTGTGCGACAGAAACCGCGCACTGTATTCCAGAAGAGGTCTCATCAACATCCTGTGCAACCTCAATATGACTTCCCAACTCCTAAACTGAAACGATCGAGCAATGAAGGCTGGCGTGCCAAAAGCATGTTTAACGACTGTCTAAATGTGATGTAAACTTCAAATAATCATATACCTGGATCCCCTAGGTCCATGAGTAGACACCTTAACAGTGAGACAAAGTCTGTGGGAGGATGGGGAATAGTTTTGAATTTCTTTGACCTCACATCTAAAGAAATTATTTGTACACATGCAGCCGAATAAGATCAACAATTCATTCTTCGTGAAGAACTATAAATGAACCTGAACATTTTTCCATTAAAAAGTTAGACCCTCTCGAGTCAGAAGAAAGACGTCGCTGTTCTGTTTCTGAGCTTATGTTATCCAACGAGTTCTGTACCATGTCATTCATTCACCATATCCTGATACATGAACTTTGGATCACTCTCCAAAGGTATCAGTAACTATTGCCAATCCTCAGTTACATCTGGATAATTTGATGTTTGACCTTTCTGAACCAGTGCAGGTCGTGTGGTGAAGTCGCACTTGCAATGATATTAGGTAAGGAGTTCCCAAATGATCATGAAGAATTAGTGATGTTTTCCAAAAGGACAATTTAAATGTTTTCACATTTTTGATTCAATTCAATGATCTGACATATTACACAAGGTTGTCATAAAACAATATTTGATACCAGGCACTTATTAGGACAAGTGACCCAAAACTGGCCAAAGAAGTAGGTTTCAAGGAATATCCTGAACAAACAAAGGGCTTTGAATCCAGGGATGTTTAGGGAATAAATTCAAGAGCTTATGGCCTTGGAAGCTGAAAACATGAAAAAGGTGGGAGAGTTAAAACCAGAAATCTACTGGCGGTTGGAAGTCAGGGAGAACAAATGTCTTGAAGGAAAAACCAAAAGAACAGTAGATGCTTGAAAGTAGTAACACAAGCAGAAATTGATGAAAAACTCAGCTTATCTGGCAGTGCTTATGGAGAAAGAGCAGCATTATTGTTTTATGACCAGTAACCCTTCTTCAGATATACCTCAGAGGGTTTTGCAGCTGGAGGGACTATCAAACGAAGGAGATATAATGACAAAATTTCTAAATAAGGATATGAATTTCAATACCTTGGTGCTTTGCCACCCAGAAAATGTGCATGTTAATGAGCACAGGATGGCAAAACTCGAAGATGCTGAAATGGGTGAGAGTAAACACATGGGCAGCAGATTTTTGGATCATCTCAAGATTTCAGGGAAGTAGTATTAAGAAGCCGGCCAGGAGTGTGTTTGGGGAGTTAAGTCGAGAGGTAACAAAGGAATGGATGAGAGTTTCAGCAGCAAATGAACTAAGATGCTGTTGAGGTTGAAATTGTATGTGGCCTTTGTGATAATGGGCGGGGTGTGAGTAATGTGGTTGGAAGCTCACCTTGGGGTGAAATATTGCACCATGACTGTGAGCAGTGTGTTACCAGCCAGTTACCAGGGGCAGGGATGGAGTCAGTGGTGACGGAGTGGAGTTTGGCTGCCAGCCTGGATTGATATTTAGCATTTTCTATTTAAATGTGATCTATACCCCTTTTCAAACAGGAACAGACTTGGCAGCAGAACTAATTTGTGAACCAACTGTCGGCTTTATTGAGACAAAGTGTGGAGTTTATCTGTTATGAAGTAAACTACAGTGACAAACTCAGACAGCTATTTCCAGGTCCACTGTACCAGGTGTGGCTTCCTCTACATTGGGGAAACCAAGCGGAGGCTTGGAGACCGCTTTGCAGAACACCTCCGTTCAGTTCGCAACAAACAACTGCACCTCCCAGTTGCAAACCATTTCCACTCCCCCTCCCATTCTTTAGATGACATGTCCATCATGGGCCTCCTGCAGTGCCACAATGATGCCACCCGAAGGTTGCAGGAACAGCAACTCATATTCCGCCTGGGAACCCTGCAGCCTAATGGTATCAATGTGGACTTCACCAGCTTCAAAATCTGCCGTTCCCCCACCGCATCCCAAAACCAGCCCAGTTCGTCCCCTCCCCCCACTGCACCACACAACCAGCCCAGCTCTTCCCCCCCACCCACTGCATCCCAAAACCAGTCCAACCTGTCTCTGCCTCCCTAACCGGTTCTTCCTCTCAGCCATCCCTTCCTCCCACCCCAAGCCGCACCCCCATCTACCTACTAACCTCATCCCACCTCCTTGACCTGTCCGTCTTCCCTGGACTGACCTATCCCCTCCCTACCTCCCCACCTATACTCCCTCCACCTATCTTCTTTACTCTCCATCTTCGGTCCGCCTCCCCCTCTCTCCCTATTTATTCCAGTTCCCTCTACCCATCCCCCTCTCTGATGAAGGGTCTAGGCCCGAAACGTCAGCTTTTGTGCTCCTGAGATGCTGCTTGGCCTGCTGTGTTCATCCAGCCTCACATTTTATTATCTCTATTTACAGTTGAATGTGGATTATACTGCTTATGCCAATAACTAGGCAGTAGAGCAGTGATACAACTTATTGGAGTTTTTGCAGCCTCGGCCTTCAAACTTTTTCTTCTGTCATGGACTTTTATCTTCTGATTCTCGTTGCTTTCCATTACACAGACCTTTCTTGAGAATCTCTTTTCTGCTTGTTCTTTTTTGATTAACCTCCCTCTCTGCCCAATCACAGTTCATATGAACAACACTCACCTCACTTAACCACGTGGTGTTCTTCATATTCATAATTATTCTCTTTACATCTTACCTGAGGACTGCTATACCTGTATTTATCACCCTTATTTCACTGCTATTTCTCTATTCGCTGCCAGAGCGGTATCAAGAGCTATCTTTAGCTTTGAGCTGCAGGAAGCCTTTTCAATCGCGACTTATTAAAAATAAACAAAAGAACTGGGATGTTATAAATCAGGAACAAAAACAAAGTTGCTGGAAAAGCTCAGCAGGTCTGGCAGCATCTGTGAAGGTAAAAAGACAGAGTTAACGTTTCGGGTGCAGTGCCCCTCCCTCAGAGCGACTTATTAAAACCCCAGGATCGCGAATGTAACAATCTTTCTCATCCAGTTCTCAGTCTCATTTGTCTCAAAATGCAACATTGTGATGACCATCATTAGCTTCTCACAATGACAACATGAAGCACTGCGCATGCTCCAGATCACAATGGCATCTGGGTGATTGATGTCAGCGAGGGGCCAATAGGGCTGCCGTGCATGACTGGCGGATGTCGCTGCCATTCTAACCAATCAGAATGAGGAGGGGGGGGCGGGATCGGTGAAAACCACATGATCATTCACGAGAGCAGCGCAGAGTTGCTCAGATAATTTGAACCGCAGATGCTGGAGAATCCGAGATAACATGGTGTAGAGCTGGATGAACACAGCAGGTCAAGCAGCATCAGAGGAGCAGGAAAGCTGACGTTTTGGGCCTAGATCCTTCGCTGAGTCCAAGATTTGTGCAATTGAGGTAAGAGCAGGACACAGTAAAGAAAGCAAATCGGCAGAAAGCGGGAGGGAAGTGATATTCGTATGGGTTTGGAAGTTGTACAAAGACTTAGTGCACGTTGGAAAACACACACATTTAAAACTCCCAGACTCATGTTTGCAGAAAACAAATCAATGCCTCAGATGGCGATAGGCCCGTGTGACCGTCACCATCTTTATTGGGGGCAATGATCCGCGGGGCGTATGTGCGGCAGCTTTGAAACTTTAAAAGGGCCGAGGTGAAGCTGGGCGCATGCGCGGCCGCCTCTGGCTGAAAGTGAGAGAACAAGGTGTGGGGCTGGAGGAACACAGCAGGACAGGCAGCATCAGAGGGGCAGGAAAGCTGGCATTTTCGGGCCTAGACCCTTCAGAAATGGGGAAGGGGCAGGGGATACTGAAATAAACAGGGAGACAGGTGGAGAGGAGACAGACAAGTTAAAGAGGTGGGGATGGAGCAGGTAAAGGTGAATGTAGGTGGGGATAGGTCAGTCTCGGGAGGAGGGGATAGGTGAGAGGAAGAACATGTTAGGGAGGCGGGGATGAGCAGTTGTTTATTGCGAACTGAGCGTAGATATTCTGTAAAGTGATCCCTAAGCCTCTGCTTGGTTTCCCTGATGTAGAGGAGGCCACAACGGGTACAGCAGATGCAGTACAGCACATTAGCACCTGCATTCCCCACACAGATGGCCTAAAAGCCCTATACTATTTCCTGTCCTGCAGGTCTGACTAGTTCCCCTCCACTGACCCCCTTATGCGCTTAGGTGAACTCATCCTCACCCTCAACAATTTCTCTATCAACTCCTCCCACCTCCTACAGACAAAGAGGGTGGCCATGGGTATCCGCATGGGCCCAAGCTATGCCTGCCTCTTTGTCGGAACAATCCCTCTTCCGTACATACACTGGCCCTGAACCCCACCTCTTCTTCCGGTACATGGATGACTGTATTGGCGCTGCCTCGTACTCCCATGAGGAGCTCGAACAGTTCATCCACTTCACCAACACCTACCACCCCAACATTAAGCTCACCTGGGCATCTCAACATCTTTCTCACCTTCCTGGACCTCTGTTTCCATCTTGGGCAACCGTCTGGAAACCAATATCCATTTCATGCCCACCGACTCTCTCAGCTACCTAGAATACACCTCCTCCCACCCACCGCCCTAAAAAAATGCCATCTACTATTCCCAATTCATTCACTTCTGCCGAATCTGCTCCCAGGATTCCACTCCCGTACATCTGATGTCCTTCCTTTTCAAGGACCGCAACGCTGCCCTCCTCCCCCCCGCAGTGATCGAGAATGCCCTTGACCGTGTCTCCCGCATTTTTCCACAACTCCTCCCTCGCGCACCGTCCCTGCAATAACAACCGAAAAAGAATCTCCCTCATCCTCACGTACCACCCCACCAATCACCGGATCCAACGCATCATCCTCTGACATTTCCGCAATCAGGAATCCGACCCCAACACCAAAGACATTTTCCCCTCCCCACCCTTGCCTGTTTTCCGGAGGGACCACTCTATCCGTGACTCCTGTGGCTCCACACTCCCCTCCAGCCCCACCACACCTGGCACTCTTCCCTGCAACCGCAGAAAGTGCTACACTTGCCCCCACACCACCTCCCTCACCCCCATCCCAGGCCCTAAGAAAACTTTCTACATCAAGCAGATGTTCACCTGCACATCTGCTAATGTGGTATACTGCATCCCCTGTACCCGTTGTGGCCTCCTCTACATTGGGGAAACCAAGCGGAGGCTTGGGGACTGCTTTGCAGAACACCTACACTCGGTTCACAATAAACAACTGCACCTCCCAGTCGTGAACCATTTCAACTCCCCGTCCCATTCCTCAGACGAAATGCCCACCCTGGGCCACCTGCAGTGCCACAACGATGCCACCCAAGGGTTGCAGAAACAGCAACTCGTATTCTGCCTGGCAACCCTGCAGCCCAATGGTGTCAATGTGGATTTCACAAGCTTCAAAATCTTCCCTCCCCCAACTGCATCCCAAAACTTGCCCAGGTTGTCCCTGCCTCTCTAACCTGTTCTTCCTTTCTCCTATCCCCTCCTCCCACCTCAAGCTGCACCCCCATTTACTGCCTACTAACCTCATCCCACCCCCCTGACCTGTCTGTCCTCCCTAAACTGACCTATCACCTCACTACCTCCCCACCTATACTCACCTTTACCTGCTCCATGCTGGCATCTTTGACTTGTCCGTCTCCTCTCCACATATCTTCTCTCTCCATCTTCGATCTGTCTCCCTATTTAGTTCACAACCCAATTATCTCAGGATTTTGAACGTTGAAGAAGAAAGCAGCACTCACACTTTGGACAAATGCAAATGGTTTGTGTGTAAAAGAGTCTGAAGATTCATCTGAAATGTTCTAACACCATCGCAGTGACACTTGGGAGACACTGTGGAAATGGGCAGATTGCAAGAAGGAATTTCTTCATCCATCCCAGCTGGAAACTGACCACCAGAGTCACACTGGAGAGAAACCATTCACCCGCTCTGATTGTGGTATGGGATTCACTCAGTCATCTAACCTGTTTAAACACCAGGGAGTTCACACTGGAGAGAAACCATTCACTTGCTTGGAATGTGGGAAAGCATTCACTCAGACAACTCACCTACTGATACACCAGCAAATTCGCACTGGAGAGAGACCATTGGCCTGTTCTGTGTGTGGGAAAGTTTTTCTGACTCGAATTCCCCTCTGACACACCAGCGATTTCACTCTGGGGAGAGACCATTCGTGAGCTCTGAGTGTGGGAAAGCATTCACTCAGTCATCCAAACTGTCACAAAGAACCACAGTTAAAGGATTTTGCTATCACGCTCACGATCAAATGAACCATAGTTTTTGGCTGTTTGTACTGATGTTACTAATCTCTGCTCAATTAAAGGTGCTGATGTTGTGAATAAAATGTTAATAACAGTTGTATATTTGTCAGGTGGAGCTTGGAAATAGTCACGTCACGACACATTCACACTGACTAAAGACTATCCACCAGCACAGTGTGTGAAAAGGGATTTCCTGGTTCATCAGGACTGGTTAACTAGCAGCAAATTTGAGTAACTTTTTTAAAATTCTGCTGTTAGCTGTTTCCAAACCAGGTATTTTTGGGCTTGTTTCTGGAGATCGTAGAATCCCTCCAGAGTGGAAGCAGATGACTTGGCCCATCAAGTCCACACTGAACCTATGAAAAGTGTCTTACCCAGACCCTGTCTGCGCTGGTTTCCTCCCACAGTCCATAAATGTGCAAATTAGGTCGATTGACGATGCTAAATTACCCTTAGTGTCTTGTGTGCAAAATGCAAGGACAGTGTGAGACTGGATGGGATGCTCTTTGGAGGATTTGTATGGACTCAATGGACTGAATGGCCATCTTCCACACTGTAGGAATCCTATGATGATCTTGATGGCCCTTTATTTATTAGTTATGTCTGCACACCTTTTACAATTACGGATCCTATTGCTCTCCACAGACACGTTTCGACTTTTAATAGGTATTTGTTGATTTGTAAACAATCGTAATGTTTCCTTTTGATTTTTGCCCACAAAATGAAAGTTTTAAGTCTAAACAAAAGATTGGGAGGAGTCCAGTACTATATCCCCGATTGCATTTTCCCAATCGGCTATGAAACCTGGTGTCCATTGTGACTCTGTTCGCGGGGGGCGGGGAATGCAGTCTCTTCAGATCTTTACCTGATGTCCATGGCAGTGATGGATTTCATGATGAATACGTATGCGCTAGATATCATACAATGTCTTGGTTTATTTTCTATTTAGTCTGCTGTACTTTACTCCACAGAGACCGAGATAATGGTCTGGGGACCTAGGTTTGAATCCCACCATTCCAGATGGTGGAATTTGAGTTTGAAAAAAAAATCTGGAAATAAGAATCTAATGATGACCGTGAATCCGTTGTCATTGTTGGAAAAACCTATGTCCATTAGGGAAGGAAACTGCCATTCTTATCCAGTAATATCAAGATCCCATGAATGATTTTTTTAAAAATCTCCCACAAATACATTTATCTCTGTCTTAATTTATTTGACAACCGACAGTTCAAACTGGTTGATGGCTACTTTCACTTTTGATCAAGTTGTGGCCATTTCATGGTTGAAACAAAAAAAAGAGCATGAATAACCACAGTTGCTCTCGTAGGAACAATGCATGCTCTGCCATGTTTGAAAAAAAAGCCTCATCTCACTTATGAGCCAGATATCAAAGCTGACCAGATCCTGATGCTGTGGACCGTGAAAGTGAAATTCTTCACCGTCTTATCCACTTGTGTTGCTATTTCAGGGAGCTATGAAACTCCCAATCTCCTGAACACCTTTGAGAATTTCATCAAACTGACCCCCAATGGCAAGAATGGACAGGGTCAGCTTGGATTGATGATCATAATTCAGGCTCAACCAATCTCCTGGAGCATTTTGAGAATGCAATTAGTAGTGAGTGTGGCCACCTCTCTGTACTATGGTGATACAGATCCTCTGATCGTGCTTGCCCCACATGGCTGATATTGAGTAATTTCTTGGACATGCTGTGTCAGGATCTCCTGACTTAATCCTGTCTCCCTTGCCCTGACTGAGAACTTTCCCTGAGACTTTGTGACGCGACTATTTGGTCGAAACATATGTTTGTTGCCACAGCTGCTGACAAATCCTTGACTGACTGCTGGTAATAACAGTGCTAAGCTGCCTGGCTTATGCCTGTGATAAACAACCAGGCAAGACAGGAGTACTGTGAAACATTAAGTTCTAGTTGAGACATCAAAGTGCAAAAATGCCAGAGAAAGGCAGAGATATTGTGGCAGAACATGTCTCAGGTGCTGAAAAGCTTGCAGAGTTCTTTCAGAAAGCATGTACTTTGCAGACAGGCAATTCTGCATCTTGATGTAGCATTTTTATCTAACTTCTGGCTCATTTTGCTACATTTGCAAATATCTCATGAGTTAGACATGAGTTGGGAAGCATGGACTGGGAGCAGTTGTTCCACGGTAAGGGAACTATAGACATGTGGAGACTGTTTAAGGAACAGTTGTTGGGAGTGATGAGTAAATATGTCCCTCTGAGACAGGCAAGAAGGGGTAAGATAAAGGAACCTTGGATGACGAGAGCGGTGGAGCTTCTTGTGAAAAGGAAGAAGGTAGCTTACATAAGGTGGAGGAAGCTAGGGTCAAGTTCAGCTAGAGAGGATTACATGCAGGCAAGGAAGGAGCTCAAAAATGGTCTGAGGAGAGCCAGGAGGGGGCACGAGAAAGGCTTGGCGGAAGGAATCCGGGAAAACACAAAGGCATTTTACACTTACGTGAGGAATAAGAGAATGATCAAAGAAAGAGTAGGGCCGATCAGGGATAGCATAGGGAACTATGATAACATAGGGAACATCCTTCAATTCCCTCGTCCAAGTCATTAATAAAAATTACAAACAGTAGAGGCCCAAGGACAGAGCCCTGTGGAACTCCACTCACCACTGACTTCCAGGCAGAATATTTTCCTTCTACTACCACTCGCTGTCTTCTGTTGGCCAGCCAATTCTGTATCCAAGCAGCTAAGTTCCCCTGTATCCCATTCCTCCTGACCTTCTGAATGAGCCTACCATGGGGAACCTTATCAAATGCCTTACTGAAGTCCATATACACCACATCCACAGCTCGACCCTCATCAACCTTTCTAGTCACATCCTCAAAAAACTCGATAAGGTTTGTAAGGCATGACCTACCCCTCACAAAGCCGTGTTGACTGTATTTGATCAAGCCATGCTCTTCCAGATGGTCATAAATCCTATCCCTCAGAATCCTTTCTAACACCTTGCAGATGACAGACGTGAGACTTACCGGTCTATAATTGCCGGGGATTTCCCTATTTCCTTTCTTGAAGAGAGGAATTACATTTGCCTCTCTCCAGTCCTCAGGTACGACTCCAGTGGAGAGCGAGGATGCAAAGATCTTCGCAAGTGGCGAAGCAATTGCATTTCTCGCTTCCCAAAGCAGCCGAGGACAAATCTGATCCGGGCCTGGCGACTTGTCAATCTTAATGTTTGACAAAATTTTCAGCACATCAGCTTCCTCTATCTCTATCCATTCCAGCATGCACACCTGCTCTTCAAAGGTTTCATTCACTACAAAGTTGGTTTCTTTCGTAAAGACAGAAGCAAAAAACTCATTTAGGGCTTCCCCTACCTCCTCAGACTCCACACACAAGTTCCCTATGCTATCCCTGATCGGCCCTACTCTTTCTTTGATCATTCTCTTATTCCTCACGTAAGTGTAAAATGCCTTTGTGTTTTCCCGGATTCCTTCTGCCAAGCCTTTCTCGTGCCCCCTCCTGGCTCTCCTCAGACCATTTTTCAGCTTCTTCCTTGCCTGCATGTAATCCTCTCTAGCTGAACTTGACCCTAGCTTCCTCCACCTTATGTAAGCTACCTTCTTCCTTTTCACTAGAAGCTCCACCGCTCTCGTCATCCAAGGTTCCTTAATCTTACCCCTTCTTGCCTGTCTCAGAGGGACATATTTACTCATCACTCCCAACAACTGTTCCTTAACCGTCTCCACATGTCTATAGTTCCCTTACCATGGAACAACTGCTCCCAGTCCATGCTTCCTAACTCATGTCTAATCGCATCATAGTTTCCTCTTCCCCAATTAAATATCCTCCCATTCTGCCTAATCCTCTCCTTCTCCATAGCTATGTAGAATGTGAGGCAGTTATGGTCACTATCACCAAAATGCTCTCCCACCACAAGATCCGACACCTGCCCCGGCTCGTTTCCGAGCACCAAGTCTAGAATGGCCTCTCCCCTCGTCGGCCTGTCAACGTACTGCGTTAGGAAACCCTCCTGAACACACCTTACAAAAACAGCTCCATTCAAATCTTCTGCTCGAAGGAGGTTCCAATCAATATTAGGAAAGTTAAAGTCACCCATTACAACAACCCTACTGCGTGCACACTTTTCCAAAATCTGTCGACCTATGCTTTCTTCAATCTCCCTGCTGCTATTGGGGGGCCTGTAGTAAACCCCTAACGAGGTGACTACTCCCTTGCTGTTCCTAATTTCCACCCATACTGACTCAGTAGGCAGATCTTCCTCGACAAAGGAAGCTTCTGTAGCTGTGATACCCTCTCTGATTAGTAGTGCTACACCCCCTCCTCTTTTCCCCCCTCCCTATTCTTTTTAAATGTTCTAAACCCTGGAAGATCCAGCAACCATTCCTGCCCATGAGAAACCCATGTCTCTGTTATGGCCACAACATCATAGCACCAGGTACCAGGGTCAGCAAGTTTGCAGATGACACAACGGTCGGAGGTGTCGTTGACAGTGTAGAGGGCTGTTGTAGGCTGCAGCGGGACATTGACAGGATGCAGAGATGGGCTGAGAGGTGGCAGATGGAGTTCAACCTGGATAAATGCGAGGTGATGCATTTTGGGAGGTCAAATTTGAAAGGATAGGATTCTTGGCAGTGTGGAGGAACAGAGGGATCTTGGTGTGCAGATACATAGATCCCTTAAAATGGCCACCCAAGTGGACAGGGTTGTTAAGAAAGCATATGGTGTTTTGGCTTTCATGAACAGGGGGATTGAGTTTAAGAGTCGTGAGATCTTGTTGCAGCTCTATAAAACTTTGGTTAGACCGCACTTGGAATACTGCGTCCAGTTCTGGGCGCCCGATTATAGGAAAGATGTGGATGCTTTGGAGAGGGTTCAGAGGAGGTTTACCAGGATTCTGCCTGGACTGGAGGGCTTATCTTATGAAGAGAGGTTGACTGAGCTCGGTCTCTTTTCATTGGAGAAAAGGAGGAGGAGAGGGGACCTAATTGAGGTATACAAGATAATGAGAGGCATAGATAGAGTTGATAGCCAGAGACTATTTCCCAGTGCAGAAATGGCTAGCATGAGGGGTCATAGTTTTAAGCTGGTTGGTGGAAAGTATAGAGGGGATGTCAGAGGCAGGTTCTTTACGCAGAGAGTTGTGAGAGCATGGAATGCGTTGCCAGCAGCAGTTGTGGAAGCAAGGTCATTGGGGTCATTTAAGAGACTGCTGGACATGCATATGGTCACAGAAATTTGAGGGTGCATACATGAGGATCAATGGTCGGCACAACATTGTGGGCTGAAGGGCCTGTTCTGTGCTGTACTGTTCTATGTTCTATGTTCTATGTTCTATCTCCTGGTCTGGCTAATGTGAGAATTGGCTTGGTCATTTGCAGTTGTATCCCATGTTCGTGAATTGGTAATCTGATTAAACTCACAGGCCTTGACTTGAGAAAAATAAAGCACATATTTGATTGGTTGCTGTTGCACTCAAATGAAAAACGTGCAGTGTATATGCCATATCTTTTCCTAGCTCACAGTGTTTCCAAAATCTCTAGTTCAATACATCCCAAGTCGTCACCATCAAAGTCAAAACTAGTGAATACTTCGATCGCTTCATCTTTTGTTTTTTTTTTCTGAAATGCTATTTGTAATGAGGTAGTATTGGCAGGCAATTTTCTTTTACTTCTGTTGCCATGTGTGAATATTCAGGGATGGTGTTGGTGGGAAGATGCGACATGCACCACAGATGAGGCACGAACATTAGAACAAGTGCTGAGCATGCAGAAAAGGAGAGATTAACGGTTACCTTGGAAAAAGCATATTTGGAGAAAGTTGGGTGAGAGTGCTGAGAGAAAGCACTTTGGCGGCATGGTGGCTCAGTATTTAGCACTGCGGCCTCACAGCACCAGGACACGTGTTTGATTCCAGCCTTTGGTGACTGCCTGTGTGGAGTTTGCACATTCTCTCTGTGTCTGTGTGGGTTTCCTCAGAGTGCTCTCACAGTCCAAAGATGTGCAGGCTAGGTGATTAGCCATGTTAAATTGCCTGTTGTGTTAAGGGAGAGTTTGATTAGGTGGGGTGTAGGTCTGGCTGGGATACTCTGAGGTTTGATGTGGACTTGTTGGGCTAAGGGCTGTTATGGTTCCAGAGTGCTGATCTGCTGGAGATTACAAGGTCCAGAGCTGGATGAACACAGCAGGCCAAACAGCAAAGGAGCAGGAAGTCCGATGCCTCAGGCCTAGACACCCTTCTTCAGTTTTTGATAAGGCTGTTTTTAAAATTGGTTTAACGAGACTGCACCATTCCTAGGAACACTGCAATACCAGGATGATGCATGGAGAGGACAGAGCAAGCTGCTGTTCTTAAAAATCGGTTTAATATAGGGTCCTTAAGTAAAGAACATATCAGATATTAAAAGCTGATAAGAACATTTTTTTTAATTTGAAAAAATATACTTTATTCATAAGATGTATAAAAAAACACATTCATACACCTACCCAGTCATGCAAGCTGCTCTGGGTTACCCAGGGCATACGTACACCAACTAAAGGGAAAAAAAAAACAAAACATCGAAGAAAAAAATCAAAGCAAAGAAAATACACCGGCAGTCTTCACCCCGCACAGTCCCTGTTGGCCCCCTGACCAGTTGGGGAAGGCGCCAGCTGGACCCAGTTACCAGATAGGGCCCTTTTTTTCTATTCTGGATGAGGGGTTTCATACGGTGGTCTTTCCCCACCATGCCTTGGCGGCGGCTGCCCCAAGCTTTAGCGCGTCACTCAGCACATAGTCCTGGACCTTGGAGTGCGCCAGTCTGTAACATTCGGTCGGGGTCAGTTCTTTCAGCTGACAGACCAGCAAGTTGCGGGCAGGTCAAAGAGCGTCTTTCACCGCATTGATGGTCCTCCAGGCACAGTTGATGTTGGTCTCGGTGTGCATCCCGGGAAACAGCCCATAGAGCATGGAGTCCCGCGTCACGAATCTACTCGGGATGAACCTCGACAAAGACCACTGCATCCCCCTCCAGACCTCCTGTGCATAGGCACTGTCCAGAAGGAGGTGATAGACAGTCTCGTTCCCGCTCATGCAGCCGCCTCGAGGGCAGCGTGCAGTGGCACAGAGATTCGGGGCGTGCATGAAGGATCTCACTGGCAGAGCCCCTGTCACTACCAGCCAAGCAATGTCTTTGTGCTCGTTTGAAAGTTCTGGCGATGAGGCATTCTGCCAAATAACTTTGGCAGTCTGCGCAGGGATACAACAGGACGCGATCCACCCTCTCTTTTTCCCAAAGCGTCTCGAGGATACTACGTGCTGACCACTGCCAGATGGCCTTGTGGTCGAAGGTGTTTCCTTTCAAAAATTTCTCCACAAACGACAGATGGTACAGGACGGTCCAACTACTCGGAGCGTTCTGCGGTAATGAGGCCAGGCCCATCCTTCACAACACAGGGGACAGGCAGAACCTCAGTCAGTAGTGACACTTGGTGTTTGCGTACTGAGGATCTACGCACAGCTTGATGCAGCCGCACACAAAGGTAGCCGTCAGGGCGAGGCTGGAGTTCGGTACATACTTTCTCCCCATTTTACAGGTCTTTGTACATGGTGTCCCTGTGGACCCGGTCCATCCTCCACCCCCAAATGAAGTGGAAGATGGCCCGGGTGACCACAGCGGCGCAGGTCCAGGAAATACGCCAGGGCTGCGCCACATACAACAGTACCGAAAGCCCCTCGCACCTGACAACCAGGTTCTTACCCGTGATGGAGAGGGACCAGAACGTCCACGTGCCCAGCTTCTGCTTCAGTTTGGTGATATGCTCCTCCCAATTCTGAGTGCATGTCCCAGCTCCAACAAACCAAACACCCAGCACCTTCAGGTAGTCTGTGCTGACGGTGAAGGGGATGAAGGAGCGGTTGTCCCAGTTCCCGAAGAATATGTCCTCGTTCTTACCCCTATTGGCTTGGGCCGCAGATGTCTACTCACCGACGTCTACGCACACTCACCGACTGACGATCGGTGCAGAAGACGGCGACATGTTCCATGTGCAGGAGGTCTTGACCTGAAGGCCTCCGCTGCCTGGGATAGTCACGCCCTTCAGGCTCACGTCCTTCCTGATGGATGCGGCAAAGGGCTCCACACAGCACACGAACAAGGCAGGAGAGAGCGGGCACCCCTGCTTGACTCCAGATCTGACGGGAGAACTGTCTGATTCCCACCCATTGATCGAGACTGTGCTAACGATGTTGGTGTAGAGCAGCCAGATCCAATTGCTGATGCCCTCCCCGAACCCCAATTTGGAGAGACCCTGTTGAAGGCCTTCTCCTGGTCCAGGCTGACGAGGCAGGTGTCCACCCGCCTGTCCTGCACGTAGGCGATCATACTGATGAACGCGAAACTCTCAGCGATCTTCCTGCCCGGCACAGCACAGTTTTTGTCAGGGTGATTCAGCAACTCCCGGACAGTCCTGACCCGGTTGGCTATGACCTTAGCCAGGATTTTGTAGTCCATGTTCAATAGTGAAATGGGACGCCAATGCGTAATTTCTTCCCTCTCTCCCTTCCTCTTGTAAATGACGGTGATGATGCCCTTCCTCATGGACTTGCACATTTCCCCTCTCTGAAGCGCACGATCGTACACCTCCAGCAGGTTCTGGCCGACCAGGTCCCACAGAGCGGAATACAGCTCGACCGGTAAGCCGTCGCTCCCAGGAGTCTTATTCCTCTCAAAGGACATGAGGGCTGTAGTCAGCTCGTCCAGGGATATCTGCCGGTCCAGCCACTCCCTCGTGCCGCCGCCTAAGACCTCCGTGATAGACGACAGGAGCAACTCGGAGGTCATGCTGGCCGCGGGCTTCGCATCATACAGTCTGGCATAGAAGGATCTGCTAATCCTCAAAATGTCAGGCTGAGACGACGTCACCGAGATGTCGTTCTCCTTCAGCCGGCTGAGCACAGAGCTCTTTGTGCACCTCCTGAAAGAAGAAACCCGAGCACATCTTGTCCTGCTCCACTGTGTGGACCCTGGACCGGAAGATTATCCTGGAGGCCTCCGTGGCAAAGGGGGAGGCTTGCTGGCCCCTCACCTTGCGGACGTCCTCCGTGACATCGACCCCCATTGACTGCAGAAGGAGCAGGTTCTGCGTCCTTTTCTGGAGTTGCGACAGCTTTCCCCGCCTTTCTCTCACCTTCCGAACACCCTTGAGCAAAAGTACCTCTTGATGTTCTCCTCCACCTTCTCCCACCAGTCACCCGGAGACTCAAAGAGGGGTTTCACGGTTCTCCAACCTGCATACTCCCTCTTAAGCTCCTCGACATACTCTGTGGTCAACAGAGTCGTGTTGATGTTCCACGTCCCCTTGCCAGTCTGCTGGTTGTCCTGTAAGTGACAGTCGGCCAGCAGGAGGCAGTGGTCAGAGAAGAACACCGGCTCGACGCCAGTGGACCTGACCGAGAACAAACAGGAAGTCTATCCTTGAGCAGATAGACCCATCTGGCTGCGACCAGGTGTATCACCGCTGCGCTCCGTCTGCAGGGGTGCTGAAGACGTCGAGCAACTTGGTGTCCTTCACCGTGTCCAGCAGGAATCTGGACGTGGCGTCCAATTTACTCTCCCCACCCACTGTCCCCACACTGGATCTTCCATCTGCATCGATGATGCAGTTGAAGTCTCCACCTAGAATGACTGGTCTAGGCATAGCCAGCAGGGTTGGAAGCCGCTGCAGGATGGCCAACCGCTCGCTGTGTACCACTGGGGCCCTCCAGCGTGCCTTCCTCCTTGGCTTCCGGACCGTTGTCCACTCCCCTGGGTCACCTGTAGCCTCCTCCATTGACTCTGGGTTGTCAGGGGGTGGGTGGGGGCAGTGGGGGAGAAAGCGGAGCGTGCAGGGGCGCTTTGCTGGCCTCGGTTCCATCCTGCGGGGCTGGTCCCTCCTGCACAGTCGGACAAAGGTCCTTGCATGGGCCTGGTGCCTGCCTCTCCTACAGGGGAGGGTGGGTGGGGGGGCTTGCCCCGCATTGCCGCTGCTAGTGACCTGGGCGTAGGTGGTCCCCCACCACAGTCACGGCCTGCAGATGTAGCTCACTTTCCTACAAAGGTTGCAGATTTTTTCTTTTGTCAATCCTTTGCAAGGGGTCCATCCTCCTTGCAGTTCCATCAGATGGTGACTTTGCAGTCGGCCACCATGTGACCTGACCTACCACAGGCATGGCAGACTTTGGGTTGCCTTGCGCAGGTCAGGTAGTCCTTGCTCCCACCAATCGTGAAGCTGCCTGGTGGGTGTATGATGTTCCCGACTACGCCCGTCCTCAGCATCACCCTGGCCTGCCTCTTACTTGTCCAGATCCCAAAGGGGTCCAGGATGTTGGTTAGGTCCCCTTCCAAGGAAGGTCAGGACATCAGCTGCTGGCACATGCATGTTGTACATGTGTACAGTCACCATACGGCTCCTCGGCACAGGCATCACAAACAGTGGGACAGCGGTCAATGCAGAGAGGGGGCCCCTCACCTCCTTTCTCCTTGAAAACCTCCAGGAAGCGCTCACAAAGCTTGGTGTTCCTGATGGTTACATTGTAAAAACCTCCTCCAGGGAAATCCTGCAGGCAGTAAATGTCAGCAGCAGCAAACCCACAACAGTCCAACAGGACCCTCTTCACACAGAAGGCGCGGTCCACAGGTGCACCTTCATCCACCTTCTTCACGGAAACACAGATGGTGTTCCGGACCCCCTGACCCAGGGCACAAGCACTTGCCACAGCCATCCTTGCAGGTTTGCTGCTCCCCTGAACCAGCATTAGGCCTTAACCAGCATTAAGATCCACCAGTTGCAAGGGTGCACAATCAACCTGACATCTTCCTTCCACCTCCAATACTCGCTCTATCCTCTTCTCAGTCCACAATGATAAGAACAGGTATAAACACACCTTTTTTTTTAATTTGAAAGAAAATATACATTATTCATAAGATCTACAAAAAAAACATATTTGTACACCTACCCAGTCATGCAGGTTACCCAGGGGGTACATACACCAACTAAAGGGAAAAAAAACAAACAAAGAAGAAAAAAAAACAAACAAAGAAGAAAAAAAGACAAAGAAAACACCCCAGCACAGTCCCCCTTGGCTCCCTGACCAGTTGGGGAAAGCACCAGCTGGATCCAGTTAACAAAGATAAACACACCCTCAATTTTAACCAAAGAAGGCCAAAAAGTAAAGACATTGTAATACTGGACTACCTTAGGTCCCAGTTACCTTCCATATTTTCCATCAGCCTGACTGAGTGCAAAGACTTGTAAATCACTGCTGACAGTTTTTACTGTTGTTCCCGTACTCCTGGGTTTCCTAACCGGGGAAAACCGATAGTCGGTTTACACCAGTACTTTTTCAAGACCTTTTCTATAAAAATCTCTTTGCAATGAATGTAGATCATTGGAAATGTACCAATCAGATGAGGTGGGGCATGTCACTAACAAGCCTCATCAACCAGCTCCATGACTAGCGGATGGTCAGTGAGATTGCAGCAACAATCGGTACAGAACCGCACACTCAGAGAATGTCCCAGCACAGAGGAAGGTGCTTCAGCGTGTCACTGTCTGCATCAGCTGACTGTACAGGTAATTTCACCAGTCCCACCCATCATGGTCTTACCGATGCCCTGTAAATCTCTCATTGTTCAACTCTCTCCTGAGGGTCACGAATGATTCTGCCTCCAGCGCCCTCTCAGGCAGTGCGCAGCCAGCAGGAACCACTCGCTGATAACAGTGGGTCTATCTCCCTCGATAAATATGACTTTTTGTTGCAAAAAAGGCAAATCACCACGGCCTCCCTCCAAACCCATCCCACTCCATGATCTGGGCTCATCCTTCCCCCCACTGCATCCCAAAACCAGCCCAGCCTGTCTCTGCCTCCCTAACCTGTTCTTCCTCTCACCCATCCCTTCCTCCTACCCCAAACCGCACCTCCATTTCTAACCTACTAACCTCATCCCACTTCCTTGATCTGTCTGTCTTCCTGACCTATCCCCTCCCTACCTCCCCACCTAAACTCTCCTCTCCACCTATCTTCTTTTCTCTCCATCTTCGGTCCGCCTCCCCCTCTTTCCCTATTTATTCCAGATCCCTCAACCCATCCCCCTCTCTGATGAAGGGTCTAGGCCCGAAACGTCAGCTTTTTGTGCTCCTGAGATGCTGCTCGGCCTGTTGTGTTCATCCAGCTTCAGACTTTATTAGCTTGGATTCTCCAGCATCTGCAGTTCCCATTATCTCTGATTGCTGCAACTTGTCTATTCGAACCAGATATCCTAAATTATTTTAGTCCCATTTGCCAGCATTGGGCCCGTATCCCGCTGTCCCCTTCCTATGCATTTCCCAATCCTGGTGCTGTTTAAGAGCTGTGACTGTACCACCTCCTCCATACATGCAGCATTCTCTACATGTAAAACTGTCCCTCAGGTCCCTTTTAAATCTTTCACCTCTCAACTTAAACCCATGCTCTCAGGTTTGGATTCCTTTCCCTGCAGGAAAGGTATTGCCAATTCACCCCATCCAAGCCCCTCGTGATTTTATAAACCTCTGTAAGGTCACGCCTCAGCCTATGACGTTCCAGGGAATCAGCCCCAGCCTATTCAGCCTCCTCTCCCTGTAGCTCAAACCATTCGATCCAAGCACCATCCTTGTAAATCTTTTTTTTTCTGAAACCTTTCAGTTTAACAACTTTCCTGTAGCAGGGATATTATAACTGAGTGCAGTATTCTAAAAGTGGCAATGTTCTGTGCATCTGCATCGTAACGCCCAAACTCTGATACTCAATACAATAAAAGCAAGTATGCCAAATGCCTTCTTCGCCACCCTGTCTAACTGTGAGTCCACTTTCAACGAACAATGCATCTGCACCCCAATGTCTCTGTTTGGTGACACTCCACAAAGTCTGACCATTAACTTATAAGTCCTGCCTGAGTTTGCCTTACCAAATTGCAACACCTCACATTTATCTAGACTTTATCTGCCACTCCTTGGCCCATTGGCCCATCTGATCAAGGTCCCGTTGTACTCTGAGATAACATTCTTCACTATCCACAACAACATGAATTTTGGGGGCATCTGCAAACTTACTAACCATCCCTCCTCTGCTTCCATCTAAATCATTTATATAAAGTTATGGATAAGCAGTGTCCCAGCACTGATTCTTGTGACACACCACAGGTCACAGGCCTTCAGTCTGATATATAACACTCTACCATCACTCTGTGCCTCCTGCCTTCAAGCCAGTCTTGGATCCAAACCACTAGCTTCCACTGGATTCCATGTGATCTAACCAGTCTACCATGAGGAACCTTTTCAAACACCTTTGCGTAGCGCATCCAAACAATGTTTACCCTCTCTGCCTTCATCAACCTTCTTTGTCACCTCTGCAAAATCCTCATGTTAGTGGGACTTGATTTACATCACACCAACACCAGAGTCAGATAACTGGGAACAGTATATGAAGCAAAATGTGTACATGAGATTACAAAGTGTGGAGCTGGATGAACACGGCAGGCCAAAAAGCCAGCAGCCCCAGAGGAGACAGCCACGCTGAGCCCTGCTGAGTTTTCACCATCACCCCTAGACCTCCCCCTGACTGAGGTCAAATGGTCAGTCCTCAGTAAGGGGCTCACCTTTATCCCCCTCCACACACACATCAATGAATACCACTCACGTTTGGACATCGAGCAGTTTTTCGGCTGCCTTCACCGCTCCACCTATCTTCTCCTCTCTCCCTCTTTGATCCGCCTCTCCCTATTTATTTCAGAACCCTCTCACCATTCCCCTTTTTCTGATGAAGGGACTAGGCCCGAAACATCAGCTCCTAAGCTACTGCTTGGCCTGCTGTGTTCATCCAGCTCCACACTTTGTTATCTCGGATTCTCCAGCATCTGCAGTTCCTATTATCTCTGATACAAAATGTGTACATTACTGGTTAAAAATACTGAAATAATTTCATTGTCTTCAACTTTAAAATCAAATGCTGGAGTCTGCAGCTCAAAAGATATCAGAAGCACTGGGGTGAGAGGAAACCCACAGTTCAGGAAATGCTCAGGAATCAGGGTGACATCATTGAGCAATTGCCCGTGTGTGATAACATCACCCACTTGAACACAAAGCATTCGGGTCTGCACAAACAGGTGATGTGCACAAAGGATGTGAGGGTCTGTGGAGTGATTGAAAGGAGATTGATCAGAATGATTCAGGAACTGAGGGATATTAGTTGTAAGGTCAGGTTGGAGAAACTGAAGGTGTTCTGCACAAAGCAAACAAGACTGAGGTGATCTTTGACAAAGGTGTCTAGGTTTATGAGAGATTTAGATAAGGTAGATAAAGAGCAGCTGTTCCTCTTCACTTGTAGTAAAATTCTTAGAAACACAGATTTAAGATATTGGGCAATAGTTACCGGGAGATGTAAGGAAGGAACTTAACGTTACTTTTATTTGACTCAATACTGACATTCAAAGACCAACAATATCCAGGGCAGAATGATTAAAAAATCAAGTGACACGCTTAGATCTTGCTGTATCTAAGCAAGTTTCTGATCTGCAAATCCTTTTCTAACACTGAAGCTCTGAAATTCATTTCCTTCGTCTGCTCAAACACTGTTCTGCAAAACAAAATCCTTGCTCCTTGTTGAAACATGCAGGTTTTTTGGAGGATTAATGGGTTGGTTGCAGAAAGGTTGGTTCCCTTCTGGACCATCTAGGGCCAGAATACCTCATATCAGAAAGGGGTTTCATATTTAAGCCAGAGATGAGGAAGAAATTATTCTCTCAGACAGTTGTGAATCAGTGGAATTCTTCAGAGCAGAGGTTTGTTGTGGCTGGGCCAATAAGTATATTTAAGGCTGAGATCAACAGATCTTTAAGCAATAAAGGTATCAAGGTCTATGGGGAAAGGCAACAAAGTGCAGATCAGACAGGATCTTATTGAATGGCAGAGCAGAGTTGATGGTCTAAATGGTCTCTTTCTGTTTGTAAACTCAATGGTCTTGAAATGAGGCTGCAAAACTCTCCGCAGTAAAATGTGCAAAATGAAAATTGCATGGAACCCTTCAGAAAGCTGAACCAAGGTGAGACATGGAAAGGGCAACACACAAATGATAGTCAATGTGGGTGATTGATCCGGAGTGATCTGTGTACCAGGGTAAACAGGAAAACTGGTCTTCAGCTCTCACATTGAGCTCGGCTCAAAGTTTTGGCAAAGATCTATAGCTCAGTTTGAGGGTGAGTTGTTGACTTGTTCGCCAAGCTGGCTTGTTCTTGTTCAGATGGTTCATCACCATGCTAGGTGACATCATCAGTAGAGCCTCCGTTGAAGCAGTGTTTTTCTCCTCTGCTTAGAATTTATACTGTTTGCTCTGTTATGGTGAGTAGTGTCATTTCTGGTTTTGATCTGTGTGGGTTTGTATAGGGGTCCAATTCTTTATGTTTGCTGATTGCATGACGGGTGGAGAACAATGCCTCTAGGAATTCCTGTGCATGTCTATGTTTGGCTCGGGCTACTATGGTTACCTTGTCCCAGTTAAACTGATGGCCTTCATTGTCTGAGTGTCTCGATATTAAGGAGAGTTTGTCATTCCGTTTTGCTACTAGTTGAAGTTTTTGAATTCCAATGTCTAGTTTCATTCCTGTCTCTCCGATGTAACATTTACAGTCATAATTGCATGGTATTTTGTAAACCACATTGGTTCTGCATGTTGTGGGAATGGGGTCTTTAATTCTTGTAAGTGTTTGTCATTGAGCAGCTGTGGGAGTGTCCACCACCATGACTCTGAGTGGTCTGAGGGGTCTTGTTGTCACTTCCAATATATTCTTGATGCATGACAGTGTGGCCAGCGTGTGAGGGCGTACTGTGTCCTTCTATTGTTGTCTGTTTAACATCCGCAACCTCACCAAAATTCCCTCACACAAGGTACTACTGCAGAAGACCAGATAATCCCAGTTCCCAGGCCTGGAATCAGAGTGTCAGTGGCCCAGCCACGAAGATACAATGGGAAATGTGGGATGGCAATGAGCGCACAGGGCTACTCTGTGGTTCCTGTCACACAATCGGTGAGCGTGCGGTCCTTCTATGATGGTACAGAGGTGCGTAAAATGCCGAGGCTGTGAGCTTGAACCACACCCAGAGATGCTTTTATTGACATGGAGCAGGGATTGTTGGGTCATCGGGCTGTGGGAAATATCACAGATCAATGTTGGTCAAAACAGAATTTGTAAAAAGACTAGCTTCTTTTGTTGGTTCTTGAACTTTCCCAGGGAAATGTCTCAATTATCAACCATATTAGAGATTGCTCTCCCATCCCCTGAGAGACTCCCCCTGCCTGTTAAATTCACTTTTTGTATGTCTATCTCTGTCTTTGAAAACTTGATTTTAATTTCATATCCACGACCTTTTCATTGGAACCAGTTGAATTTTCATGTGTTTGACACCATTATGGAGAGGAAGTGAAACAACCTACCAGCTGTGGGGTGTGACAATGGAAGGCAGAAGGGTGAGAAAATGATGATCAAGAGAGTGGGGAATGATGATAGCCTTCAGATGAATTTGAATGTCATTGTTCACAACCCGGGGAAAGTTATCACCCACTGATAAATAACAATCAGAAAAATAACAATGACGGAAATTGCTGGTGAAACTCTTGAAGTCTGACGGCATCTGCGGAGAGAAAGCAGGGTTAATGTTCCCAGTTCAGTGACCCTTCTTTGGAATGAGGCATGTAACTGTTGGTTTTGCATTTACCAAAAGTTCGGTCAAATCATGAGTCTGCCCACCTGTGTGGGTTGCTGGTCTGCTTGGTCCCTTCGACGTTGTGTGTCTGTTAGTCAAACATTTATTTGTGTGTGTGTGTGTGTGTGTGTGTGTGTGTGTGTGTGGCGGAGAGGGAGCATGCTGGGCCCATTACCCAGAAGGTCACTGGATTGAAACCATTCTCTGCTGCTTACACCAACAAATTGATGTTTGTTAGCAGCTAAGTTAATTTTGCTCACATTGTCTCTGCACCAGCTTCTTGCTCTCAGTAACCACTTCAACCTACATTTAAAACACATTTATCCTGACATGGACGCACACTGTAAATGTTACAAACATGCACCAGCTGGTACTTTTTCCTTTCACTCAATCCCTTTCTCAACAGGAACCAACACCGGTGTGATGGTCCAAATGGCCTTCTCCTGTCTCTGTCACTCTGGGATGATCTGAACAGTGAACATTATCCTCTACAGTAAGGCAATACAGCGGAGAGATAGCAGTGCAGTGGTGATAATCCCTGGGGACTGAGACACAGCAGCTGCTGGAGTTTGAGTTCAATGAATAAAATCTGGAAAGTAAACCTGAATTTCAGGAATAGAGGCCATGACTTTAATTTTCTGAAATCCCATTCATTCATGTCCCTTTGGAAGGGAAGTCCTTGCATGGTCTGGCATACAAGTGGCTTGAGGCCCACAACAACATGGTTGACCCCTATCTGCCCTCTGACATCAGTTCAAGGTAAATTAGGGATGAACAACAAATGCTGTCCTGACCAGTGATACCCACCTCCTATGGGAGAAGAAGGAAGAACAAAAACACATTCACAACAAGAAAAAAATAGGCCTTCTCTCTGCATTGACTTGAATTCACCTGATCGCCCAATCTGGACAGAGACAAGGATACCCACAGCACAGAGAAACCAGGGAAATTGCAGAATGAAGGAAGGATTCAATTACCCACTGAGGTGGAAACTCATTTACTCAGGTGTACTGGGGAGAGGTTGTTCACCAGTCCCATGTGTGGGAAGGGATCATTCAGAAAAATAAACTCCGGAGCCCGCACAAATTCACATATAGTGATACTCTGCTGTTATAGCTGCTGCGAATCCCCACCTCAGAAGGAACCATATCTTGACACCGGTTTCCAGTGGAATTCTGAGGGTTACTCACCCTGCAATGTTATCTCTGATTTCTCTCCACAGATGCTGCCAGTTCTACTGACCTTTTCCAGTAATTTCTGTTTTCTTATTTGTTTCTGATTTACAGCAATTGCAGTCCTTTCAGTTTTTAATCCAGTGGAGTTCCACTGCTTTCTGATGTATAACCATCATTAAATCCTAGTTGTAGAAGCCATAATTTAGAATAAATAATCATGTAGTTGACCATGACGAAGAAAACCGTGGACTGCAGGGAGTTATCAATCAAGTGGAAAGATAAAATGGTGAAAGGAATTGAATCCACAGGAGTGAGTGATAATGAATTTAGGGAGACTGAACTATGAAAGTGAGGAATAGTGAGTGGTGTAGAGGGACAAACAGACCTTGGAACGAACATTCACAAAAACCTGAATGTGGTTAGATAGGAAGATCAGGTGGTTGAGAGGGTTTGATATATTTTGGATGCACATTATTCAGCTGATAGTTCCAATTCAGCTTCTCATCAATATTAGCCCCCAGGATGATGATAATGGGGAATTCCATAAAGATACACCCAGTGAATGTCACTTGGCTGTGGTTAGATTCTCATTTCTCAGATTTGGTCATTATTTGTTGGTACTTGTTGGTGCAAATGTTCTTTGTCACATGGTAGGGTCACTTCAATGTTGTCCAGGCTCACTGCATTTAGATATCTACTGCTTTGGTATCCAAGGAGCCACAAACGGTGCTAAAGTATTGTGCAAGCATCAGCAAACATTCCCACTTCTGACCTTATGGCGCAGGGAAGGTCATTGATGAAACAGCTGAAGGCGGCTGGGACTAGAACCTGATCCTGAGGAACTCCTGCAGCTGAGACGATTGCCATCCTACAATCACAAGCCTCCCCTTCTGTATTCAGTATTATCAAACCAGGGTGAAGTAGAGTGAGGAGGGTAAGAGAATGTACATTGGAAACAGAGAAGGAAAAGGAGAACATTAAAACACAGAACAAGTAGAAAATAAACTTGTCCAAGCAGTGCAGCACAAGGTAACTGTCAAATACAACCATATCAGGTCAGAATTATTGTTGCTCCGACAGTTTAACTGCAGGTCCATAACAGTGAACCATCAACAGTTACTTAGGGCTCAGAAACTATCTGTATAGCTTAAGATAGTCACGTAAGTATTACTCACCCAGCTGTGAGCTGACGGTCGGATAGAGAAGCTCTGAAGATAGTATGGAAGTGGAAGTCCTGTTGAAATTAGAGGACTCAGAACTTTGTCAGAAACTGAACAGCATCCTGTTTTTGTAGTAAGTGAAAAATAATTTATTTTATATCAATGTCACATGCAACCATTTTTACATGAAAATGCCTTCATATGCTGTTTTGAGCTGTAAAAGGTGTAGTGTCTCCGAGCTAAACTGACAGACCTCTTCCACATGTATGTGGTACAAGTTGGAATAAATTCACCTTGTTTCGATTTACTGAGGTCTGAAGATGCAATCTTTTCAAAAACCAGCTATCCAAGGAAGAATAATATTCTCTGGTTCCTATTGAATTTAGATTTGTCATGATTCCTTAATACAATGCTCTGTCAAATGGAGCCTTAAGATAGTGGATAGTCACTCTCACATTTGGAATTCAGCTGTTTGGTCCATGTCTGCACTAAGAATGTCGGGAGGACAGGAGATGAGTGGCCCTTGCTTAACTCAAACTGAGATCCATGACCATGATATTATAAAGCAAGAGCTGTTTGATGTTATGGTTGTCACCCTGTTTTGACTGTACTGACAGGCCAGACAATTGAATAAAGGCTTGTCCACACAGACCACGTGTATGGTTTCTCTTCACTGTAAACGATGCTTGTTCCTTTCATGTTCAAAGCTCCTGAGCATTAAGTGTTCCTGGCAGTTTTTGATCCAATGTTTGAGTTGAGCAGCTTGTCAGTAAATGCTCCCTTTCCAATTTCCTGGAAAAAATAAATTTACAACAGTTAAAAGTAGAATGAAAGCTGCTAGACTGTCACCTGGATCATTAAAAACTGCAGATGCTGTAAATCAGCAATGAAAAATAATTTGCTGGTAAAGCTCAGCAGGTCTGGCAACATCTGTGAATGAAAAAACAGGTTAATGTTTCAGGTCTGATGATCCTTTCTCTAGTTCAGAGGAAGTGTCACCAAACTCAAAACATTAACTCTGTTCTTTCCTTCACAGATGTTGTCAGTCCTGCTGAGCTTTTCCACTTGGATCATTTGATATCTTTGAAAGGACAGAAGATGAAAAATACAGGACAAATCAGGCTGTGGGAATTGGCTGCAGAGCCAATCATTATTTGTGCAGAGCCAGAGTGGGAGGTTTGAGTGAGATCACAACAATGCTGTCGGTGTAACAATACAAACTGTACAACTATCTGAACATAACCAGTGTCAGTCTGTAATTGGATACATGTAAATGACCGAAGCTTGCTGAAAATGCATTCCTGCAAGCAAGTCGGAATTCATGGTCCTCCTTTCGATAATTAATTCCCCTTTTGCACTAGTGGGATTTGTATTTGGAGTGCTGTGTTCAGTTCTGGTCACCCGACTTAAAGAAGGTTATGAAACATTTCGGGGCAGATTCAGTGGACTAATACCTGGAATGAGTGGATTGCCTTAAAGGAAAATCTAGAGGAAAATACAGGCTCGGCCTGTATTCTCTGGAGTTTAGAAAAGAAAGAGGAGACTAAATTGAAACATGAAAGATCCTGAGGGGGCCTGACCAGATGCATGGTGAAAACGTGGTCCCTCTTGTGGAAGGATCTAGAACTGAGGGTCATTGTTTAAAGGTAAGGGTGAGTCCGTTTGAAATAGTGAGGAACATTTCTTTTCTCTCAGAGGGCTGAGAATCTCTGTGACTCCCTTCGTCAAAAGGCAGTGGATGCAAAATCTTCATATTTAAAAAAGGCAGATTCTTGCTGACCAAGACAATGAAAGATATTCTGAGATACGCAGGTACATAGAACCGAGGTTGAAATTAAATCAGTGATTTTATTGAGTCGCAGAGCAGGCTCGAGGGGCCGAGTGACCCACACTTGTTCCTCATTCCTACGTTTGAATAAACCGCAGGACAAAGAAACTCGGGTCTTGTCTGATTACTGTGGGTGAGGAGGGTGTTTGAGCTCCCACTTCACTCACCCAGTGGATTAGTTCCTCTCTACACCCCGGCCAGCTTCAATTAACATTTGAAAAGTTTTAATCACATCAGCTGTCATCCTTCTAAATTACAGGGAACACATCATTCCTGGTGAGATGATGCATTTTAATAGGAGAAGAGATCAGAAATTCGGAATCAGTTGTCCATTCTGCCTCTCAAGCCTCAAAAAGGTCAAAGTTGATCTATTTCGGCTTCAATTCCACATTCGCACTTGGCCTTGATAGTCTTTTTAAAAACACATCCTGTGGGCATTGCTGGCTGTGTTTAACTGTCATTAAGAAAGTGGCCATGATCTGCCTTCATGAACCACTGTAGTCCATGAATGGTAGGTGGACGCACAATGCTGTCAGGGAGAGAGTTCAGGATTTTGACCCAGCAACACTGAAGGTAGAGCAATACATTTCCAAGTCAAGATCGTGAGTGGCGTGGAGGGAATTCACACCCAACACAGAGTCTGCAGCACGGAAAAACGCTCTGCTGACTCTGTCTGATCTTGACACTATCTTGCAAGTACTCTGTCATTCCATCTTTTATAGCGGACATGAACATATGTTTCCAACCAACTATTTTATACAAATTCCCTGTTTTCTTTCTGACTCTCTTCTTACATATTAGGGTTACAGTAGCGATCCTCCAATCCATAAAAACTGAGTCTATAGAATTTGGAGGAAAACCACTTGCGAATCTGCTATTTCTACAGCCACTTCCTAAGGTACTTTGAGATGAAGGTTATCAGTGTCTGGGGATTTATCTGCCTGTTATCCCATTAATTTTCCCATTATCATTTTCCTACTAATACTGATTCCACCCTCCCATTAGACCCTGTGATCCCCTTAATTTGGGGACGTTATTTGTATCCTCCTTTTTGAAAACCTCAGACATATCTAATTGGTCTGTCGTCACTTTGTACCCCATTATAAATTCCTTGTTTCTGCTTGTAAGGAGACTCTATATTCTACTTGACCAGTCTTTAATTACCAATCTTCAACTAAGAGTTTAATGATGATCATGAAACTGTTGTTGATTGTCAGGAAAAACTCATCTGGCTCACTAATATCCTTTAGGGAAGGGAACTGTTATCCTTACGTGGTTTGGACTGTGTGTGACTCCAGCCGTACAGCAATGGAGCTGACACTTGATAGCCATCTGGGCAATCACAGATGGGCAATAAATTCTGGCCAAGCAAGCAAAGGTCACATCCTGTGAATGAATATGAAACAAGATTCTATTGGGTGTATGGTCCCTGCAGCATGCATTCATGTTCTGTTTTCTCACTCTGATTAAATCCCTTTGTTTCCCTTTGCAGAAATCTAAACTCCTCCCAATCCTGTTGTCAGTTGTTTTATTGGCCTAATTGTGTATGCTGCTTCCTTAAATTTAATATCTGTTCATTTTCCTTTCTGTGCTGTGGATTGATCATGTTTCCCATTTTGTTCTTATGCCAGGCTGCAATGAGTAACTTCCACAGCTTGCCCACGCCCTCTTTCAATGTTTGCCATTACCCATTTCCCATCATCCACTTAAACACTGATTCTCCATTTATCACAACTGGCTCGTGCCTCATACCATTTTAACTTCTTTCATTTAATTACAGGACCCAAGACTCAGAAACAACATGATCACTCTCCAGTTTTGTGAAGAATTCTATCCTATTGTGGTCCCTCATCGTTAAGGGCCCATACTCAACTGGATTGTCGATTATTCCATCTGCTTCTTCAACATGTTGATTCATAAAATTGTACCATATAGACACTGAGGATTCCTCCTGCACTGTACTGCTACAGTGTGATTTGGACAGTTTATAAGTAGGTTGCAGTCACCTGTAACTAAAGCCATAACTTTATGCCTTGTCTCTCTCAATTCCACCCTAATGCCTTCCAAAATATTACTGCAGCTTGGGGTCCATATGCAGCACTAAGGTCATTTTCTGTCCGTTGGTGTTTCTCAGCTCAACCCAAACAGACTCTACTTCAATACACCCTATATCCTGGCTCACATCAGTTTCCTGTTTTAATCAGCAGCTCCTGACAAATCCTTTTCCCTCTTTCCTGCCCAATCCATCTTCCTCAGACAACCCACTGATTCCAGGTTTCAATCTTGTAAACTTCCTCTGAGCCACTTTCAATAAACGAACAGAAGACCAAAACCTGCATACGGTATTCGAGATTTGGTCTGACCCCTTCCTTGTACAAATGAAGCAGAACATCCTCTCCTTGATGATTATTTGTTGTCATAATAAGGGAGATGGCCTCGTGGCTTTCTGGATTTCAGAGAGATCTTGATCAATTGGGGCAATGGGCAGAGGAATGGGAGATTGAATTTTATTAGGATAAATGTTTGTTCTACCAAAACGCAATACTTCACAAAGGCAGGACTTGCACAATTAATGGTTGGGCTCTGGGTAGTGTTGCAGAACAGAAAAAAACCTCGGGTTTCAGGTACATCATTCTTTGAAATTTGCATCACAGGCAGACAGGGTGTTTAGGAAGGCATTCAGCACACTTGTCTTCATTGCTCAGGCCTTTGAGTACAGGAGTTGGGAAGTGATGTTGGCGAGTCCTCTTCTGTCGGACTGTGCGCTGCTCTGGTCGTCCTGTTATGGGAAGATTATTATTAAACTGGAGTGGGTTTGGACAAAATTACCAGGATATTGCTGGGAATGGAGGGTTTGAGTTATAAAAATACACTGGATAGGCTGGGACTTCTTTCACTGGAAGGTTAGAGGTTGAGAAATGGCCTTATGTAGGTTAATAAAATAATGAGGGACACAGATAAGGAATAGCAAAGGTCTTTTCCCTCAGGTGGGGGGGTTTCAAAACCAGGGGAATTTTTTTTTAAGATGACGGGAGAAAGATTTAAAAAGGACATGACGGACAACTTTTTGTTTTACACAGAGTGCTCAGTGTGTGGGATGATCTGCTACAGGAAGTGGTGGATGTGGGTACAATTACAATGTTTAAAAAACATTCAGATAAGTACATGAATTTGAAAGGATGAGAGCGAATATGGGCCAAACGCAGGAAGATGGGACTAGTTTAATTTGGGAACATGGTCGGCATGAACTAGTTGTACCGATGGGCCTGTTTCCATGCTGTATGACCCTCTGATAACATTCTATATCTGCACACTAACTCTGAAACTCAATTTCTTAATTTAAATTCTTCTGCACTTCAGAATTCCATTTAATGAATATTGTGCTCCATTCATTTTGGTAGGAAGAATTTTTCCACTTCATCCACCTCCTGCAAGATATTTTGCCTGTAATAATGTTCCAGATTTCAGAGGAAAGATCGAAAGGGGGGCAAAACATGTGAGGGAGTAGCTTTTATTAATAAGGAAAACATTGCTGCTATCACCAGAAGAGATATTTTAGAAACACCACTCAATGAAAACATATGTTGAAATCAGAAATAAAAAGGAATGATCATCTAATGGGATTGTACCATAGGCTTCCTAATAGTCAGAGGGAAATTGAGGAACAAATGTGCAGAGAGATCTCAGATAGGTGTAAGAATAATAAGATTATAATAGTTGGTGATCTTCAGTTTCCAAACATTTATCTGGATTAACAGAGTGTTAACGGTTTGGATGGTGAGTAATTTGTGAAATGCATTCAAGAAAATTTTCTTTACCAATAAATCAATGTTCCTATGAAAATAAAAAGCTTTTCTTGGTTAATAAGGCATAGCAAGTGACTGAAGTGACAGAACAGAGAAACTTTGAATCTTGTGATAGTAATTCTATCAGTTTTACAACAGTTGTGGAAAAGGATATGTCTTCCAGAAAAATTAAAAGTTTTCAATTGGAGGGAGGCAATTTTTAATGGTATAAGACAAGGACTTTCAAAAGTTCTGAGGAAGGATCAACGGACCCGAAATGTTAACTCTGATTTTTCCTCACAGATGCTGCCAGACCTGGTAAGCTTTTCCAGCAACTTCTGTTTTTATAACTTTCAAAAGTTATCAGGAGTAGACTGCAGGCATAAGGATGTCTGATAAGTGGGAGGCTTTCAAAAGTGTGATAATTCAGAGTCATTATGTCCCTGTTCGAGTGACAGGTATGGCTGGTAGGATTAGAGAGCAATGGTGAAAAAGATACTCAGGTTTTAGTCAAGAATAAAAATAACAATAATAAATTATTAGATGCAAACAACTTGGCTCAAATGAATATCTCGAACAGTGTGAATAGTGTTAGGGGAATTCTTAAACAGGAGATCAGGACGGCAAAAAAGCAACATGAAACTGCCGTGGTAGATAAGCTTGAGAATAATTCAGAGTTTTTACAAGTGCGTTAAGAGGAAGAGAGCACCAAGAGAGCAAGCAGGGCTCCATAAAGATGAAAAAGGTCAACTTTGTGTGAACCACAGGAGGAGAGAGAGATCTTAAAGGAATGTATTGCATCAGTTTTTACTGCTGAGAAAGAAATGGAGGCTAGACAAGTCAGGAGTAGAAATATTTTGGTTTGAAAACAGTTCACAGAAATGGGGGAGATTTTTAATGAATTTCTTCTCAGTGTTTATTAAATAGAGAATCATGGATGCTAAGGATAAAAAGGGAAGCAAGTGGGGATGTTCTGAACCATCGCGGAGGTGTTTACAGCCTTAAAGCACATTAAGGTTGATAAATCCACTGGACCTGATGAAGTCCAGCTTCGGACACTGCGGAAGGCTGGGGAAGAAATTGCAGAGATTTTTGCTTCATCTTTTGCCACTGCTGAAATTCCAGAAGACTGGAGGGTGGCTAATGTTGTCTCATTGTTTTAGAAAGGTAGCAAAGACCAGTTGGGGAACTGCAGGCCAGTGAACCTGTGGTAGACAAGGTATTGAGGATGATATTCAGGGAGTGGATGCACAAATGCTTGGATATTCAAGGTCTGATTTGGGATAGTCATCATGGCTTTGTGCACAAGAATCATGTCTGACAAATTATTCATGCTTTTTGAAGAGGTAAGCAAGAGGATTGATGAGAGTAAGGCAGAGAATGCTGTCTATGTGGACTTTAGTAAGGCCTTTAACAAGGCCCCGGGCAGCAGGCTAGTCATGAAGGTTCGGTTGTGCGGGATCCAGGGAGAGCTACTCATGGGATCTATGGTAGGAAGCAGAGCGTGATGGCCGAAGGTTGGTTCTTGGACTGGAGTCCTGTGGCTCATGGAGTGACACAGGAGTCAGTACTGGGACCTTTGTCATTTTTCACTTACATAAACGATCTGGATGTGAATGTACACGGCATGATTAGTAAGTTTGCAGATGATACAACATTAAGAGGTATCACTGATAGCAGTGAAAGTTATCAAAAATTACAGCAGGATTGTGATCAGATGGGGAAGTGGGCTGAGGATTGCCAAATGAAATTCAATACAGCTAAGCGTGAGGTGTTGGCCTTTGGAAAGTTCAACCGAGGTCAGAGTCATACAGTGAATGGTATGTTCTGAGGAGTATTGTGGGACAGAGACACTGAGGAGTACAAGTACATAGTTGGTTGAATGCAGCATCACAGATAGACAGGGTGGTGAGCAAAGCATTTAGCATGCCGGCCTTCTTCGGTCGATGCAGTGCATATAGGAGTTGGGACGTTAAAGATGTACAAGTCATTGGTGAGGCCACACTTGCAGTGTGGTGTACAGTTTTGGTCACCCTGTTATAGGAAAAGCATAGTTAAACTGGAAAATGTGCAAAGAGGAGTTACAAGGATGTTGCTAGGAATATTAGGCCTGAGTTCTGTGGAGAGGTTGGCCAGGATTGGGCTTTATTCCTTGGAATGTAGGAGAATGAACAGTGACCTTACTGAGGTGGATAAAATCATGAGGGGCTTAGATAGGAAGAATGCATGTAGTCTTTTTCCCTGGGATGGGGAATGGAAAACTAGAGTGTATAGATTTAAGGTGAGAGGGGGCAGATTTAAGGAGGATGTGAGGAGCAACTTCTTCACATAGAGAGTGGTGCATATTTGGAATGGGTTGCCAGAGAAAGTGGTTGAGACAGGCACAAAAACAACGATTAAAAAAAATTTGGGTAGGTACATGGATGGAAAGCGTTTGGAGGGGGATATGGACCAAATGCAGGCAATTAGAACTTGTTGAGTGGGCACCATAGTCAGCACGGACCAGTTTGGGCCGAAGGGCCTGTTTCCATGCTGTATTACACTCTGACTTTAAACCTCCAGGTCCTGCTCTAGTGCATCAAACCATGCTATGGGAAGTTAAAGCGAAAACATGGGGCCCCGTTGCAGAAATATTTGTATCATCTATAATTACGGGTGAGGTGCCAGATGACTGGAGAGTGGCTAAAATTGTGCCTTTGTTTAAGGGATATCAGGAGAAGCCTGGGAGCTGTAGACCTGAGTCTGACTTCGGTTTTGGGTATGTAGTTGAAGGTAATTGTCAAATGTAGGATTTATGTATTGGAGAGTCAAGGAATGATTAGTTGATTGAGTTTTTTGGAGAAGTAGCAAAGAAAATTAAAGGGCAGAATGGTGGAAGTAGTTTATATTGACAAGAGTAAAGCCTTTGACAATGTTCCACAAGGTGGACTAATTAGTAAAGTTCGATCATATGGGACTCGGGGGGAGCTTGTCAACTGCATACAAATATGGCTTAGTGACAGGACACAGGGACTGGTGGTGGAGGGTTGTTTTTCAGACCGGAAGCCTGTTACCAGAGGTGTTCCACAGGGGTCAGTGCTCGCTCCAATTTTGTTTGGAATTATATAAAAAAATGATTTCGATGAGAATAGTGGAGACATGGTTAGCACGTTTGCAGAGGACACCAAAATAGGCAGGATAGTGGACAGCGAAGTAGGCTGTCCAAGATTACAAAGAGATCTTGATTTATAGGGTTAAGAGGCTGAGGAATGGCAGGTGGTGTTTAATTTTGATAAAGGCGAGGTATTTCATTTTGGTAAAACAAACAAGATCAGTACTTGTACAATTAAACGTATGGCCTTGGGGTTAGTGTTGTCGAACAGAGAGACCTCAGGGTTCAGGCCCTTAATTCTGTGAGGTTGGCGTCACATGTTGAAAGGGTGGCTACTTCAGATCTCCTGTTATATGAAGAAAATCATCAAGCTGGGGAGGGTTCAGAAAAGATTTACCAGGATGTTGCCAGGAATGGAGGCTTTGAGTCATAAGGAGAGGCTTGATCGGTTGAGGCATTTTTCCACTGCAGTCTAAGAATGGAGGGGTGATTTATATGTTTATAAAATCATGAAGAGTACAGATAAGGTGAATGGAAGATCCCTTTTCGTGCATGCGAGGTATTTCAAGACTAGGGGGCTGGAGAAAACCAGCTGAAACGTTCATTCTCCATGTATGAAGTTGGACAGTTCCTTTTGCGAAACTATTTGACGAAGGGCCAAACACATGGAGACGAGGTGATGCTTCTTGTGGTTGGATTAACTTTCTACTCTGGGTGGCTTCATGCTACACTTACAGTCTATAGGTTACCAGTACTGGAGGGTATGAGTTATGAGGAGAGACTGGGACTTCACTGGAAAATAGGAGGTTGAGGGATGACTTTCGAGAGGTTTATAAAATCATGAGGGGTATAATGTCAACAGCAAGGGTCTTCTCCCTTGGACAGGGGAGTCCAAAACTGGAGGGTATATTTTGAAAGGGAAAGGAGAAATATTTAAAGGGAAACACGGGGAAGCTGTTTCAAACAGAGGGTTGTTTCTATGTGGAATGAGCTGCCAAAGGAAGTGAAAGATGCAGGTACACTTCCAATATTTAGAAGACATTTGTACAGGTACATGAATAGGAAATGTTTAGAGGGATATGGACCCAACACAAGTGAGACTCTTTCAGTTTGGGAAGCCTGGTCGGCATGGACAAGTTGTAACGAAGGAGGCTAGAGAACTCAGAAATAATTTTTGATATTTTGGAAACAGTTCATGTTGCAGGAGAGGAAGTGTTAAATATCTTGGAAATATGAAGATGGATAAATCTCCAGCACCTGATCTAATGTATCCCATGACATTAAGGGAAGTAAGGGAAGAAATTGCAAAAAAATGGTGGTATCTTCTATAAGTATGTGTGGGGTGCCAGATGGCCAGAAATGGCTGATACTATGCCTTTGTTTCAGAAGGAATGTAGGGAGAAGCCTGAGAACTATAAACCTTAGCCTAACACTGGAAAACAGTGACAGAATTTGAGTCAGTATGGATTTATGAAAGGGAAATCATGCTGGACAAAACTGCTGGAATGTTTCAAGAATGCAACATTTGGAGTTGAAAAGCCAGTGGATGTGGCTCATGTGCGCTTTGAGAAGGCGTTCAAAAGGTCCCACAGAAGAGATGAACAAGTAAAGTTAAAGCATATGAGACTGGGTATTCATGGGGATACAGAACTGATTGCTTCTGTGTGCCAGTCATTCCTTGTGTGCCAGCCAGTGACCAGTGTGATACTGCAGGGTCAGTGATGGACGCCAGGTATTCACATCATCTATTAGTTATTTAAATGAGAAAACTCGAATATCATATCTGCAAGCTTGCAGGTTTAGGACAGTGATCTGTGAGGAGGATGCGAATATGCTTCAGTGTGACTTGGAGTTGAGTGAGTGGGGCGAAAATGCAAGGCAGATGAAATATAATGTGGATAAGTTCAAGACTATCCAGTTGGATTTCAAAACTAGGAAAACACAAGTCACTGACAGTAAGCATGCAGGTGCAACGGGGGGGCGAAGAGGGCAAATGGTATTTTGACATTCAGAGTGACAGCATTTGAGTACAGGAGCAGGGATGTCTTGCTGAAATTGTACAGGATCTTAAAGAGACCACACCTGGGGTGGTATTTGCAAATTTGGATTTCTTATCTGAGGAAGGATGTTCCGGCTACGGATGCTATTCAAACAGTTGATGAGACTGATTCCGGGAATGGTAAGGCTTACGTTTAAGGACAGCACTGATTGGTTAGGATGAAATTCACTGGAGCTTAGATTAGATTAGATTCCCTACAGTGTGGAAACAGGCCCTTCGACCCAAGAAGTCCACACCACCCCTTGAAGCATCGCACACAGACCCATCCCCCTCCTACCCACATACCCCCGAACACTACCAGCAATTTAGCATGGCCAATCCACCTAGCATACACATCTTTTGACTGTGGGAGGAAACCGGAGCACCCAGAGGAAACACACGCAGTCACGGGGAGAATGTGTCAACACCACACAGACAGTTGCCCAAGGCTGGAATCAAACCTGGGTCCCTGGTGCTGTGAGGCTGCAGTGCTAACCACTGAGCCACCGTGCCGCCCTAGTTTAGAAGAATGAGGAAAGATTTCACAGAAGCCAATAACATTCTAACAAGCCTAAATACAGGAAGGATGTTGTCAATGACCAGGGAGTCAGAGCTTAGGGGCATGGGCTAGGCTGTAAGGACTGAAATGAGGAAACCTTTTTAAAAAAAAACAGAGACTGGTGACCCTGTGAAATGTGCTGCCACAGAAAGCAGTTAAGGGATAAGGATGAGGATATGTATAGTTGTGAGGGCTTAAGGGATCAAAGGGTATGACTCTCAAGTGGGAAGAATATATGAGTAGAATGATTAGCCATGATCAAAGTGACTATCGGAGAAGGATCAAAAGCTACAATGGCCTGTGCCTGTTTCCATTTTCTGCGTTTCTAATATGGTGAAGGTGAAATAAGAACAAAATGATTACAACCGACACAAATATCAGCACAACCTTATTACCACTGGATGAAAATCCTGTAACTCCTGACCAAACAGCAACATGGGAGCTACTTCACCACGTGGATTGCAGCAGATCAAGAAGGTGCAGTGTGATTTTGGAAGCTTCTGGAGTGGCTGCTCTGTCTCTCATTTTCAATCCAGTTTTCAAGTTGTTGAATGCCCTGAAAAAAGCAACATAGTATGTGAGAAATATCTTTGGACGTTTGCTGATACTGAGGGACCTGAGGGGTGGGACAGCGGCTGGGGGTACAGGAGTGGGTAAAGTTGGGGAAGAGGGACAATTAGAGAAACAATTGGCTGGATTTTGTGGGGGGGTGATGGGCAAAGAATAACCCCAATATCCACACCACAGGGCCCCACCCTGTTCAGCTCTGTCCCTCCACTCTGTGGTCTTTCTCTGAGCCTCTGTCACATCAGCAGCCAGCTCAGCGTCAAAATGTGCATGCGGACACTTTTCCATCAGTTTCGGGCACTAGGACAAGCATATTGCAAACTGTCCTCAGTGTACACAGCAATGTTTTAAACTATTAGCTTTTGATACCAGCCCCATTCACAGCAAAGATAGTCACAGGATAAATTTTAAAAAATCAAAACAAAACTGACCACATTACATATGCAGTTTCCATGATGCATTGTTTCACATGGACACAGGATTGTCAAACCTTTACCCTGTCACATCAGCAACTATATACCTTTTCTCAGAAAGCCCCAGTTGTAAAGTCCTTCTGTTTGGACCATGTTCCCTCCCAGACTTGCTGGCACCAGTTCCCAGATGCTGACCTTATTAATGGCCAAGAGTCTACACAGTTTTTGAATAAGAAACAACCTGCAATTAACTTCCAGGTGTGGCCTCAGAAACCAATAATTGATTTTGCATTTTTTTAGCACAACTGCTGCTCACAGTCTAGACGTCACCGTTCAACTCTCAGATTCAAGCCAAAAAATACTTTTTCAAATAAAAATCAGCGAGGGTGCTAACACAGGACACAGTGGAAAGACCTTTAACCAGTGAGTGCACATTGGAGTTCTGCTTCACTGAGAACACCTCTCATTGCTGTAATCACATTCTGAAGTGGCTTGACAGGGTAAAAGCTGACAGGACTTTCCATCTCACAGGACAGTCTAGGCCTGTTTCAGGGAGGAAGCCTGAGGCTCTCTGCAACCTACACGCAGCACCGAAGTTGCCCTCCCCTTTGACCTGTACTCACCGCTTGTGGCTCTCATGGAAAACCATTTCATTCTGGCTATCCCTCCCAGTACGCATGCTCCGTGGCTGAACTACATCTAACGACCAATAGCAAGCAAGAGGCGGAACAGGAAGAAGGCACCGGATGTGCTTGTTCTCCAACCAATCAGAGGACGAGGCCACAATTCTGAGGGCGGGTCACCGGACCCGAAACGTTAAACTCTGCCTGATCCTTCACAGATGCTGCAGACAGGCTGAGCTTTTCCAGCAAAACTAAGTGTGGGGCTGGATGGACACAGCAGGACAAGCAGCATCTCAGGGGCACAAAAGCTGGTGTTTGGAGCAGTTTTAATGCTTTTCCCATGATCTCTGAGCTTTTCCAACAGAGATAGTAGGAACTGCAGATGTTGGAGGATCTGAGATAACAAAGTGTGCGGCTGGATGGACACAGCAGGACAAGCAGCATCAGAGGAGCAGGAAGGCCAACGTTTGGGGCCTTGACCCTTTATCAGAAATTGGGGAGGGGAAGGGGGCTTAAATAAATACGGAGAGATGGGGAGGTGGATAGACGATAGATAGAGGAGAAGATGGAGGGGAGACAGACAAGTAAAAGGGGCGGGGATGGAGCCAGTAAAGGTGAGTGTAGGTAGGGAGGTGAGAGGTCAGTCCATAGAGGACAGACAGGTCAAGGGGCGGGATGAGGTTAGGAGGTAGGAAATGGGGTGGGTGGAAGGGATAGGTTGGGGGAAGAACAGGTTTAGTGAGGCGTGGACAAGCTGGGCTGGTTTTGGGATGCGGTAGGGTGGGAAGATCTTGAAGCTTGTGAAGTCCTCATTGATACCATTGGGCTGCAGGTTTCCCAAGCGGAATATGAGTTGCTGTTCCTGCAACCTTCGGGTGGAATCGTTGTGGCACTGCAGGAGGCCGTGGATGGACATGTCGTCGAAGGAACGGGAGGGGGATTTGAAATGTTTTGCGACTGGGAGGTGCAGTTGTTGAGTGTGAAGCCAGCATAGGTGTTCTGCACAGTGGTCCCCAAACCTCCACTTGGTTTCCGCGATGTAGAGGGTGACACAACGGGAACAGCGGATGCAGTATACCGCATTAACAGATATGGGGTCTGGGATGGGGGGGACAGGGGAGGTATAGGTGCACGTGTAGCTCTTCCTGCGTTTGCATGGAAAAGTGCCGGGTGTAGTGGGGCTGGAGGGGAGTGTGGAGCAGGCAAGGGAGTCATGGAGAGAGTGGTCCCTCCAGAAAGCAGATAAGGGTGGGGAGGGAAAAATGTCTTTCGTTGTGGGGTTGGATTGCAGATGGCAGAAGTGTCGAAGGATGATGTGTGAATCGGAGGTTGGTGGGGTGGTACGTGAGGACGAGGGGGATTCTGTTTTGGCTGTTATTGCGGGGAGGGGGTGTGAGGGATGAGTTGCGGGAAATGCAGGAGACATGGTCGAGGGCGTTCTCGATCACTGAGAGGGGTGGTTGTGGTCCTTGAAAAATGAGGACATCTGAGATGCACAGTGGTGGAATGCCTCGTCCTGGGAGCAGATGTGGCGGAATTGGGAATAGACGATGGCATTTTTGCAGGAAGGTGGGTGGGAGGAGGTGTATTCTAGGTAGCTGTTGGAGTTGGTGAGCTTGAAATGGATATCGGTTTCTAGGTGGTTGCTGAAGATGGAGATAGAGAGGCCAAGGAAGGAGAGAGAGGTATTAGAGATGGTCCAGGTGAACTTAAGGTTGGGGTGGAAGGTGTTGGTGAAGTGGATGAATTGTTTGAACTCTTCCTGGAAGCATGAGGCGGCGTTGATACAGTCCTCAATGTAACGGAGGAAGAAAAGGGATTTAGGGCCAGTGTGGGTACGGAAGCAGGATTGTTCCACGTAACCTACAAAGAGGGCGGCATAGCTTGGGCCCAAGCGGGTACCCATGGTCATCCCCTTTATCTGTAGGAAGTGGGAGGAATTGGAAGAGAAGTTGTTGAGTGTGAGGACGAGTTTGGCTAAAGCAGATGAGGGTGTTAGTGGAGGGGGTCTGGTCGGGCCTGTGGGACAGGAAGAAGCAGAGGTCCTTTAGGCCATCTGTATGGGGAATGCAGGTGCATAGGGACTGGACGTGCATGGTAAAAATGAGGTTTTGGGGACCAGGGAATTGTAAGTTCTGGAAGAGGTGGAGAGTGTGGGTGGTGTCACGGATGCAGGTAGGGAGTTCCTGGACAAAGGAGGAGAAAATGAAGTCCAGATAGGTGGAGATGAGTTCAGTGGGGCAGGAGCTGGCGGAGAGAATGGGTCAACCAGGGCAGGCAGATTTGTGGATTTTGGGAAGGAGATAGAAGTGGGCAGTTTGGGGTTGGGGAATGATGAGGTTGGAGGCTGTGGGTGGGAGGTCATCTGAGTTGATGAGGTTGTGGATGGTTTGGGAGACGATGGTTTGGTGATCGGGCGTGGGGTCATGATCAAGGGGACAGTAGGAGGTGGTGTAGGAGCGTTGGCATACAGCCTCAGCGATGTAGAGGTCAGTGCACCATACTACAACTACGCCTCCCTTGTCCATGGGTTTTGTGGTGAGGTTGGGACTGGAGCAGAGGTCTGCACGTTCTGCAGGGGAGAGGTTGGAGTGGGTGAGAGGGGCGGAGAGGTCGAGGCGATTCATGTCATGACGGCAGTTAATTTTGAAGGCTTTGAGGGAGGGTCGGGGGCCTTGGGATGGTGTCCAGGAGGGGTGGGTGCGTTGGAGGAGGGAGAAGGGGCCAGTAGAGGGAGGGTTAGGCTCACGATTAAAGAAGTAAGCGTGGAGGCGGATGCAGTGGAAAAACTACTCAGCGTCCAAGTATGAGCGATACTCGATGTGTGGGTGGAGGGAGACAAAGGTGAGCCCTTTACTGAGGACTGACCGTTCGTCCTCAGTAAGAGGGGTAGAAAGGAAGGGAAGGTGTAGACTCGGCAGGGCTCAGTGTTTCTGTCTCCTTTGGAGGCGGTGGGCAGAGTTGCTTCGGCAATGGCGGGTGGAGCTGCGTCAGCGTCAGCAGTGGGCAGAGTTGCGTACGGTGGCAGTGGGTGGAGTTGCATCGGCGGTGGGCGGAGTGCCGTAGGTGTCGGTGGTGGGCGGAGCAGGGTAAGAGGTGGCAGCCGCAGTGACGGTAGGAGTGTCCTCAGTGTCTATGGTGTTTCAATTGGAAATGGAGACAGTGGCATTCGCTGTCCCAGAAACGGTGCATCCAGCGGCGAAGGATGTGTCATCTTTCCTGGTGGCTCCAACAGTGGCCACATGGCCAATGGTGGCGGGCACATTGTGGGGGAGTTCCTGGGTCGGGTTGGGGATTTGGGAGGTGGAGGAAGCCCGTTTTGGATGGTAGGCACCAGTAAGTTTACTGTACTTATGGTTTTTTGTGCCCACTAAAGCTGAGTAGAATTGTGAGTTCAGGCTGTGGATCCTATGGAGAATAAAAAAAACAGAGCTCCTTTGTAGGTCTGGAAGAGGGAGGCTCTGAGCTGGGGTAGGCTGGATTGCAGCGCCTGGAGATGCCGGCGCATTGTTGCGAGTGTGTGTTTCAGGAGTCGCAGGAAGAAATGCTTCTGAAGTTCTGGATGTAGGCATTGTCACGTTCGGGGCAAAATTGGGAAGGCTTGAATGTGGACTATTGTCCAATGGGAATGATCAGGTTCCATAGGGATGCAGAAAGGTGATGTGGCTGTAGTACCTGGTTTGCTTCAGGATGTGGTCGAGCAGTCTCAAGGCCGAAGAGGGCAGTTTTTGGACACTTTTCCAGGGTAATGGTGAGACTGCATTAGGCTGTGTGCATGATGAAATTAGAAGCCATCCAGAGATGATTGACTGAAGTGATTCCTGTGAGAAGTATTTATCTTCAGAGGAAAACATGACCAGTCTGGCCCTGGATTTATTGCACTTTAGGCGAATGAATCATGGTCTTGTTTAAACGCAAAATATTCCGAGCAGTCTTTTCAAGTTGAATGCTGAAACAATCTTTCCATTTGTGAACAGTGGATGGACTGTAAAACTGGAGAATACCTCAGTTAGGCAATGGTGACTTATTTCTTTTACCCTTTCAAAGGATTGTGTGCTGATGGAAGTCTTTCCAGAGAGAGATGGAGGATAAGTCATTGAATATTCTTAAGGGAGAGGCAGAAAGATTCTTGACTAAGAATAGCACACTAATGGTATAAGGGGTGGAGAGGAATGTTTATTTGAGGCCACATCCAGATCTTTCAAGAACTCATGGCATGGCAGACTGGGTTTGATTTTTCTGATCACTTACTTCTGATCCAAGTTTCTACATCTATTGTCTTTCTCAACTGGAAAATAAGGAGAGAATTCATGTGGTCACGAAGGCTCTCCCTTTCAGAATAATGGGTACAACTTCCAAATCTGATTTTTAAACAGCACTATGAAAATACTCAGGAAAGTTTCATGGTTTTCCAGAAAGATCAGAGACATAGAACAAAGTTAAATTCTCATTAAAACTGCTTTAGTAAACAGATTGGGCTGAATATATGTCTTTAATAGGACAGATTACTTTTATTTGTTCTGGTGAGATGAGTTTCATTGACAAGACCAGCATTTATTGCCTCTGTCTAATTCCCATTCAGAATATGATGATGAAACCCAGGGACACTAACAGATACGTTTCATGGAGAAGTACAGGATTCTGAGCAAGGGACAGTGAATGGACAATGAT
Organism: Stegostoma tigrinum; assembly: GCF_030684315.1. Lineage (NCBI taxonomy): Eukaryota > Metazoa > Chordata > Chondrichthyes > Orectolobiformes > Stegostomatidae > Stegostoma > Stegostoma tigrinum. Next base: position 135,630 of record NW_026728141.1, read on the forward strand.
ATTTTTCCAAACCAGGATGCTGTGTGGCCTTGGACAGCGTAATCCTCAACATTTGATGCTCACAACATATGGAAATTGTAAGACTGTATTTTCTGTTTTCAAAAATTAAGGTCAGAGAGTCATTCAGTAGACAAACAGGACCTTCAGCTCAGCATGCCTATTCCAGTCAAACAAACAAAACTACATTGATCACACTTACCTTGACGTCTACAGCCACTAGGCTCTGGCATTTTGAATGCTCCTCCAGCTGCTTCTCAAATGCTGAGTTATCTTGAATTATCTGTGACCTGAGATTTTGCTTTTTTCTTTCACTTTATGCATGAACTGCGTTTTGCAAATATATCCCACAACATCAAAGACAGTGATTAGCTCGATAGATCATTACAAATGTCTACCTTGATTTATAATCTTCGGGAAAATCAGACTTTCTTTTGAATTCATTTGGGATTTTAATGTAGCAAGATCAGCCCTAACTGACCTTGAAAACTTCCAGCCCGAATTTCACCAAATTGGAAATGTAGTGGACACTGAAAAATGTTACTTCAGATTACGATGGGATCTAAATCAGATGGGCCACTGGGCCAAGAAGTGGTCGATAGAGTTTAATTTGAATAAATGTGATGTGCTGTGTTTTGGAATTCAAATTAGGGCAGGACTTATACTCTAAATGGTAAGCCCTTGGAGAGTATTGCTGGAAAATGTGTCCTGTTAGTGGACGCATAGTTCCTTGAAAGTGGATTCAGAGGCAGCTGGGATAGTAAAAAAAGAATGAATTTGGCGCACTTCCCTTTATTGGCCAGTACATTGTGTATCGTAGTTGGGAGGTCCTGTTGCAGCTGTACACTGGTTAGGCCACTTTTGGAATATTGCATGCAATTCTCGTCTCCCTGCTATTGGAAGGATGTTGTGAAAATTGAAAGGGTTCAGAAAAGATTTATAAGGGTGTTGCCAGGGTTGGAAGGTTTTAGCTGCAGGGAGAAACTGAATAAACTTTTTCCTGGAGATTCGGAGGCTGAGGGGTGACCTTACTGATGTTTGTAAAGTCAGGAGGGGAATAGATAGGGCATCCAGACAAGGTGTTTTCACTGGGGTCGGGAAGTCCAAAATTACACGGTGTGGGTTTAAGGTGAGCTGGAAAATATTTAGAAGGGATGTCAGGGGTAACTTTTTCACACAGATGGTGGTGTGTGTGTGTGGAATGAGTTGCAAGGGGAAGTGCTAGATTTTGGTACAATTACAACATTTGAAAGGATGGGTATGTGATTCGGAAGGGTTTGGAGGGATATGGGCCAAATGCTGGCAAATGGGACAAGATTTATTTGGGATATGTAGTTGGCACGGATGAGGTGAAACTGAAGTCTCTGTTTCCGTTCTTCACAACTTTCTGACTCTATGATTTGGTGAATTTCTGATGAATAGTTACATGCAGGATATTTGTTGCTGGAAGTTGATGATCTCATTGAATATCAAGGGAGGGCTTTTGGTTTGCCTCCTGTTGGAGATAATTCCTGCCGGCCAACATTGAAGAACTGTTCTTGTTAGCCATTCATCAGCTAAACCTGAATGGTGCCCACATCTTTTGGAATAACGACACAGACGACTGCAGTAACTGAGGACCATGAAACGGGGCTGAGGACTCGGTTTCAGTACAGTTGGGTTGCTGATGTTTTAATCTCCTGTCAATATGTTCTGTTAGTTTGTGAGCATTCACAATCCTGTCTCAAACAGAAACATTCTCTTTGCCAATGCATATTCGAGTGACACAAACATGGAACCAGATCATGGAAACAGCACTGGAAGGGAGTGGAGGTTAAGAACTGGCAGGAAAACAAATACATCTTCAAAATATGCACATGGGAACAAGGAGTTTATTGTTCTTTTGAGGAATGACACCATAACAGCTAAAATACATTATTCTAATGAAGGGAAAGCTATATCCATTTTATTAGTTTCATTAAAATAATGGTGATAAACAGCTGCAATAATCTGGCACTGACCAATTAAAAAAAGCTGGATGTTTTCAGAGACAGCTGGGCTGTCCCAGGTTGAGTAAGTGCTGATACTTTATGAGAGATGCGGTTTTGAAAAAACTTTCTGAACACAGTTGATGGAACAGACAAACAAGTGCCATTGGCTAGTATTTCGGAATATATCAGACCTTTCATGGCTGTTACCACATAGAATCAGACAATTGAGAAAAGGCCCATTGAGACAGCACCACCAGGTGCTGATCCAAATGCTTTTTATAGTTTGGCATGTTACCTGCCTCAGCCATCCTCCTAAGCAGTGCATTCCAGACACCAAATAGCCTCATCACAATAGGACAAAATTCTCCTGACAGAATCGGAAGTCAGTACCGAAAATTCTTCGGAATTTTGTGAGGACAGTGAGCACAGTGTTCTGTACTTTCGCTCTTTATTGTTTCAGCTGGTGTTCCAATAGCATTTGAAGTAACTTACCATGCCGCCCATGCTACTTCACTCATTACGGCATCATGGACGCGAAGCAAAAATGTGATCAACACAAATTGGAGACAATCCCGCACAATCTTGGAACCCCTTATAAACAGCTCTGTGTGTACTTCTGCACCACTTGGATTGGAAACGTTTCAGGAAGGCAGCTAAATGTCACGTTTTCTAGAGCTCTTGATGAAAAATAAACATAGCCCTTGCTCGTGCCTCCTAAAATCCATGGATGAGTGTGTCTTATTAAGAATATCAAGATACTTTATGGTTTCAAACCCCACCACACCCGGCACCTTCCCCTGCAACCGCAGGAAATGCTACACTTGCCCCCACACCTCCTCCCTCACCCCTATCCCAGGCCCCAAGATGACATTCCACATTAAGCAGAGGTTCACCTGCACATCTGCCAATGTGGTATACTGCATCCACTGCACCCGGTGTGGCTTCCTCTACATTGGGGAAACCAAGCGGAGGCTTGGAGACTGCTTTGCAGAACACCTCCGCTCAGTTCGCAACAAACAACTGCACCTCCCAGTCGCAAACCATTTCCACTCCCCCTCCCATTGTCTAGATGACATGTCCATCATGGGCCTCCTGCAGTGCCACAATGATGCCACCCGAAGGTTGCAGGAACAGCAACTCATATTCCGCCTGGGAACCCTGCAGCCTAATGGTATCAATGTGGACTTCACCAGTTTCAAAATCTCCCCTTCCCCAACTGCATCCCTAAACCAGCCCAGTTCGTCCGCTCACCCCACTGCACCACACAACCAGCCCAGCTCTTCCCCCCCCACCCACTGCATCCCAAAACCAGTCCAACCTGTCTCTGCCTCCCTAACCTGTTCTTCCTCTCACCCATCCCTTCCTCCCACCCCAAGCCACACCCCCATCTACCTACTAACCTCATCCCACCTCCTTGACCTGTCCATCTTCCCTGGACTGACCTATACCCTCCCTACCTCCCCACCTATACTCTCTCCACCTATCTTCTTTTCTCTCCATCTTCGGTCCGCCTCCCCCTCTCTCCCTATTTATTCCAGTTCCCTCTCCCCATCCCCCTCTCTGATGAAGGGTCTAGGCACGAAACGTCAGCTTTTGTGCTCCTGAGATGCTGCTTGGCCTGCTGTGTTCATCCAGCCTCACATTTTATTATCTTGGAATTCTCCAGCATCTGCAGTTCCCATTGTCTCTTATGGTTTCAAAGTTGAGTCTAAAGTCTTGGAAGGTAAGACTTTGCCAAATGAGTGTAAGCCCAGCAACATCAGGAGCATGGCATGGCATTGTGGTAAGGATCCTCATCCTTTTCAATCAGAGGACTGATCATGCGATATCAGTGCCACTGAGTTCAATCCATTCTTGGCAATTTATCTCAATGTGACATGGCATCAATATTAGGGATCTTTAATACGGAAACTTTGCAATGACTCATTTAATGATCATTCACAAATACTTGAAGGTCAACTCAAATGGCAGCTTTGTTGTTCTGATCCAGATCAGACAAATTGTGACAGTCCAACAGAAAGAAAAGAAATTCTGGAATGTAACTTATCCAGTCCAGCAGCATCTGTAATATGACTTTTTCATAACAGGTTCATAACAGACTAGATATGTTAGCTCCAAATCTGTCTCCAGATGTTGCCTCATCTGTTGTGTTTCTCCACCAATTTCTGTTTCTGTTTCAAATTTCCATAATCTCCAGCATTTTGCTTTTCTGGACTGGCCCAGCTTGGTGAGATTTTGACAATATCATCCATTCCTGTTTCCATTAGTGTTATTCTGCCGATTACACTCATCATGCCTCAGTGTCTGTTTCTTCTTTTAAGTTCCAAAAAAAATGCGAATATCATCCTAAATGCATGAATTTCTGGAAATCAATTTTGATTAAAAGTAATTTTAGAGGTGGCTGCACTTCATGAGACAACAGAAATAGATTACTCATGACAGCACAATCCGTGCCCTTCACTGAAAGCATCTCCCCTCAGGCTCTGAAAACTTTTCATACAAATCTCAGAATATTTCCAGCAAAGCTGTGGTCACTCAGCCCGTCATCTCTGTACCGGCTGGGGATGAACTGTATTCCTACTATTATTATTCTGTCATCTCGCGATACATCTAACATTTTGAAATCTTCATCTGCTTTTAATTTTGAATATCCTGGGCATACCCCATGATTAAAAAGTGTATACATAATACGTAACTTCCTCCATCACATTTAAAGTTATCATACTATGATCATATTGTTGTTTGGCACTCCATCTCCCAAGTATGACGTATTGACTTGCTCTGCTTTGCATTTCATTCTGTCAGTCAGAATAAGTGCTCGTTAAATACTGGTGACATTGGGATATCACTGTCCTCCTCTCCAGTCACTACAGCCACTGCTGCCATTCCACTCTGTCTCTGAACCATTGTCACATTCATTCTGTCCCTGATTATTTAGTCCATGCTCTTTAATGAACAACATCATTGTACACGCTGCATTTGATTTTAGTTTTGGACAATTGAATCAAGAAATGTAAATGTTACGCTTTAAAGCACATAACCTGCAATGAAGAACTTTGCATGTTGAAGATACATTGTTGTTTTATTACAGCAGCAAGAAAACCACACTTACTCTGCAAGGTCAGCCTGACTATGCCCAGCGATTTTTTTTTTGTTGTTGTTGGCTGTGTCAGAGTAATCAGCACAGGAATAACATTTTGATTGTGTTTTTTTGGAGGTGGAGGGTGTTGGTGCAGGTGGTTACAGCATTGCACAGGGACAATAGGGCAGAGCCATTTATCCTGAAAAATGAAAACATCTATCATTCTCCCTCTCGACAGACGTCCTTAGAGCAATTGCTAATGGTATATAAGACCTATAGCCAACGATGTTAACATTCAATCCAGTCCAGTTTTAATTGTGAACTGAAGGTTCACTGAAGGTGTATTGAAAGGCGTTAACTGGAACTGTTTGTTCGGTGACTGTGATTGATGTCAGTCTCCATGGATTCGAACTGTGTCACAGGAGGCTTTCCCTCCTATTACTAAGGGGCTCCATTCAGTGTGTTATCCCATAGTATAAGTGAGACATCAGCGACAGCACTAACAGGGATCAGCAGCTGCAGAGAGAGGGGGTGGAGAGATCAGAATCTGAGAACAATAGACTGGAATGTTACAACAATGGATCAGAATCTGAGAACAATAGACTGGAATGTTACAACAATGGATCAGAATCTGAGAACAATAGACTGGAATGTTACAGCAATGGATCAGAATCTGAGAACAATAGACTGGAATGTTACAACAATGGATCAGAATCTGAGAACAATAGACTGGAATGTTACAACAATGGATCAGAATCTGAGAACAATAGACTGGGATGTTACAACAATGGGCAGGAGTTTATCCTCGGGTCTTTACTATGTTACGAACTATTGGTCGACATTACCAGATCGGATATTTGGTGTACTGTGGGTTATTCAAGTTGGTTACTATCCCATTCTCGCTATTGTTGGTGTTCCTGGTAAGTCTCTCTATCTCTGTCCAGTCATTACTTCCATAAAGTATATTCAACTTTATTGCTGTTTCTGTTGCCGACATTTGGAAAAGATGGAATCTATTATCTTCAGTTTAATTAAAACCTCACTTCATTGTTCATGAATTTCAGACTCATCCTTCACAAGCATCTGAGAACAAGACTTGTTCACATCATTGAGGGCCTTTATTGATTTATGTTTCGCTATTGTCTCCATCCCCAAACTTGTCCAACACCAGCTCCATAATGTCCCCACTCTCCCCCTCTGCCTCTGTACTGTTACTGAATAAACCATTATCTATGACGTTTCAAAATTCAGACTTTATAGTTCCAGCTCTTTTCTGACCTGTCTTCCAAGTTATAAATAATTTGATCACACCCTTGTTCTTGTTTCTGAAGTAATTAACGATAGGAACATCATGTCAGAGCAATTAAGTCACTCAGCAGGTAATTCCAGAGACACAGGTTATTACTGGAAAGATACTGTTTCAAATCACACTACAGTTGGTGGTAGAACTTAAATTCTAATGATAAGAACTGTAATGAAAGTGAATTTCAGAAATAACAACCATAAAATCAGCAGCATTTTGAATAAAAAAACCATCTCATTCCACTGATCTCCTCTGATAAAGAAATCTTACGTTTTACTGGTCTGGATTAAGTGTTAATTCAAACCCACAAGAATGTGTTTGGCTCCAAACTGCCTTGTGGAACGGTCACAGTTAAAGGTAATTGACGATGGTTAACAAGTGCTGCTCTTGCCAGTGATTCTGACATCCCATGATAAAAAAAAGTTGAAATCAAAGGAAGAAAGATGTCAGAGATCTGAAACAAAAAGAAGCAAAGTGCTGAGGGAAATGAACAGGTTTGACAGGCTTTGATGAAATTTAAACAGAGTTAGCATTTCAAGCTCACTGAACAGACATCAGAACTGAAATCAGCTGGTAACTGTTGTGATTTATTCTGGTGACAGGGATGTTTGTTTTGAAGGGGAGAAGGAATGAGTTGAATAAATGCTGAAAGATAGAGCTAGAGGGAAAAAAGAAACAAAGAAAGGGATTGTTGATGATCAGGTGGGATGGAAATAAAATGTGAAATTAATTACATTTATTTTTCACCTTTTCGCATATTCCTGAATGTCGTGCCCATGGAGATATACTTCTAAGTCCCTGTCTGAAATAAGTTCTGTCCCCTCAGTCTGTCTTCCCTGAGTGTGGTCATCTTCACTTATTCATCAATGGGATGTGGGTGTGACTGGCTGGGCCAGCATTTATTTCCCTTTCCTAGTTGCCCTTGACAAGATATCTGTGAGCTGCTTTCTTGAATCACGACAGACCACGTGCTGTACATTGCTGGTATATAGGTCTGTCCTGTGTCATTTCTTTGAGACTTTGTGGTGATTGATACAAGTGAGTGGCTGGCTTGGCCATTCCAAATGGCAGTTGAGAGGTAACCGCATTGTTGTTGGTCTGGAGTCACATGTCGGCCATACCAGGTGAGGGTGGCAGATTTCCTCCCTTGAAGGCCATTCATGAGCCAGATGGGTTTTTCCCAATGATCAACGATGGCTTAATAGTTTCATCATTCCATGTAGTTCATTGAATTCAAATTCCACAATTTGCCATGGCGGGATTTGAATTTGGATCCTTGGATTAATAGACTAGAAATAATACCACAAGGTCATCTCATCCCCAACATCCCCAGTCACCTCTAGCAGCAATAGTGGTGTTGCTGCTATCGCGACTGTGGTACAGAAAATTGTGCAATTACATTGTCCACTGCTTCTGTTAAGAGCAGACTCATTAATATTTCAGGCCACTGTGACTGTATAGAGATATGACTGTTTATCAGCCAGGAAAATAAACTAAGGAGAGGAAGGCATTTCCAACACAGAGAGTGCACGATGTCTGCATCAGGGAGAGGGCAGTACTGACAATGGCCATCAAGTGAACTGGTTTCATTCTAGAACTTACTCAGAGATAGTAGGAACAGCCGATGCTGGAATATGAGATTAGGCACAGAGCTGGATGAACACAGTAGGCCAGGCAGCATCAGAGAAGCAGGAAAGCTGATGTTTCGGGTCTGGGCGCTTCATCCAGCTCTTCACATTGTTATCTCATTCTAGAACTTTCTTTGCAGCAGTGGGTGACTTATCCATCATGTGCCAGAGTGCCGACCTCCAATATATTCACGACATGACACACGCCAGCCCTGCCTGGTGTAGTGAATGTGATGTTCTGTTTCCATGAAGGGAGGAACAGAAACTCTTCCAGAAATAGCAGGGAACATGGCGAATAGTGAAAATGAGGAACTGTGGGAAATTCAAATCAAATTTTACTCTGAGATAACTTGCTTCATTGTTCATTACATCACCAATTTTAGTGTCATCTGCAAACTTACCAACTATACGTCCTGTTTTAAAAGTGAAATCATTATAGAATGACAAAAACAATGGCCCATTACTGGGCCTTGTAGCACACAATTGGTCACAGGTTTGCATTTCGAAAAGCACTCTGTCACTGTGCTTTGTCTTCTTCCTTTGAGCCAATTTTTATTCAAATTGTTCGTTCTCCCTGTATTCCATGTGATGTGACATTGCTAACCAGTCCACCATGTGGAACCTTGTTGAATGTCTGACTGAAACCTATATAGACAACATCTAACACTCTGCCTCCATCAATCCTTCTCATCATTTCTTCAAATTTAATCAAGTTATTGAGACACAATTTCCCACGCGCAAAGCCATGTTGACTGTCCTCATTCAGCCCTTCCCTTTCCAAATACATGTAAATCCTGTCCTGAAAATCCCCTCCAACAATGTGCCCATCACTGATGTCATCCTCACCAGTCTACAGTTCCCTAGCTTTCCCTGATCACCTTTCTTAGATAGTGGGACCATGTTAGCCAACTTTCAGCCTTCCATCACCTCATTGGTGGCTATCGATGATACAAATATCTCAGCAAGGGGCCCATAAGTCAGTCCCCTACGTTCGCATAAATGTCGAGGATCTACTTGATCAGATCCTGATGATTTATTCATCTTTATGCATTTTAAGGGGCCAGCACCACTACCTCCGTAACGTGGACACTTCTTACTGTTTATTTCCCCAAGTTCCCTCAGGCTCATATGCTTTGAACAGAAAGCACAGATACAAATTGTTCATTTTAGTAACTCACCCATCTCCTGTGGTTCCACACATAGGCAACCTTGCTGATTTTTAAGGGGCCCCATTCTCTCCTGATATACTCTTTTCTCCAAAATGTATTTGCATAAATCCGTTGACTTCTCCTTAACCCTATTTACTGAAACTCTCTCATGAGCACTTTTTGCCCTCATGATTCCCTTCTTAAGTATACTCCAACTGTCCTTCGTCTCCTGTAGGGATGCATGAAATCCCCGCTGTCGATAACTGATACATGCCTCCTTCTTTTTCTTGATCCGAAACACAATTTCTCAAGTCATCCAGCATTCCCTACACCTATCAGCCTTGCCTTTCATCCTAACCAAGTGTACTGTCGCTGGAATTTCGTTATAAATTTGTGACAATTTCCCATTGCAAGCCATCCCTTTACTTGCGAATATCACTCATATCAACTTTTAAAAGTTCACAGCTAATATCGTTCAAAATGACCTTGCTGAAGTTTAGAACTTTAGCTTTTAGATCAGGTCAATTCTTTTTCATACTTATTTTAAAATGAATAAAATTATGGATTTTTTTTGACCCAGAGTGCGACCCCACTGACAACTCGGTTACTTTCCCTGCCTTATTCCCCAAGAGTACGTCTAATTCTTTCTTTAACCTTCTATTGGAGGTAAATCCACATGCTGAACAAAAAAAAATCATGAACATACACAAAAAAACCCTCTTTCTATCCGATTCTTTCACACTATGGCAGGCTCAGTCTATTTTTGGAAAGTTAAAATCCCCTACCGTGGCCACCTTATTATTTTTACACATAACTGTCATATCCTTACAAATTTTCTTCTCAATTGAACCACTGACTGTTTATTTTTGTGGTGTGGAGTACAGTTCCAACAAGGTGGTCAACACTTTCTTATTTCTCAATTGCATCCAACTAACTTCATTGATCACACTCATAGGAATATCCTCCCTAAGTACAGCCAGAATGTTATCCCAAATCAAAAATGCCGTCGCCCTTCTTCCCCACCTCCTTTGCAACGTTTTCTACCTGTCTGATATCAGCTATCTGTTTGAACATTAAGCTGCCATGACTGTCCATCCAGGAGCCACATTTCTGATAGCTATGTTATCCCAGTCTCATGTCACTAACCGTGCCCTGAGTTAATCTGCAATACTATCAGACCACGTGCATTGATATAAATGCAGTTTAACTTATCAGACCTACCTCATTCTCTGCTTTGCTCCAGCCTGCCTTGCCTATTTGACTTGCTTTTTTTGAAGAACTACTGCACCAGATTCAGACTGCTCCCTTTTCTCACAATGTCGCTTGGTCCTTCCAGCATATCCATCTGCACCAACCCCGCATCCCACCCTCATCATCTTACCAGTTTAAATCCTCCTGGATGGCTATAACAATTCTCACTGCTAGAACATTAGGCCACTTCCCATTCAACTACAATCCATCCTCCTTGTAAAGTTCACTTCAACCCGGAAGAGATTCCAAATATCCAGAAATGTGTATCCTTTCCCCCACATCAGCTCCTCAGCCCCGAGTCCATCTGCTCGATCCTCTCTATTCCAAACCTCACTAGTTCATGGCACCAGAAGTAATCCAGGTATTACTGTACTCGCCAACCAACTTTCATACATCCTTCCCTAATTTCCCATGTTCTACCCTCAAAATCTGATCCATTTTCTCGTCCTATGTTGTTAGTTCCAAAGTGTACAACAATCTCCTGTTCGCCTGTCGAGCCATTGAGAATATTATATACCCTGTCCAAGACATCCTTAACCCTCGCACTCTTTAGGCAACACACTATCCTGCTGTCTTGCAGTTGGCTGCAGAAACGTCTGCCTGTGTTTCTGCCTTGACAGTTCCCTGAAATCAATCACTTGGAACCTGATGTAACCCTCATTACAGTAGAGACAATATGGCTACCAGAAACTTGGCTCTGAGTGCTATATTCCTCCGAGAGTCTGTCACGCCCGAATTCCCCAAAACAGCATAATCGTTTGAGATGGAGATGGCCACAGGAGACTCCTGCATTGCCTGTCTACCCATCCTACATTTCCTACAAGTGACCCATCAACCTCACTGTATCTGCAGTATTTCTACCCCTGGAACAGATATTCATCACATTCCATCGCTCCTGTAAATTCCTCTTTGCCTCCAGCTACTGCTGTAACTGATCCATGCGATCTGATATGATTCATAGAATATTACAGTGCAGTACAGAGCCTTCAGCCCTCAATGTTGCAATAACCTGTGAAACCAAACTGAAGCCCATCTAACCTACACTATTCCCTTATCATCCACTGTCCCTCCTAACCATCAGCAAGTGACATTAAAGTAACCGTTCTGAGGGAGGGTCACTGGACCCATAGAACATAGAACATAGAACAGTACAGCGCAGAACAGGCCCTTCAGCCCACAATGTTGTGCCGACCATTGATCCTCATGTATGCACCCTCAAATTTCTGTGACCATATACATGTCCAGCAGTCTCTTAAATGACCCCAATGACCTTGCTTCCACAACTGCTGCTGGCAACGCATTCCATGCTCTCACAACTCTCTGCGAAGAACCTGCCTCTGACATCCCCTCTATACTTTCCACCAACCAGCTTAAAACTATGACCCCTCGTGCTAGCCATTTCTGCCCTGGGAAATAGTCTCTGGCTATCAACTCTATAACCCGAAACATTAACTCTGTTTTCTCCTTCACAGATGCTGACAGAGCTGCTGAGTTTTTCCAGTGACTTTGTTTTTGTTCTAACGTTAAAGTCACATGTGTACCATTAGCAATGGCACCAGGAGAAACAACATGGAGCAGTCTGTCTGTGCATTCTCTGCTTCATTGGTTTGTCATGTTGTAGCATCAATGACATCCTTCTGTTTCTGTTTATGTGAGTTGAGGGTCAGAATGGCCGACTTCTGGTCCCAGGGAAAAGGTTCAAGGACCTGATTGGATGACCCCTGGTACCTGTTTAACAGCTCGATGTGCTGACGAGACTCCTTGTCTTCCTGTGTAAGAGGCAGGAGAGAGTGAATGGGCTGTGCCTCTTATTTACCGATAGTTTTGTTGAGCTGAATGGCTTCAGCCACTTCCTTTGAAACCAGCTTGAAGAGCTGGATAAATTGCTCCATTATTACCGTGGACATGAGCAGTGTATAGCTATGTACTGTTGCATGAATATTACCGACACTTCAATAGCATAAGCTTGACTGTTGTCGTCCCAAGCATGTACACAGACTGATTCGGGGGCTGAAAGATGGCAATTTTTCTCTGAATGTTGTGTGATACAGTGAACAGCCAAGGTCATTGTTTCTCAGGTGAGGGTGTGCAAAAATAGAGCGCATAAAGTTATTGAGAGACGGAGGAGATTTTAAAGAGACCTGAAGGGTAACTGTTGCATGCAGAGGGTGTTGTGTGTAAGCAATAAGCTGCCAGAGGAAGTGGTTGAGACTGGTACAGTCACAACATTTAAAAGGCACCACGATGGATATATGAATAGGAAGGGTTTAGAGGGTTATGGGCCTAATGCTAGCAAATGGAAATACATCAGTTTGGAAATTCTGGTCAGCATGGACAGGTTGGACAAAAGGGTCTGTTCCTGAACTGTATGACTCTGTGGCTCGACAAGACTTTCCTTCCGGGAATGAGTAACGTGAAATAAATTTGATAAGCTTCTGAAGCAATTGCATTTTGTTTTCAGTTTAGGGAATTGTAACTGCACGGAATATATCGGGAGTGGTCTCAGTAAAGCCCAGTACAGGTGTAGTACAACAATCCAATGATTATACAGATAGCTTTTGCATAAAACAGCACCATTCCATATACTTTCTTAATCACTGGCTACATGCGCAGACTAAAATTATAGGATTCACGTGCCAGGACTCACAAATACATCTGCACCACCATGTTCTGCAATCGCTTTCCGTTCATGTACTTTACTGTTATTTTATCCTTCCATCATAGCACAGACTTCCCCATAACCATATTCAGCCTGGAGTCAGGTCACTAGTGGTGTGTCTCAAGGATCTGTTTTGGGACCACTATTGTTTATCATTTTGATAAATAACTTGGCCGCCGACACAGGTGGATGGGTGAGTAAGTTTGCAGGTGACACTAAAGTCGGTGGAGTGGCGGACAGTGTGGAAGAATGTTGCAGGTTGCAGGGAGACTTCGATAAACTGCAGAATTTGGCTGAAAGGTGGCAAATGGCGTTTAATACGGATAAACGTGAAGTGATTCATTTTCAGACGTTTCGTCACCATTCTAGGTAACATCATCACTGATGATGTTACCTAGAATGGTGACGAAATGTCTGAAAACAAACCTTCCAGCTCAGTGAGCAAACTCACATCCAGAAACTCAACCTGAGCTACAAATCTTCTCAAAACTCGTGAGGTGATTCACTTTGGGAGGAATAATAGGAAGGCAGAAGACTGGGTCATTGGAAAAAAAAATTGGTATTGTGGATGTGCAGAGGGATCTTGGTGTCCACCTGCATAGATCCCTGAAAGTTGCCACCCAGGTTGATAGTGCTGTTAAGAAGGCTTACGGTGTGTTAGGTTTTATTGGTAGAGGGATTGAGTTCCGGAGCTGTGATGTTGTCAAGTTCGTTTTCGGAGACCCTTATGGACTTACTGCAATAACAAGACACTGACCTGTTTAGAAAAACACAAATCCTTTTATAACCAACTAAGTACAAGCTGTGGAGAATTACTGTACTCAACCCAGCACAGAGTGCACAGTCTCAAGTAGTTCTCCCTGAGCAGCGGACAGTCCCCGCTTTTTATAGTTTACAAAAGACATGATGCATAAAACGATTTCACAACTGACAATGACATGATACAGAAAACAATTACTACAACAGACAAAAACAGGATACCAAACAGTTATTCCAGCAACAACATAAAAGACCAGGATATAGTATCGATTGCTAGTGAAGCAGCTGCTAATGGCGGGAGGCGATTTCGAGTTGTTGTCTGGGACAGATTCTGATTTCAAGTTGCCAGTGTGTCTGACTAGAACAAAGTCAGAGCCCTGGCCCCTTTGTCAGCGACAGAAGTTACATGCTTCAGAGGTTTCACACCTTTACAAAACTTCCCCACCTAACCCTATTTGAAACAGTTTGATTCTCATTTTAATTCAGTCAGGAAACTTAAGACAGAGTCTGCAGACCGATGTGTGAGAAGAAAAGGAGTTACAAGAGCTTTACATTGAATTTCTAGCTGGGCAGGAAGCTTCAGGGTAGTACTTGCATATCAATGTGTAGGTGGATAAGAGTTTACTTCTATAAATTAAAGTCTCTGTGTAGGAATCAAATGCAGACAAAAGACTTTAATTTATAGAAGTATATAAATGAATGGGATGTTCTCACATTCACATGTCTCAGACAGTTTAACTGCAGGTCCATAACAGTGAAACATCAACAGTTACTTAGGGCTCTGAAACTAACTGTATAACAGTCATGTAAATATTACTCACCTAGCTGTGAGCTGATAGTGGGGTGGAGAAGCTCTGAAGATAGAATGGAAGTGGCAGTCCTGTTGAAATTAGAGGACTCAGAACTTTGTCAGAAACTGAACAGCATCCTGTTTTGTAGTAAGTAACTGACATATACATTTATTTTATATCAATGTTACATGCAACCATTCTGACGTGAAAATGCCTTAATATGCTGTTTCTGAGTAGCTGTAAATGGAAGTGTCTCCGAGCTCGGCTTATAGACCTCTTCCGCGTGTATGTGGTACAAGTTTGAATAAACTCACCTTGTTTCAATCCAGTGAGGTCTGAAGACACAATGTTTTCAAAAACCAGCTATCCATGGAAGAATAATATTCTCTAGTTCCTATTGAACTTAGCTTTGTCATGATTCCTCAACACAATGCTCTGTCAAATGGAGCTTTAAGATAGTGGATAGTCACTCTCACATTTGGAATTCAGCTGTTTGGTCCATGTTTTCACCAAGAATGGAGATGAGTGGCCCTTGCTTAACTCAAACTGAGATCCATCACTATGATATTACAAAGCAAGTGCTGCACGATGTCATTGTTGTCACCCTGTTTTGACTGCATTTACGTACTGTCAGGCCAGACAACTGACTGAAGGCTTGTCCACACACACCACATGTATGGTTTCTCTTCACTGTAAACGATGCTTGTTCCTTCCATGTTCAAAGCTCCTGAGAATTAAGTGTTCCTGGCAGTTTTTGATCCAGTGTTTGAGTTGAGCTGCCTGTCAGTAAATGTTCCCTTTCAAATTTCCTGGAAAATAAATTTAATACAGTAAAAGTAGAATGAAAGCTGCCGGATTGTCACCTGGCTCACAAAAAACTGCGGGTGTTGTAAGTCAGGAATGAAAATAAAAGTTGCTGGAAAAGCTCAGCCGGACTGACAACATCTGTGAATGAAAAAAACAGAGTGAATGTTTCAGGTCTGGTGACCCTTTCTCAAGTTGAGAGTAAGGGTCACCGGACCCGAAACAGAAACCCTGTTTTTTTCCTTCATGATGTCAGTCTTGTTGAGCTATTCCACTTGGATCATTTGATATCTTTGAAAGGACAGAAGATGAAAAATACAGGACAAATCAGGCTGTGGGAATTGTCTGCAGAGCCAATCATTATTTGTGCAGAGCCAGAGTGGGAGGTTTGAGTGAGACCACAACAATGCTGTCGGTGTAACAATACAAACTGTACAACTATTGAACCATAACCTGTGTCAGTCTGTAACTGGATACGTGTAAATGACCGAAGCTGGCTGAAAATGCATTCCTGCAAGCAGGTGGGAATTCATGGTCCTCCTTTCGATAAGTAATTCCCCTTTTGCACTGGTGAGATTTGCATTTGGAGTACTGTGTTCAGTTCTGGTCAAAAGACTTAAAGAAGGTTATGAAACATTTCGGGGCAAATTCAGTGGAATAATACCTGGAATGAGTGGATTGCCTTAAAAGAAAATCGAGAGGAAAATCTAGACAGGCTCGCCTGTATCGTCTGGAGTTGAGAAAAGAAAGAGGAGTCTAAATTGAAACATGAAAGATCCTGAGGGGACCTGACCAGATGCATGGTGAAAACGTGGTCCCTCTTGTGGAAGGATCTAGAACTGAGGGTCATTGTTTAAAGGTAAGGGTGAGTCCATTTGAAATAGTGGGGAACATTTCTTTTCTCTCAGAGGGCTGAGAACCCTTGTGATTCCCTTCGCCAAAAGGCAGTGGATGCAGAATCTTTCTATTTTTTTTAAAAAAAGGCAGATTCTTGCTGACCAAGACAATGCAAGATATTCTGAGATATGCACGCACATAGAGCTGAGGTTGAAATTCGATCAGTGATTTTATAGAGTCGCAGAGCAGGTTCGAGGGGTCGAGTGGCCTACACTTGTTCCTCATTCCTTTGTTTGAACAAACCGCAAGACAAAGAAACTCGAGTCTTGTCTGATTACTGTGGGTGAGGGGGGTCAGGGGTGGGCTCCCACTTCACTCACCCAGTGGATTAGTTCCTCCCTACACCCCAAACAGCTTCAATTAACATTGGAAAAAATTTATTCACATCAGCTGTCATCCTTCTAACTTACAGGGAATACATCATTCCTAGTGGGATGATGCATTTTAATTCGGAGTAGAGAACACACAAATTAGGAATCAGAGTTGTCCATTCTGTCCCTCGAGCCTCAAGAAGGTCAAAGCTGATCTATTTACGCTTCGATTCCACATTCGCACTTGGCCTTGATTGTTTTTTTTTAAAAAACATCCTGTGGGCATTGCTGGCTGAGTTTAGTTGTCATGGAGAAGGTGGCAGTGATCTGCCTTCATGAACCACTATAGTCCATGAATGGTAGGTGGACACATAATGCTGTTAGGGAGAGAATTCAGGATTTTGAACCAGCAGTACTGAAGGTAGAGCAATACATTTCCAAGTCAGGATGGTGAGTGGCGTGGCGGGAATTCACGCCCAACACAGTCTACAGCACGGAAAAAGGCTCTGCTGGCTCTGTCTGACCTTGACACTATCTTCCAAGTACTCTGTTATTCCATCTTTTATAGCTGACTCTAACATATTTTTCCAACCAACAATTTTATGCAAATTCCCTGTTTTCTTTCTGACTCCCTTCTTACATACTGGGGTGACATTAGCTATCCTCCAATCTATAAAAAACTGACCCTGTATAGAATTTGGAGGATAACCACTTGTGCATCTACTATTTCTACAGCCACTTCCTAAGGTATTTTGAGATGAAGGTTATCAGTCTCTGGAGATTTATCTGCCTGTTATCCCATTAGTTTTTCCAATATTTTCCGAATAATACTGATTCCACCTTCCTATTAGACCCTGAGAGCCCCTTAATTTTGGGACATGATTTGTATCCTCCTTATTGAAAACCTCAGTCATATTTAATTGGTCTGCCATCACTTTGCACGCCATTATAAATTCATTGTTTCTGCTTGTAGGGAGAGCCCATATTCTTCGTGACCAGTCTTTCACTACCAGTTTTCAACGAAGAGTTTAATGATGATCATGAAACCGTTGTCAATCGTCAGGAAAAAAAAAAATCATCTGGCTCACTAATATCCTTCAGGAAAAGGAACTGTTATCCTTCACCTGGTTTGGTCGATATGTGACTCCAGCCGTACAGCAATGCAGTTGACACTTGATAGCCCTCTGGGCAATAAATTCTGGCCAAGCCTGCAAAGTCCACATCCTGTGAATGAACATAAAACAAAATTCTATTGGGTGTATGGTCCCTGCAGCATGCACTCATGTTCTGTTTTCTCACTCTGATTAAATCCCTTTGTTTCCCTTTGCAGAAATCTAAACTGCTCCCAATCCTGTTGTCAGTTGTTTTATTGGCCTAATTGTGTATGCTGCTTCCTTAAATTTAACACGTGTTCATTTCCCTTTCTGTGCTGTGGTTTGATCATGTTTCCCATTTTGTTCTTGTGCCAGGCTGCGATGAAGAACTTCCACAGCTTGCCCACACCCTCTTTCAATGTTTGCCATTACCCATTTCCCATCATCCATTTAAACACTGATTCACCATTTATCACAACTGGCTCGTGCCTCATACCATTTTAACTTCTTTCATTTAATTACAGGACCCAAGACTCAGAAACAACATGATCACTCTCCAGTTTTGTGAAGAATTCTATCCTATTGTGGTCCCTCATCCTTAAGGGCCCACACTCAACTGGATTGTCAGTTATTCCATCCTCATTATACAATACCCATCTGCTACTTCAAAATGTTGATTCATAAAATTGTACCATATAGACACTAAGGATTCCTCCTGCACTGTACTGTTACAGTGTGATTTGGGCAATTTATAAGGAGGTTGCAGTCACCTGTAATTAAAGCCATAACTTTATGCCTTATATCTCTCAATTCCACCCTAATGCCTCCGTAATATTACTGCAGCTTGGGGTCCATATGCAGCACTAAGGTCATTTTCTGTCCATTGGTGTTTCTCAGCTCAACCCAAACAGACTCTACTTCAATACACCCTATATCCTGGCTCACTTCAGTTTCCTGTTTTAATCAGCAGCTCCTGACAAATCCTTTTCCCTCTTCCCTGCCCAATCCATCTTCCTCAGACAACCCACTGATTCCAGATTTCAATCTTGTAAACCTCCTCTGAGCCACTTTGAATAAAAGAACAGAAGACCAAAACCTGCAGACAGTATTCGAGAATTGGTCCAACCCCTTCCTTGTACAAATGAAGCAGAACATCTTTTCATTGATTATTATTTGTTGTCATAACAAGGGAGATGGCCTCGTAGCTTTCTGCATTTCAGAGAGATCTTATTCAATTGGGGCAATGGGCTGAGGAATGGGAGATTGAATTTTATTCGGATAAATGTTTGTTTTACCACAACGCAATACTTCACAAAGGCAGGACTTACACAATTAATGGTTGGGCTCTGGGTAGTGTTGCAGATCAGAAAAAAACCTTGGGTTTCAGGTACATCATTCTTTGAAATTTGCATCACAGGTAGACAGGGTGGTTAGGAAGGCATTTAGCACACTTGTCTTCATTGCTCAGGCCTTTGAGTACAGGAGTTGGGAAGCGATGTTGGCGAGTCCTCTTCTGGAGGACTGCGTGCTGCTCTGGCCATCCTGTTGTGGGAAGAATATTGTTAAACTTGAGTGGGTTTGGAAAAACACTTAGCAGGATATTGCCAGGAATGGAGGCGTTGAGTTATAAACATACGCTGGATTGGCGGGAACTTCTTTCACGGGAAGGTAAGAGGTTGAAGGATGACCTTATGTCGGTTTAATAAAATAACGAGAGACACCGATAAGGAATAGCAAAGGTTGTTTCCCTCAGGTGGGGGATTTCAAAACCAGGGGCATATTTTTAAAATGATAGGAGAAAGATTTTAAAAAAGACATGACGGGCATCTTTTTGTTTTATAAAGAGTGCTCAGTGTGTGGAATGAACTGCCAGAGGAAGTGATGGATGTGGGTAGTAATGATGTTTGAAAAACATTCAGATAAGGACATGAATTTGAATGGTTTGGAGCGAATATGGGCCAATCGCAGGGATTTTTTTTTAAATAAGGAAAACATTGCTGCTATCACTAGAAGAGATGTTTCTGAAAAATCATCCCATGAAAACATATGTTGAAATTAGAAATAAGAAATAAGAAAGGAACAATCATCTGATGGGATTGTACCATAGGCTTCCTAATAGTCAGAGGGAAACTGAGGAACAAATATGCAGAGGGATTTCAGATATGTGTAAGAATAACAAGGTTATAACAGTTGGTCATTTTCAGTTTCCAAACATTTACTGGGACTGCCATTGTGTTAAAGGTTTAGATGGTGAGTATTTTGAGAAATGTGTTCAAGAAATTTTTCTTTATCAATAAATCGATGTTCCTATGGGAAAAATAATAAGGCATAGCAAGTGACTGAAGTGACAGTACAGGGAAACTTTGAGTCTTGTGACAGAATTACGATCAGTTTTAAAACAATTATGGAACAGGATATGTCTTCCAGAAAAACTAAAAGCTTTAATTGGAGTAAGGCAAATTTTAATGCTATAAGAAAAGAACTTTCAACACTTCTGAGGAAGGATTAACAGACCCGCAATATTAACTCTGATTTGTCCGCCACAGATGCTGCCAGACCTGCTAAGCTTTTCCAGCAGCTTCTGTTTTTATAACCTTCAAGAGTTGACATGAGTAGACGGCAGGAATAAGGATGTCTGATAAGTGGGGGGCTTTCAAAAATGTGACAATTCAGAGTCATTATGTCTCTGAAAGAGTGAAAGGTAAGGCTGGTAGAATTAGAGAACAATGGGTGAAAAAAGATACTCGGGTTTTAGTCAAGAATAAAAAATATATAAATTAGTAGATATAAAAAAAACTTGGCTCAAATGAATCTCTTGAAAGTGTAAACAGTGTTAGGGGCATTCTTAAACAGGAGATCAGGATGGTAAAAAGGCAACATGAAACTGCCTTGGTTGATAAGCTTAAGAATAATTCAAAGAGTTTCTACAAGTGCATTAAAAGCAAGAGAGCACCAAGAGAGCAAGCAGGACTCCATAAAGATGAAAGAGATCAACTCTGTGTTGAGCATCAGGAGAGGAGAGAGATTTGAAAGGAATATATTGCATCAGTTTTCACTGTTGAGAAAGAAATGGATGGGGGACAAGTCAGGGGTAGAAATATTTTGGTTTGAAAACCGCTCATGGGGATGGGGGAGATTTTCAATGAATATTTCTCCTCAGTATTTACTAAGCAGAGAATCATGGATGCTAAGGAAACAAGGGAAGCAAGTGGGGATGTTTTGGACCATCGAGGTGGCGTTTGCAGCCTTAAAGCACATTAAAGTTGATAAATCAACTGGATCTGATGAAGTCCATCTTTGGACACTGTGGGAGGCTGGGGAAGAAATTGCAGAGACCCTTGCAGAGATTTTTCCCTTCATCTTTTCTCACGACTGAAATTCCAGAAGACTGGAGGGTGGCTAATGTTGTCCCATTGGTTAAGAAAGGGAGCAAAAACCAGCCAGGGAACTACAGGCCAGTGAACCAGAAGATGATATTCAGGGAGTCGATCAACCAAAGCTGGGATATTCAAGATCTGATTAGGGATAGTCAGCATTGATTTGTGCACAGGAATCATGCCTGACAAATCTATTCAAGTTTTTTGAGGAGGTAAGCAAGAGGATTGATGAGTTTAGGGCAGCGAATGCTGTCTATATGGACTTTAGTAAGGCCTTCAACAAGGTACCATATGGCAGCCTAGTCATGAAGGTTCGGTTGTGTGGGATCCAGGGAGAGCTAGCTCATGGGATTCGAAATTGGGTCGATGGTAGGAAGCATAGCGTGACGGCTGAACGTTGGTTCTCGGACTGGAGGCCTGTGGCTAATGGTGTGCCACGGGGGTCGATACTGGGGTCTTTGCTATTTCTCCCTTACATAAGTGATCTGGATATGAATGTATATGCCATGATTAGTAATTTTGTATCATCTGCAAATTTAAGAGGCATCGCTGAGGTATCAAAAATTACAGGGGGATTGTGATCAGATGGGGAAGTGGGCTGAGGATTGCCAAATGAAACTCAACACAGCTAAGTGTGAGGTGTTGGCCTTTGGAAAGTTCAGCCAAGGTAGGAGTTATACAGTAAATGGTGAAGTTCTGAGGAATATTGTGGAACAGAGAGACCGAGAAACACAAGTGCATAGTTGGTGGAAAGCAGCATCACAGGTCGACAGGGTGGTGAAGAAAGCATTTAGCATGCTGGCCTTCTTCGGTCGAGGCATTGCATATAAGAGTTGGGATGTTATGTTAAAGATGTGCAGCTCATTGGTGAGGCCACACTTGCAGTGTGGTGTACAGTTTTGGTCACCCTGTTACAGGAAAGGCATCGTTAAACTGGAAAACGTGCAAAGAAGAGTTACAAGGATGTTGCTAGGAACAGTAGGTGAGTTCTAAGGAGAGGTTGGCCAGGATTGGACTTTATTCCTTGCAATGGAGGAGAATGAGGGCTGAACTTATTGAGGTGAATAAAATCATGAGTGGCATAGATAGAATGAATGCACGTAGTCTTTTTCCCTGGGATGGGGAATGGAAAACTAGAGTGTACAGATTTAAGGTGAGGGGGGCAGATTTAAGGAGGACGTGAGGGGCAACTTCTTCTCACAGACAGTGGTGCATATTTGGAATGGGCTGCCAGAGAAAGTGGTTGAGACAGGTACAATAGCAACGTTTAAAACACATTTGGGCAGGTAGATGGATGGAAGTGTTTAGAGGGGGATATGGACCAAATGCCGGCAGTTAGAAATTGCTGAGTGGGCACCAAAGTCAGCACAGGCCAGTTTGGGCCGAAGGGCCTGTTTCCATGCTGTATTACACTCTGACTTTAAACCTCCAGGTCCTGCTCTAGTGCATCAAACCATGCTATGGGAAGTTAAAGAGAAAACATGGGGCCCCGTTGCAGAAATATTTGTATCATCTATAATTACGGGTGAGGTGCCAGATGACTGGAGAGTGGCTAAAATTGTGCCTTTGTTTAAGGGATATCAGGAGAAACCTGGGAGCTGTAGACCTGAGTCTGACTTCGGTTTTGGGTATGTAGTTGAAGGTAATTGTCAAATGTAGGATTTATGTATTTGGAGAGTCAAGGAATGATTAGTTGATTGAGTTTTTTGGAGAAGTAGCAAAGAAAATTATTGAGGGCAGAATGGTGGACGTAGTTTATTTTGAAAAGAGTAAAGTTTTTGACAAGGTTCCACAAGGTGGACTAATTAGTCAAGTTAGATCGTATGGGATTGAGGGGGAGCTTGTCAACTGGATACAAATATGGCTTCATGACAGGGCACAGGGACTGGTGGTAGAGGGTTGTTTGTCAGACCGGAGGCCTGTTACCACAAGTGTTCCACAGGGGTCAGTGCTCGCTCCAATTTTGTTTGACTTTATATAAAAAAAAGCGATTTAGATGAGAATAGTGCAGACATGGTCAGTAAGTTTGCAGATGACACCAAAATAGGCAGGATAGTGTACAGCGAAGTAGGCTGTCCAAGATTACAAAGAGATCTTGATTTATTGGGTTAAGAGGCTGAGGAATGGCAGGTGGTGTTTAATTTGGATGAAGGCGAGGTATTTCATTTTGGTAAAACAAACACGATCAGGACTTGTACAATTAAACGTAGGGCCTTGGGGTTACTGTTTTCGAACAGAGAGGCCTCAGGGTTCAGGCCCTTAATTCTGTGAGGTTGGTGTCACATGTAGAAAGGATGGTAAGTCAGTGTTTAGCCTGCTTGCCTTCACTGCTCAGACCTGTAGAGTATAGGAGGTGGAACATTATGTTGAAATCGTGCAGAACATCAGTGAGGCCTCTTCTGGAGTAATGTGTCCACTCTAGATCTCCTGTTGGACGAAGGATATCATCATCCTGGGGAGGATTCAGCAAAGATTTAGCAGGAAGTTGCCAGGAATGGAGGTTGACAATCATAACAAGAGGCTTGATCGGTTGAGGCATTTTTCCACTGCAGTCTAAGAATGGAGGGGTGATTTATATGTTTATAAAATCATGAAGAATACAGATAAGGTGAATGGAAGATCCCTTTTCATTTGGGAGGGGAATTTCAAGACTAGGGGGCTGCAGAAAGCAAGCTGAAACGTTCCCTGTTCATGCCTGAATCTGGACAGTTCTTATTGCCAGACTATTTGACGAAGGGCCAAAGAGGTGAAGGTTCGGTGATGCTTCTCGTGGCTGGATTAACTTTCTACTCTGGGTGGCTTCATGCTACACTTACAGTCTATAGTTTACCAGAACTGGAGGGTATGAGTTATGAGGAGAGACTGGGACTTCACTTGAAAATAGGAGGTTGAGCAGTGACTTTCGAGAGGATTATAAAATCGTGAGGGGTATAATGTGAACAGCAAGGGTCTTCTCCCTTGGATAGGGGAGTCCAAAACTAGAGGGTATTTTTTAAACAGGAGAGGAGAAAGATTTGAAGGGAAACAAGGGGGATCTGTTTCAAACAGAGGGTTGTTTCTATGTGGAATGAACTGCCAAAGGAAGTGAAAGATGCAGGTACACTTCCAATATTTAAAAGACATTTGGACAGGTACATGAATAGGAAAGTTTTGGAGGTATATGGACCCAACTGAAGCAAGTGGGACTCGTTCAGTTTGGGAAGCCTGATCGGCATGGACAAGTTGTAATGAAGGAGGCTAGAGAGCTCAAATAATTTTTGATATTTTGAAAATAGTTCACATTACAGGAGACGAAGTGCTAAATGTCTCAGAAAATATAAACGTGGATAAATCTCCAGTACCTGATCTAGTGTATTCCAGGACATTGTGGGAAGTAAGGGAGGAAATTTCAGAAATATTCGTATCATCTATAAATATGGGTGGGTGTGAGATGACTGGAAAGTGGCTGATATTAGCTCTTTGTTTTAGTAGGGATGTGGGAGTAGCCTGAGAAATATGAACCTTAGACTAACACTGGAAAACAGTGACAGAATTACAGTCAGTATGGATTTACGAAAGGGAAATCATGATGGACAAAACTGCCGGAATGTTTCAAGAATGCAACATTTAGAGTTGAAAAGGCAGTGGATGTGGCTTATGTCGGCTTTGAGAAGGCATTCAAAGGTCCCACAGAAGAGATTAGCAAGTAAAGTTAAAGCATGAGAGATTGGGTATTCACAGGGTTACAGAACTGTTTGGCACACAGAAACAGTCAGAATAAACAATCATTTCTTGTATGCCAACCAGTGACCAGTGTGGTACTGTGGTCCATGGTGGATCCCAGGTATTCATTCAATCAATTCGTCATTTAAATGAGAAATGCGTCTCCGTTCGAGATTATCCAGTTGGATTACAAAACTAGGAAAACACAAGTCACTGACAGTAAGCATGCAGGTGTAGCAGGGGGTGAAGAAGGCAAATGGTATTTTGACCTGCAGAGTTAGAGCATTTGAGTACAGGAGCAGGGATGTCTGACTGAAATTGTACAGGATCTTAGTGAGACCACACCTGGAATGGTATGTGTAAATTTGTAATTTTTATCTGAGGAAGGAACTTCTGGCTCTGGAGGCTGTTCACAGCAGTTGATTAGACTGATCCCTGGGATGGCGAGACTTGCATATAAGAATAGGATGGATTGGTTAGGATGAAATTCACTGGAGTTTAGAAGAATGCGGAAAGATTTCACAGAAACCAATAAAATTCTAGGTAAGTACAGGAAGGATGTTGTCAATGACCAGGGAGACAGAGCTTAGGGGCATGGGCTAGGCTGTTAAGGATTGAAATGAGGAAATCAAAAAAAAAATACAGAGACTGGTGACCCTGTGAAATTTGCTGCCACAGAAAGCAGTTAAGGCCGAACACTGGATGCTTCCAACAAGATGATAATATGTATAGTTGTCGGGGCTTAAGGGATCAAAGGGTCGAGCTCTAAAGTGGGAAGAGGCTGAGTAGAATGATCAGTCATGATTAAAGTGACTAGCGGAGAAGGATCGAAAGCTACAATGGCCTGCACCTGTTCCTATTTTCTATGTTTCTATTCTGTTGAAGGGTGGAACATAAGAACAAAATGACGATAACTGACACAAAAAAACAGCACAACCTTATCACCACTGGATGAAAATCCTGTAACTCTTTACCAAAGTGCAACATGGGAGCTACTTCACGACGCAGATTGCAGCAGATCAAGAAGGTGCAGAGTGATTTTGGAAGCTTCTGCCGTGGCTGCTCTGTCTCTCATTTTCAATCCAGTTTTCAAGTTGTTGAATGTTCTGAGAAAAGTAACAGAGTATGTCAGAAATATCTTTGGAAGTTTGCTGATACTGAGGGAAGCAAGGGGTGGGATAGGGGCTGGAGGTACAGAAGTGGGTAAAGCTGTGGAAGAGGGACAATGAGAGAAACAACCGGCTGGATTTTGAGGCGGGGTGATGGGCGAAGAATAACCCCAACATCCAAACCACAGGGCCCCACCCTGTTCAGCTCTCTCCCTCCACTCTGTGCTCTTTCTCTGAGCCTCTGTCACACCAGCAGCCAGCTGGTGTGACAGAGGCTCAGAGGCTCAGTGTCAAAGATGTGCATTTGGCCCAGTTTTAAACTCCTTCTGTTTGACCACATTCTCTCCCAAACTTGCTGGCACCACTTCTCAGATGCTGACCTTATTAATGGCCAAAAGAGTCTACACAGTTTTTGAATAAGAAACAACCTCCAATTAACTTCCAGGCCTGGCCTCAGAAACTAGTAATTGATTTTGTATTGTATTTTTAGCACAACTGCTGCTCACAGTCCAGAGGTCGCCGTTCAACTCTCAGATTCAAACCAAAATGATTTTTAAAAACTCTGCGCGGGTTCTAACACAGGACACAGTGGAAAGACCTCTAACCAGTGAGTGCACATTGGAGTTCTGCTTTACTGAGAACACCTCTAATTGCTGTAATCACATTCTGAAGTGGCTTGACAGGGTAAAAGCTGACAGGACTTTCCCTCTCTCTGGACAGTCTAGGCCTGTTTCAGGGAGGAAGCCTGAGGCTCTCTGCAACCTACACGCAGCACCAAAAGAACACAGCAGGCCCAGCAGCATCTCAGAAGCACAAAAGCTGACGTTTCGGGCCTAGACCCTTCATCAGAGACGAGGATGGGGTGAGGGTTCTGGAATAAATAGGGAGAGAGGGGGAGGCGGACCGAAGATGGAGAGAAGAGAAGATAGGTGGGGAGGTAGGAAGGGGATAGGTCAGTCCAGGCAAGATGGACAGGTCAAGGACGTGGGATGAGCTTAGTAGGTAGGAAACGGAGGTGCGGCTTGGAGTGGGAGGAAGGGATGGGTGAGAGGAAGAACAGGTTAGGGAGGCAGAGACAGGTTGGACTGGTTTTGGGATGCAGTGGGTGGAGGCGACGAGCTGGGCTGGTTTTGGGATGCGGTGGTGGAAGGGGAGATTTTGAAGCTGGTGAAGTCCACATTGACACCATTGGGCTGCAGGGTTCCCAAGCGGAATATGAGTTGCTGTTCCTGCAACCTTCGGGTGGCATCATTGTGGCACTGCAGGAGGCCCATCATGGACATGTCATCTAAAGAATGGGAGGGGGAGTGGAAATGGTTTGCGACTGGGAGGTGCAGTTGTTTATTGCGAACTGAGCGGAGGTGTTCTGCAAAGCGGTCCCCTAGCCTCCGCTTGGTTTCCCCAATGTAGAGGAAGCCACACTGGGTACAGTGGATGCAGTATACCACATTGGCAGATGTGCAGGTGAACCTCTGCTTAATGTGGAAAGTCATCTTGGGGCCTGGGATAGGGGTGAGGGAGGAGGTGTGGGGGCAAGTGTAGCATTTCCTGCGGTTGCAGGGGAAGGTGCCGGGTGTGGTGGGGTTGGAGGGCAGTGTGGAGCAAACAAGGGAGTCACGGAGAGAGTGGTCTCTCCAGAAAGCAGACAGGTTGGGGATGGAAAAGTGTCTTGAGTGGTGGGGTCGGATTGTAGACAGAAGTGTCAGAGGATGATGCGTTGTATCCTGAAGTTGGTGGGGTGGTGTGAGAGAACGAGGGGGATCCTCTTTGGGCAGTTGTGGCGGGGGCGGGGTGTGAGGGATGTGTTGCGGGAAATGCAGGAGACTCGGTCAAGGGCGTTTTCGACCACTGTGGGGGGAAAGTGCGGTCCTTGAAGAACTTGGACATCTGGGATGTGTGGGAGTGGAATGCCTCATCGTGGGAGCAGATGCGGCGGAGACGGAGGAGTTGGGAATAGGGGATGGAATTTTTGCAGGAGGGTGGGTGAGAGGAGGTGTATTCTAGGTAGCTGTGGGAGTCGGTGGGCTTGAAATGGACATCGGTAACAAGCTGGTTGCCTGCGATGGAGACTGAGAGATCCAGGAACGTGAGGGATGTGCTGGAGATGGCCCAGGTGAACTGAAGGTTGGGGTGGAAGGTGTTGGTGAAGTGGATGAACTGTTTGAGCTCCTCTGGGGAGAAAGAGGCAGCGCTGATACAGTCATCAATGTAACGGAGGAAGAGGTGGGGTTTGGGGCCTGTGTAGGTGCAGAAAAGGGACTGTTCCACGTAACCTACAAAGAGGCAGGCATAGCTGGGGCCCATGGCCACCCTCTTAGTCTGTAGGAAGTGGGAGGAATCGAAAGAGAAGTTGTTGAGGGTGAGGACAAGTTTGGCTAGGCGGATGAGGGTGTCGGTGGAGGGGGACTGGTCGGGCCTGCGGGACAGGAAGAAGCGAGGGCCTTGAGACCATCTGCATGCGGAATGCAGGTGTATAGGGACTGGACGTCCATGGTGAAGATGAGGTGTTGGGGGCCAGGGAATTGGAAGTCCTGGAGGAGGTGGAGGGCATGGGTGGTGTCACAGACTTAGGTGCGGAGTTCCTGGACCAAAGGGGAGAAAATGGAGTCCAGATAGGTGTAGATGAGTTCGGTGGGGCAGGAGCAGGCTCAGACAGGTTTGTGGATTTTGGGCAGGAGATAGAAACGGACCGTTGGGGAACAACGAGGTTGGAGGCTGTCGGTGGGAGGTCCCTCACCCCATCCCCCTCTCTGATGAAGGGTCTTGGCCCGAAACGTCAGCTTTTGTACTCCTGAGGTGCTGCTGGGCCTGCTGTGTTCATCCAGCTTCACATTTTATTATCTCACACTCTCCAGCATCTGCGGTTCCCATTATCACTCACGCAGCACCAGAAGACCTCTGTTTGAGACTTGAGACCTAAACTGAGCTGTCATGCCGCCCTCTTGCTGGAATACAGCACTGAAGTTGCCCTCCCCCTTAACCTGTACTCACCGCTTGAGGCTCTCATGGAGAACCATTTCATTCCGGATATCTCTCCTAGTACGCATGCTCCTTAGCTGAATACGGCTGTTTGACATCGAACGACCAATAGCAAGCAAGAGGCGGGACAGAGAAGGCACCGGAAATGCTTCTCCTCCAACCAATCAGAGGACAAGGGCTGGGCCCAGTTCTAAGTCAGAATCACCGGACTCGAAATGTCGATTGTGTTTACTCCGTCACAGAAGCTGCCGGACCCGCTGGTCTTTCTTTTTGTTGACGTCATCCACGCGGCGGGTGGGCGGGGTTATTCTTCCACCAATCAGGGGGAGACAATGGGAACTGCGGAAGCTGGAGAGTCTGAGATAACAAGCTGTGGAGCTGGATGGACACAGCAGGACAAGCAGCATCTCAGGGGCACAAAAGCTGGTATTTCGGGCCTAGACCCTTCATCAGAAAAGGGGGATGGGAGAGGGTTCTGGAATAAATAGGGAGACGGACTGAAGATGGATAGAGGAGAAGATAGTTGGCTGTTGGTTTGTTCCCCGAGTTTGGCAAATGAATTGCAAACGTTTCGTCTCCAGTCGAGAAGACATCATCAGTGCGTAGCTGCTGCTGCGTAGGAGAAGATAGGTGGAGAGGAGGCAGGCAGGTCAAAGAGGCAGGGATGGAGCCAGTAAAGGTGAGTGTAGGTGAGGAGGTAGGTAGGGGATAGGGCAGTCGGGAAGGACGGACTGGTCAAGGGATCGGGATGAGGTTTGTAGGTATGAGATGGGGGTGTGGCTTGAGGTGGGAGGAGGGGACAGGTGAGTGGAAGAACAGGTTAGAGAGGCGGGGACGAGCTGGGCTGGTTTTGGGATGCAGTGGGGGAGGGGAGATTTTGGAGCTTGTAAAGTCCACATTGATACCATTGGACTGCAGTGTTCCCAAGCGGAATATGAGTTGCAGAGATAATGGGAACTGCAGATGCTGGAGGATTCCAAGATAATAAAATGTGAGGCTGGATGCTGTTCCTGTAACCTTCAGGTGGCATCGTTGTGGCACTGCAGGAGGCCCAGGATGGACACGTCATTTGCAGAATGGGAGGGGGAGTTATTTAGTGCGAACCGAGCATGGGTGATCTGCAAAGCTGTCCCCAAGCCTCCACTTGGTTTCTCCGATGTAGCAGAGCCACAATGGGAACAGCGGATGCAGTATACCACATTAGCAGATGTGCAGCCTGGGGTCGAGGGGAGGGGTAGGGGCAGGTGGAGAACTTTCTGAAGTTGCAGGGAAAAGTGCCGGGTGTGGTAGGTTTGAGGAGAGTGTGGAGCGGACAAGAGAGCCACGGAGAGAGTAGACCATCCGGAAAGCAGATAAGGGTGGGGACGGGGTGTGAGGGATGAGTTGTTCAAAATGTGGGAGACGCGGTCGAGTGTGTTCTCAACCACTGAGTAGGGGGAGGTTGTGGTCCTTGAAAAACGAGGACATCTGAGATGTACAGGGTTGGAATTCCTCATCTTGGGAGCATTTGCGGAGGAATTGGGAATAGGCGATGGTATTTTTGCAGGAAGGTGGGTGGGAGGAGGTGATTTCCAGATAGCTGTGGGAGTCAGTGAGCTTGAAATGAGCCTCTGATGTTCACATTCAAATCCTTTATATTAATGATGGAAAGCAGTGAACTCAGCGCTGATATTTGCGGCACACCGCTGGTCACTGGTCTCCAGTCTATAAAACAATCCTCCACCTTCAAGCCAATTTTGAATTCAATTGACTAGCTCCCCCTGGATCCCATGTGATTACCCATTACTAATCTGTCTCCCATTCTGAACGTTATGGAACACCTTCCTGAAGCCGATTTGGAAAATGTCTGCCACACTGCCTTCATCAACCTTCTTTATCACCTCTTCAAAATAATCAAGTTAGTGAGATGTGATTTACACTGCACAAAGCAATGTTTACTATCCCTATTCACTTCTTGCTTTTCCAAGTGCATGTAAATCCTATCCCTCAGAATCCCCTCTAACAACTTATCCAGCTCTCATGTCAGGCTCACTGGTCTCTGGCGCACTGGCTTGCCGGGTCCCTTTTCCAGTCCCATCTCTCCCCTGATCACTACAAATTTTAAATGTAAACAGGTTGGTGATGTGGCTGATAATATCGGTCTCAGACTGGGTCAGGGTCAGTGTAAGGAAAGAGTCAGACAGTTTTCTTGAATCTGCTAAAATGACACATTTATGACCAAACCAATTTTACTCAAACTATGATGCAAAGAAGAAAGACACACACACGCACACACACACACACACACACACACACACACGAATATTTGATGACAAGCTGAAATATTAATTTGAAAAAATCTTTGTCCACGTAACAGTTGAGCTCATGATAAAAGGAAAAATATGAGAGATTGTCCCAAATGTTATTCTGCTTCCAAATTTATTCTGCTCACACAAGTTGTTGGCAATGGGATTATTTCCTGGAACTGTTAGATTTAGCTGAATTTCCTTTGCTACAGGCAGTGGGAGATGCCAATTAAACCTCATTTTGAATCCTCCATGAGTGGGAAAGATGATTGGTGCGTTTTCAGCTCTCATACATTGATGCGATGTGGAACAAGGAAATAGAGAGGGAGCGATAGGCTGTTGCTTTTCAGGTAGGTTGCGTTTCTTTTCCCCTCTCTGAGTTGAATCGTGCAATAATGCTATGCAACCCCCAAACATGAACATGTGAGGTCCTCTTGAACATTGTCCGAGCTATTAGTTTCCACCACATTCCCTGCTCCATGTTGGCGCATCGTTGCTGCTGTCATACACAGAGTCATTTCCTGAGCAACAAAAGGGCCTACTTGATTCAAAGACATGTTTATATGTGCCTGCATAATTTAAAAATAACAAGCCTTGTGGTCTTCACCACATCTATATTAAAATGAATGTGTCTTACTCCTAAAGAAATACAGAAATTAGTGGAAAAGGTCAGCAGCCTGGCAGCATCTATGAAGAGAAATTAGAATTAATGTTTCAGGTCAAGTGAACCTTCCTCAGAATCTGTTTTATATTTTAAATTATTTCCCCAGTTGTATTCTCCCAATCAAGACAAATTATCCGTCAGGTATTCACCATTTACACATTCCTCAAGTTCTTATATAGTCAAGAATATTTCTGGTTCTCAGAACTAAACTGTTAATCCTCCATAACATAGTGCCTTCATCACAGGACAGTCTATAGAGAACCATCTTTGAAAAGCTTCAAAGGCCATTGTGATTTTTTTTAGTTTTGTGCATCATAACTTCAGACAGAGCATGAGATGGATTGTCAGCAATGCCCTGTACAGAAGCAGGGAAACATGCCTAACATCATACCCAGCACCCTTTTCAAGATACAGCACTATTCCATTTACTTTCCAAATCACTTGCGACATCTTCAGACTAACTTTATATGATTTCTGTACCAGGACACACAAATCACTCAGTAGCACCGATCTCTGCGTTACTTCTCCAGTCATATAATTTACTGCTGTTTTATCCTTTCCACAAAACACAAATTTACCAGAACCCACACTATACTGTTTTATTTGCATTGCTGGAAGTTTGCTCCCAAACACCCCGTGTCTACACACCAGTGTAGATCGCCTCCCTCCACTTGTCATCTTATTGGGTGACTATAATGCTGTACTAGCACATTGAGCTCCAATCCTATCAGCCCTTCATCGAAATCGTTAATCTGGATTGTAAACTGTTGACGAACTCACAACATTCCTCGAGGAATTCCATTGGTCGCAGCTTTCCAACCTGAAACTAAATAATTATCTATATTCTGCATTTCTTGTTAGTGAACCAGGACTCGCTGTGTTGCAGCCCAGAACGGTTGCAGGGCCTCTACTGCAGTGTGTAGCTGCTTGTCGAGAAGTATCTGAGCTCAGCATTACACCATTAGGGCCATTTGTTTTCAGATCATCAGGTAGCGGTTGTACTGTCAATGATTCTGATCCTTGAGCTATTAGATTTGGTTGAATTTTTGTTTAAAAAACAAGCACAGGATATAGACTGACATTTGAGTAGAATCGTGTGCGGTCAAAAATGCTATCTTTTAGATGCAGCAATAAATCTAGTCTGCCCTCTCAATCAGGTGCTCAATTTTCCCCGGAAATGTATCGAGGAGGAGGGGAGATTTCCTATCAGTCTGGTTAACATCTGTCCCTTTAAGAACATCACAAATATAGATCAGCTTCTGGTTAATTTCATTTTTGGCTGTGGGTGCTGTGTGGAAAAATTGCCACAATTGGTACACAATAAAATAGAATATCGTTGACAAGTGACCTTACAGATGTTTGTAAAGTCATAAGGGACACAGGAGTGTAAACAGCCAAAGTCTTTTCCCCGGGTTGGGGGAGTCAAAAACGAGAGGGCACAGCTTTAAGGAGAGAGGGGAAAGGTTTAAAAGGGACTTAAGGGGCAACATTTACATGCAGAGGGTGATGTGTTTATGGGATGAGCTGCCAGAGGAAGTGATGGAGGCTGGTACAATTACAACATTTAAATGGCATCAGGATGGGAATATGTCTCGGAATGGTTTGGAGAGGAATGGACCAAATGCTGGCAAATGGGCCCAGATTTATTTAGGATATCTGGATGGCGTGGATGAGTTGGACCAAAGGGTCTGTTTTCATGCTGTATATCTGTGTCTCTGTGATAGCAACCATGACTGTTTGAATGCGGACATCCTTTTCCTCTGTAACAGCTTTGAAGGGTGGAGTGAGACAATAACAAACAGGATACAAGCTGCAGTCGGCCAATTGGCCCCTCGAGACTGCTGCTTAATTTAGAAAGATCGTGGCTTATCTGTTTGTGGCTGAACACACTTTTCCTGTTTATTCCCAATAATGGACTCTCTTGTCCATTAAAGGTCAGTTGTGAGAACGAGGGGGATCCTCTTTGGGCGGTTGTGGCGGGGGCGGGGTGTGAGGGATGTGTTGCGGGAAATGCAGGAGACGCGGTCAAGGGCATTCCTGACCACTGTGGGGGGGAAGTTGCAGTCCTTGAAGAACTTGGACATCTGGGATGTGCGGGAGTGGAATGCCTCATCGTGGGAGCAGATGCGGCGGAGGGGGAGGAGTTGGGAATAGGGGATAGAATTTTTGCAGGAGGGTGGGTGGGAGGAGGTGTATTCTAGGTAGCTGTGGGAGTCGGTGGGCTTGAAATGGACATCAGTTACAAGCTGAGATGGAGACTGAGAGGTTCAGGAAGGTGAGGGATGTGATGGAGATTGCCCAGGGGAACTAAAGGTTGGGGTGGAAGGTGTAGGTGAAGTGGATGATCTGTTCGAGCTCCACTGGGGAGCAAGAGGCAGCGCCGATACAGTCATCAATGTAACGGAGGAAAAGGTGGCATTTGGGGCCTGTGTAGGTGTGCAAGAGGGACTGTTCCACGTAACCTACAAAGAGGCAGGCATAGCTGGGGCCCATGCAGGTGCCCATGGCCACCCCCTTTGTCAGTAGGAAGTGGGAGGAATTGAAAGAGAAGTTGTTGAGGGTGAGGACGAGTTCGGCGAGGCGGATGAGGGTGTCGGTGGAAGGGGGCTGGTCGCGCCTTCTGTACAGGAAGACATGGAGGGCCTTGAGGCCATCTGCATGCGGAATGCAGGTGTATAGGGACTGGACATGCATGGTGAAAATGAGGTGTTTGGTGCCAGGGAATTGGAAGTTCTGGAGGAGGTAGAGGGCGTGCGTGGTGTCACAGACGTAGGGAGGGAGTTAATGGACCAAGGGGGAGAAAATGGAGTCCAGATAGGTGGAGATGAGTTCGGTGGGGCAGGAACAGGCTGAGACAATGGGGCGACCAGGGCAGCCAGGTTTGTGCACATCCCTTACCTTCCTGGACCTCTCAGTCTCCATCTCAGGCAACCAGCTTGTAACTGATGTCGATTTCAAGCTCACTGACTCCCACAGCTACCTAGAATACACCTCCTCCCACCCACCCTCCTGCAAAAATTCCATCCCCTTTTCCCAATTCATCCGCCTCCGCCCCATCTGTTCCCACGACGAGGCATTCCACTCCCGCACATCCCAGATATCCGATTTCTTCAAGGACCGCAACTTTCCCACCACAGTGGTCGAGAACGCCCTTGACCGTGTCTCCCGCATTTCCCGCAACACATCCCTGCAATCTGCAATCCGACCCCACCAACCAAGGCATTTTTCCATCCCCACCCTTGTCTGCTTTCTGGAGAGACCACTCACTCTGTGACTCCCTTGTTCGCTCCACACTCCCCTCCAACCCCACCACACCCGGCACCTTCCCCTACAACTGCCGGAAGTGCTACACTTGCCCCCACACCTCCTCCCTCACCCCTATCCCGGGCCCCAAGATGACTTTCCATATTAAGCAGAGGGTCACCTGCACATCTGCCAATGTGGTATACTGTATCCATTGTAACTGGTGTGGCTACCTCTACATTGGGGAAACCAAGCGGAGGCTTGGGGACCACTTTGCAGAACACCTCCGCTCAGTTCGCAATAAACAACTGCACCTCCCAGTCATGAACCATTTCCACTCCCCCTCCCATTCTTGAGATGACATGTCCACCCTGGGCCTCCTGCAGTGCCACAATGATGCCACCCGAAGGTTGCAGGAACAGCAACTCATATTCCTCCTGGGAACCCTGCAGCCGAAGGGTATCAATGTGGAGTTCACCAGCTTCAAAATCTCCCCTTCCCCCACCGCATCCCAAAACCAGCCCAGTTCATCCCCTCCCCCCACTGCATCACACAACCAGACCAGCTCTTGCCCTCCCACCACTGCATCCCAAAACCAGCCTAGCCTGTCTCTGCCTCCCTAACCTGTTCTTCCTCTCACCTGTCCCTTCCTCCCACCCCAGGCCGCACCTCCATTTCCTACCTTCTAACCTCATCACACCTCCTTGACCTGTCCGTCTTCCCTGGACTGACCTACCCCCTCCCTACCTCCCCACCTATACTCTCCTCTCCACCTATCTTCTTTTCTCTCCATTTTCGGTCCGCATTCCTCTCTCTCCCTATTTATTTCAGAACCCTCTCCCCATCCCCCTCTCTGATGAAGGGTCTCGGCCCAAAACGTCAGCTTTTGTGCTCCTGAGATGCTGCTGGGCCTGCTGTGTTCATCCAGCCTCACACTTTATTATCTTGGATTCTCCAGCATCTGCAGTTCCCATTATCTCAGAGACTGTCAGACCTGCCCCACACAGAGACACACAGATACACACACAAATACACCGATACTGACACAAATAAGGGGAGCCTATCAGAATTTCTCTGGTTCTGTGGTTTGTTAATAACTGCATTCATTCCGTTTTGTGTGTGTTGGGATTACTGTTATTCCGTGGACAGCATTTCATTATTTGAGTCACTCCATGACAGTACATCACTATGTGCTCACTCCAGTGAGTGTGACAGTATTTCATTTGTTCCATGGGGACTGTGACTCTGTGAGATTTTCAATGTCTGATTAGTGAAGATGTAAGGACAAGTTGGGAGACTGGTAAATATTACAGGTTAGTTTCAGTATCTGAGCTGTCTGAAGGAGGAGGTGTCGGAGGGAGACTCCATGCTATATTCCTGGGAGCTGGTGCAGACAATGTGTTGTGAGCCCACCCTCCTGCCCACCGAGACCGTGGCGATTCCATTTGTACCGGCTCGATATAAAAGGGAGATTGCATCAGGGGCATGGTTTCTAAGCTGTACCAGGTGGAAATGGAACTGAAAGTGGGGTTAAAGTGAGAATTACCCTTCACTGAACATTGCTCCTTACTCGGTCGGTGGGACGTGTATATTTTGAAATCTCCACACGGGTCGTCCTGGTTCTCTCTGGCTCATTCCAGGGCCCTCCCCATGGGGCGGGGGAAGGTGGGTGAGGGATCTGATGTGGGGAACACCATCGCCCTGCTTGGCCTTTTCTGTCCTATTCCAGGCTGTTCCTCCTGGAATGAGGGAAAGTGAGGGAGGGAATGAAGGTGAATGTGCATGGCCCTGCTGTTAGTGATGGTGTAGGTGAGGGGGAAGTGGTGAGGTGTCCAGATTGAATCAGTCGACAATGTTGGATCCATGCAGTGTTTTCAGTGTTGGGGAGTATGTCTACATGTCAGCATTCTAAAGTTGTGAACACATCCTTCCATGACACAGTCTCTCAATCTCCCCGTCTCTGTCTGTTTATCCAACCCATCCCATTTGTTCGTATTTAAAGTGATTCCCCACCATCTCTCTCTGGCAGTGATTTTCACACCCATGGCACCCCTTGTCATGGCACATTGGAGATATGGAGCTGTAAGTGGATGGGAGCCCCACATCCTGTCTCTTCCAGCAAGGGCTGCAAGTTTCCCCAGGCTGAGAGGTGATTTAACGCAGCGTTACCGAGCACTGCACTGGGGTGGTCTGTACAGATCTACACGCTGGGAGGGTAACTGCTCCGGGTTTACAGATCAGTTCAGTGGTGATCACTTCACAGACCCCCTTGCTGGAGAGATACCTGGTCCAGGTTTATAGAACAATACACTGGTGTGGTCTGCACAGCTCCCCATGCTGGATTGGTATCTATTTGGCTGGTGAGGCCTGCACAGTGTCCCACTCTGGACAGATTGCCGGGTTGTATTGAGCAGGACACTAGCCTGGTCTGCACAGTGCTCCATGCTGAACAGAAGTTTGCGGTGTCTGGGCTGGTTCTGTGAGGTGGATTGAGAATGTGAGATAACTGACCACTTCAGGTGATCTGGCAATGCCTTTAATTTGTGTTTGCCAGCTGTGTTGAGTTTGGGGAGAGATTTCCACCGCAAGGCTGAGTAGGTCTCACCACAACTGATGGACAGAAGGGCCTTTGTGATGTGGATCTTTCTGACTCCATCACATTCTGTATCCGACATTTCCCAGAACATTCTGTAACCGACATTCCCCGGAACATTCTGTAACCGACATTATTTGTGAACAGTTGGCTGCCAGTTAATTGAACAAAAGATAAGATCCCGAGGGAAAAGATCCCATTCCAGAGAGAAGGAGACACTGTATCAAATTCCCCTCAGGCAGTTAATCGGGTGAATACATTTTCCCTGTGTTCGTTTCTTCACAAACAAAAATTGACCACAATGTGGATGAAAAGACTGAAATTTCCATCCTCCGTTTGTCTTCAGGGAACTGGGAGAGAATCCTTCATTACAGCAACGTCTTCACCCTCGATATCAGGAACTGGAAGGAAATGACCTGTGCCTGCTCTCGAGTGATCGAGTCTGTGGGAATGTTCTAGAAGCCATCTGTCCTTATGGATATGTGTTTGTGTCTTTCAGGAGGGAGAGTTTCTTGTATTTTATGTTAGTTTTTTTTGTAAAATAAAACAAATTGAGACATTACTACGCGTTATTTCAGCTTCTATTCAGTAAATCAGTGATCCATTTGAAAACGTCACTGGGTCCTCAATCAAACTGGTAACTTTGCCTCCAGGCTGATGTATAATTTGTTTGTTTTCCTTCCTCACAGTTAATGTAGTGACGATCTACGCCCTGCTTTACAAAGATTGTGGATTGTCTCCATGTGTCAGACGTTACCTGGGGGCCATGGCAGTGGCGGATCTGCTGGTCATTATCCTCGACCTGATAATGAGACACATTCCCGTTGTTTATCCGGAACAGTTTTATTTCCTGTTGTACATCCGCGTGTGTAATATCCACGCCGTCCTGCTTTATGCCGCCACTGACTGTTCTGTCTGGTTCACTGTCACTTTCACCTTTGATCGATTTGTGGCCATTTGTTGCCAGAAGCTGAAAAGTAAATATTGCAGTGAGAAAACGGCGGCTGTGGTTCTGGGAACAGTGACTGTACTGAACTGTTTAAAGAACATTTTCTGGTATTTTATGCTCACAGCTCACTATCGGCTGAGGAACTACCCCTGGTTTTGTGAGGTAACAAACGGTGTTTATGACTCTCGTGCCTGGGTCACAATCGAGTTCCTCCACCACATTCTAACCCCGACTCTCCCATTTCTCCTGATTCTGCTGCTCAATGTTTTCACCGTCAGACACATTTTAGTGACCAACAGAGCCCGCAGGAGACTCCGGGCTCACACCAATGGGGACGGTCAGTGTGACACAGAAATGAGAAATCGAAAAAAATCCATCATTTTACTGTTTGTGATCTCGGCCAATTTCATCCTGTTATGGTCAACATTAATGATGTATTCCATCTGGGGCCGAATGTATGATTTTGGGTATGACTCTGTGTATCTAGATCGCTTTGTGCAGGAATTGGGCTTCATGCTGCAGCTCCTCAGTTGCTGCACAAACACCGCGATTTATGCCGTGACCCAGACTAAGTTCAGGCAGCAGCTGAAGAATGTGCTGAAATATCCCTTTACCCAAATTCATCAATCAATCAAATTCACTCATTAATCAATCCATCCAGGATTTTCTCATTTCAGTTCAATGTTTCAGCAATGAAGCAGCCTGTCACTATGGTAACAGACTGAGGGTAGTGCTGGTTTATCCAACCTTATCCCACAGTGGGTTCCAGGGAAACATGTCAATGTTTCTCTCAACTCACAGGCCAAAGAGAAAAGACACCATTCCACTGACTGCATCCAGAACTTCAATATGTAATTAACGTTCATTAAAAAGTGCCAAGCAGCACAGCAAACTATATTGTTGTTTGTCTTTGTGTTGAAGCTCAGCTGGAGAGAGACAGACTCCCTCCCTGTCTGACCAACCCTGTCCCTTGCTCCCTGTTCTTTGCTCCCTCCATGTCCCTCCCGCTACTTGGCCTTCCCTGACCCTCACTCCCTCCCTCTCCCCGTCCCTCACTCGCTCCCTCTGTCACTTTCTCGCTCCCTCCTCATCCCCATCCATCTCTCGCTCATTCACCCCTCCCCGTCCCTCCATCCCTCACTTCCTTCCTCATCCCTTGCTACCTGTCTCCCCATCCCTCACTCACATGCTCCCTCCCTTCCCCGTCAATCACTTTCTCCCATGCCCACGTCCACCGCTCCCCACCTCCCCATCCCTCCATCGCTCCCTCCCTGTCCTGCCCTCCCTTGTTTCCTCTTTCACTCCCTTGCTCCCTCCCTGTCCATCACTCCCTCCCCCACCGTCCCTCGCTATGTCCCTTCACTCGCTCCCTCCCCATCCCTTGCTCCCTCCCTTCCACAATGCCTCGCACCCTCCCTCCCCTTCCCTTGCTCTTTTGGTTCCTCCTTCGCCGTCACTCCCAAGCTCCCCACCTCTGCGTCACTCCCTCCCTCCTCACATCACCATCCCTCCCTTGCTCCCCACCTCCCCATCCCTCACTCTCACACTTCCTCTTTCGCTCCCTCGCTCACTCCTCCTTGTCCCACTCTCCCTCCCTCCTTGTCCATCACTCCCTCACTGCCTTCCACCCCATCGCGCGCTACCTCCGTCCAAATACCGCACTCTCCCGCTCCCCGTCACTCGCTCCCTGTCCCTCGCTCACTAACTCCCCCTCCCTGTCACACGCTCCCTCCGTCTCCAGCCCTCGCTCCCTCCCTAACCCCGTCCCTTGCTCACTCCCTCACCTTCCCTCACTCCTTCTGTCTCCCCGTCCCTTCGTCCCTTGCTCCCCGTCCCTCACTCCCTATCCCTCACTCCCTCAATCCCTGTCCCTCACTTCCTTGCTCCCCATCCATCCCTTTTCCTCTCCCCGATGTCCCTCACTCCCCATTCCTTGCTCCCTCCCTCACTCCCTCACCCACAATGTGTCCCTAGCTACCTCCCTGTCCCTCGCTTCCTCCCCATCTCTTGCTCCCTCCCCGTCTCTCGCACCATCCCTCACCCCATCCCTCCCTTGCTTCCTCCCCATCTCTCGATCCCTCCCTCACTTTCTCCCACCACATCCCTCGCTCGCTCATCCCCTGCCCCTCGCTCACTGTCCCTCGCTCCCTCACTGTCCCTCCCTCACTCCCTCCTCATCTCTATCCATCACTCCCTCCTTCCACCCTCCCCATCGCTCCCTCCCTTGCTCTGTCCTCATCCACCCCTCGCTCCCGCTACATCACTCTCTTGCTCGTCCCATGCTGCCTGCATCCTCGACCGTCACTCCCACATTCCCTCCCTCTTCCATCCCTTGCGCTCTCCCACACCCATGACCCTCACTCCCCACTTCCTGGTCCATTCCTTGCCCCTTCCCCATCCCGCCATCCCTTGTTTCCTCTTTCGCTCCCTCTTAAGCTTCCTCGCTCCCTCCCTCCTTGTCCCACTCTCCCTCCCTCCCTCCCTGTCCTCCACTCCCTCCCTTCCTGTCCATCGCTACAACCCGTTCCCTTGCTCCCTCCCCTCCCCTACCAATCCCTTGGGCTCTCTGGTCCCCAGTCCCTCGCACCCTCCCTCCCCTTCCCTCGCACCCTCACTCCCTACCCATTCCTCACTCCCTCCCTCCCCAACACTCCCTCCCTCCCACCTCATCCATCCCACTGCCCAGTGTCTCCCTCCCTCACTTTGTCTTGTGCTCCCTCATCCTTGCCCGTCTCTCTGTCCCTCCCTGTCCATCGCTCCCTCCCTCCCCAGCCTCGGTCCCTCCCTAACCCCGTTGGAGGATCC
Organism: Stegostoma tigrinum; assembly: GCF_030684315.1. NCBI lineage: Eukaryota > Metazoa > Chordata > Chondrichthyes > Orectolobiformes > Stegostomatidae > Stegostoma > Stegostoma tigrinum. Next base: position 177,030 of record NW_026728141.1, read on the forward strand.
TTAACTCACTCCCTCCGTCTCCCTGTCCCTCGCTCCCTTGCTCGCTATCCCTCGCTTCCCATCCCTCACTCCCTCAATCCCTGTTACACACTTACTCGCTTCTCATCCCTCCCTCTCCGCTCTCCGACCCTCCCCCATGTCCATCGCTCTCCTTCCCTTGCTCTTGCTCCCGCCACCTCCCTCCCTGTACCTTACTCCCTCCCTCCTTTCTCGTCCATCTCTCCCTCGGTCCATCCCTCGCTCTCTCGCTCTCTCTCTCCCCATCCCTCCCTCCCACCTCACATCCCCTTCCCTCCCTCTCCCCACCTCACCGATCGTCCCTCGCTCCCTCCCCATTACTCCCTCCCACGCTTCCTCTTTCGCTGTCTCCTTTGCTCCCTTGCTTCCTCCCTCCTTTTCCCTCACCCCCTCCCTTCCCGTCCATCACTCACTTACACTCTCCCATCCCCATCACTCGCTCCCTACCTTCCCGTCCCTCACTCCAACACTCCATCCCTCTCCAACATCCCTCACTCATTAACTCCCCGTTCCTCACCCCTCCTGCACCATCTCTTTCACTCCCCATCCCTTACACCCTTTATCCCTGCCCCTCATTTCCTTGCTCCACATCCCTCCCTCCTCCACTCCCCGACAATTCCCCATGTCTTCGGACCCTGTTCCTTGGTCCCCGTTCCTCACTCACTCCCTCAATCCCCGTCCCTAGTTCCCTCACCCCCACCCAATCCCTTGCTTCCTCCCCATCCCTCGCTGAGCACATCGCTCCCCTCCTTTCTCCCTTCTCCCTCACGTCCTCTCTCCCTCACTTGGTCCCTCCCCATCCCTCATTCCCTCACTCACACCCTGTCTCTCCCTCCCTCCCTGCCCCTTGCTTGGTCCCTCGATCGGTCCACCACTGCCCCGTTGGTCCGTCCTTGCTCTCTCCCTCGCTCCCCCCGCCCCTTGTTACCTCCCCTTCCCTCGATCCCTCCCCATTCTTCGGTCCCTCCCACCCTTTCCCTCACTTCCTCACTCAGCCCCTACCCTTCCCTCGCTCCCTCCATCACCCTCTTCCTTGCTTCCTTGCTCCCCGTCCCTTGCTCTCCATCCCTTGATCCCCGTCCCTCACTTTTTCAATTCCCGTCCCTCACTTCCTCGCTTCCTGCCCTTCCCTCCCCCGCTCCCCATTCCCCCCAACATCCCTCATACCCTCCCACCCTGTCCCTCAGTCCCTTGGTCCCCATCCCTCGCTCCCTTGATCCCAGTCCCTCTTTTCTGTGCCCCTCCCAATCCCTTCCTCGCTCCCTTCTCTCCCTCCCTCGCTCCTTCTACGTCCGTCGCTCCCTCCCACCCCATCATTCACTCCCTCCCTGCCCATTGCTCCCTTCATCCCTCCCCATCCCCTGCTCCCTCCCTACCCCTATCCCTTCCTCGCCTTCTCTGACTCCCTCACTCCGACTCCAACTTGCTCACTCCCTCCATCTCCTGTCCCTCATTCCCCACCCATCGCTCCCCCAATCCCTTTCCCTCGCTGTCCATCCCTACCTCCCCATCCCTCGCTCCCTCCCTGTACTTCGCTTCCTTCATGTCCCTCACTCTCACCTCATTGCTCAGTCCCTCCCCATCATTTGCTCACTCTCTCTCCATTCCACGCTCCCTGTTCCTCACTCCCCATCCCTCGCTCCTTTACTTCATGTCACTCCCTCTCTGTGACTCACTCCCTCCCTCCCTCACTCCCCGTCACTCACTCCCAACCTGTCCCTCAGTTCCTTCCCTTCCTTCACTCCATCCCTCGCTCAGTCTGTTGCTCACCCATTTCTTCCTCCTCACTCGCCACTCATTCTGTTGCTTGCTCCCACCCCATCCCTCGCTCCATCCATACCTCCATCCCTTACTCCCTTCCACCCCATGCCTCACTCTCTTGCTCCCTACCCATATCCCATCCCTCCCTCACTCCTTCCCCGCCACTCCGTCCCTTGTCCCTCGCTCCCTGCCTTCCCCATTCCTCTCTCCCACTCTCCCCACCGTCTCTCATTCCCTGAATCCATGTCCTTCACCCCCTTGCTTGCTCCCAACCTCCCCCACTGCCCATCCTTCACCCACATCCCTCGCTCCCTCCCTCGCTCCCTACCTTGCTGTACATTGCTCTCTCCCTCATTCCCCACCCGTTGCTCCCTTGCTCCGTCCCTTTCTAACTTGCTCCCCCACCATCTCTCTCTCCCTTGCTCCCTCCCTGTCCCTAGATGCCTCCCCATACCTCCCTCCCTGTCCGTCACTCCCACGCTCCGTCCCTTGCTCACCTCACTTGTTCCCCCCCTCAGTCTCATTGTCCCTTGCTCCCTCCTCCTACCTCGCTCACTCCCCGACCCTCGATCCATAGCACCTTCCCTCGCTTGCTCACTCCCTCCCTGTTGTTCGCTCTCTCCCGCTCCTCACTCACGGCCCCAAACTCCCCTGAATCGAGTCTCTCCCTTGCCATCCCTCCCTCCCTTCGTCTTCCCATCACTTGCTCCCTCCCTCATTTCCCGCCCCTTGCTCCCACTGTGCCTTTCGCTCCGTCCCCGCCCCTCGCTCGGTACCTTACTTGCTCACTCCCCGACTTTCACTCCCCTTCCCTTCCTTCCTCCCTTCCCAGCCCTTGCTCCTTCATAAAACCCTGTCCCTTGCTAGCTCCATTCCCCTCCCTCGCTCCCTCTGTCCCCCTGTCCGTCACTCCCTTGCTCCCCATCCCTTGATCGTCATCCCTCACTCCATTGATCCCTGTCCCTCCCTCCTCCACTCCCCAACCTCCCCCATGTCCCTCGCTCTCTCACTCCCAGTCCTTCACTCCATTGTTCCTTGTCCCTCACTCCCTTCCTCTCCATTCCTCACTCCCTCACTCCCTTTCCCTTGCTCCAGGTCCCTCACTCCCCATCCCTCACTTTCTCACTCCCCACCCTCCCTCTCCTGCTACCCACCCCATTCTCATACCCTCTGTCTCTCTCGCCCTGTCCCTCAGTCCCACCCTCCCTCCATTGCTCACTCTCTGTCCATCGCTCCCTCCCTTGCCATCCCTCCCTCCCACACTGTCCCTTGCTCCCTCACTCCATCCTTTTTCCGTCACTTTGTCTCTTACTCACTTGCTCCCTCCCCATCTCTCGCTCCCTTGCTACTTCGCCATACCTCACTCCCTCCCCGTCACTTAGTCCCTCACTGTTCCTCACTCCCACCTCTTTGCGTGGTCCTTCCTCATCCCTCGCTCGGTCCCTCCCTTTGCCTCACTCCCCGTTCCTCGCTCCACATCCATCGCTCCCTCACTGTGTGTCTCTCCCTCTCGGGGCTTCTCTCCCTCCCTTGCTCTATCTCCATCTCTCACTCCCTCGTTCCCTCACTCCCACCCTGTCCATTGCTCCACCCTGGTCATTCACTCTGCCCCTTGCTTGGCCCGTTGTTCTCCCATTTCTCCCTCCTCACTCCCCACTTGCTCCCTCGCTCGCTCCCACCCTATCACTTGTTCCATCCCTCCCTCCCCATCCGTCGCTCCCTCCCTACCTCCATCCCTTGCTCCCTTCCTCCCCATGCCTAATTCCCTCTCTCCCTGTCCCTCACTCCCTCGCTCGCTCCATCCCTCCCAGTCCCTCCCTTCCTGTCCATTGCTCCCTCCCTGCCTGTACCTTCTCCATCACTCCCTCCCTCCCTCTCTGTCGCTTCCTCGCTCCGTCCCTTGCTCACTCGCTCCCTCCCCATCACTCACTCCCTCACTCACTCCCTTTTGCCTTGCTCCCTCCCCGAAACTCACTCCCTCGCTTGGTCCTTCTAAGCCCCTCCCTTCCTCCCTCCCAGTCCCTCAGTCCATCGCTCCCTCACTACCTTCATCCTTCGCCCCCTTCCTCCCCATGCCTTACTACCTCATGTGCTCCCTCCCTCCCTGTCCCCTCCCATCCCATCCTCACTCCCTGCCTGTCACTTCGTCCCTCGTCCCTCACTCCCTGCCTCCCCGGCCCTCACTCCCTCGCTCCCTTCCTCCCTACCCTGTCCCTTGCTGCCTTCTGCCCATGCCTCACTTGCTTGAGCTCTGCCCCTCTCTCCCTCCCTTGCACCCACCTCTTCCCTCCCTCACTGCCTCCCTATTACTCCCTCCCTCATTTCTCCCTCCCAGCCTTCACGTCCCTCACTTCCAAGTTCCCTCCCTCCTGCATCCCTCGCTCTCTCCTTCCACCATCCATCACTCCCATGCTCTCCGTCCCTCGGTCCCTGTCCTCACTCCTTTGATCCCCTTCCCTCAATTCCTCGTACCCCACCCTTCATCCACTGCTGCTCGTACCGCCCCCAAGTCCCTCACTCCCTCCCCGTCTCTCAGTGCCCTCGCTCCTTCCCTTGCTCGTTTTCCATCTGTCACACCCTCCCTCGCCTTGCCTCGCTCCCTCCCACCCTGTCCGTCATTCCCTCACTCCATTCCTTTTTCCCTTTTCTCTCTCTCGCTCCCTGCCCATCTCTCACTCCCTTGCTGCCTTCCCATACTTGGCTCCCGCCCGGTCCCTCACTGTTCCTCGCTCCCACCTGTTCGCTTGGCCCTTCCCCATCCCTGGCTCACTCCCTTTCTGTGCCTCACACCCTGTTCCTCGCTCCACATCCCTTGCTCCTATGCTTCGCGTCTCTCCCTCTCCATGCATCGGTCCCTCCCTCGCTCTCTCTCCATCTCTCGCTCGCTCCCTCGCTCGCAACCTGTCCATCACCTCCTCCCCGTCCTTTGCTTCATCCCTCGCACGGTCCGTTGCTCCCCGGTTTCTCCCTCCTCGCTCCCTACTCCTCCCTCCCACCCCGTCACTTGTTCCCTCACTCCCACCCCATCCCTCGCTCCTTCCCTACCTCACACCCTTGCTCCTGCCCTATCTCAATCCCTGTCCCTGGCACTCATTCGCTCCCTCCTTCCCAGACTCTCCCTCGCTGACACTGTCCCATCCCTCCCTCGCTCCTTATTCCACCCCATCTCTCCCTCTTTCGCTCCCTACCTGTCACTCCATCCCTCGTCCCTCCCTCCCTGCCTCCCCATCTCTTGCTTCCTCCCTCCCCGACGTCCCTCACACCCAAACTCCCCGTCCCTCACACCCTCGCTTGCTCCCTCCCTGCCCCGCCCCTCGATTCCTCGCTCACTATTCCTCCCTCCCTGTTCCTTGCTCCCTCTCTCCCTGCCTATCAATCACTCCACAATCCCTCACTCCCTCCCCTGCTCCCTCTCCAGTCCCTCACTCCCTCGCTTCCCGTCCATTGTTTGCCCCTTAACCCCCTCTCTTGCTCGCCAACTCCCACACCCTCACTCCCTTGCTCTCTATCCTCACTCACTCGCTTGGTCCCTCCCAAAACCCCTCCTGTCCCTCCCCGTCTCTCCCTCGCTCCTTCCCCCATCCTGCCACTCCCTCCCTTCCCCCAACCCTCGCTCCCCGTCCCTGGCACCCCGTCCGTCACTCCATCAATTCCCATTCTTTAATTCCTCGCTCCCGTCTCCCACTCTCCCTCTCTGCCTATCTGTCCCCCATGTCCCTCGCACCGTTCCACCCCATCCCACAGTCCCCTGCTCCCCATCCCTCTCTCCTTTGATCCCAGTCCCTCTCTTCCACACCCCTCCCCCTCCCTCCCTCGCTCCCTCCACATCCCTCGCTCCCTCTCTCCCCGTCCCACGCTCCCTCCCTGTCCATCGCTCCCTTCCTCCCTCCCCGTCCTTTGCTCCATCCCTACCCAGTCCTTGCTCCTTTCCTCCCCTTCCCTCACTCCATCACTCCCTCACTCACCCCCCCGGCTCTCCTGTCCCTCAGCCCCTCGGTCCCTGTCCCTCGCTCCCCCAATCCCCATAGCACGCTGCCCGTCCCTACCTCCCCATCCCCCGCTCGCTCCCTGTCCATCGCTCCCTTCCTCCCTCCCCGTCCTTTGTTCCCTCCGTACCCAGTTCCTTGATCCTTTCCTCCCCTTCCCTCACTCCATCACTCCCTCACTCACCCCCGCTCTCTCCTGTCCCTCAGCCCCTCGGTCCCTGTCCCTCGCTCCCCGAGTCCCCATTCCACGCTGCCCATCCCTACCTCCCCCATCCCCCGCTCTCTCCCTGTACTTCACTCCCTTCATGTCCCTCACTCCCTCACTGTCCCTTGCTCCAACTTCTTTGCTCAATCCCTCTCCTTCCATCGCTCGCCCTCTCCCCGTTTCTTGCTCCCTGTCCTTCACTCCTTTGCTTCACATCTCTCCCTCTCAGTGCCTCGCTCCCTCCCTCGCCATCCTTTGCTTCCTCCCTCAGTCCCAGTCACTCGATACCACTCTGTCCCCCGGTCCCTTCCCATCCTTTCCTCTGTACCTCCCTCGGTCCGTTGCTCCCCCATTTCTCCCTCCTCACTCCCTTGCTTGCTTCCACCCCATCCCTTGTTCCCTCGCTCCCTCACTGTCTCCATCCCTTGCTCCCTTCCTCCCCATGCCTTACTCCCTCGCTCCCTCCCTCCCCCCCATTCTGTCCCTCCCTGCCAACCTCCTGTCCCTCCCTTGTTCCCTCCCCATCACTCCAACCCTTGTCCCTCCCTCCCTCCCTCCCCCTCCCTCTCTCCCTCTCTCGATCCCTCCCTATCCTGTCCACTGCTCCCTTCTGCACCATGCCTCACTACCTTGTTCACTGTCCCTCTCCCTCCCTCTCAGTCCCTCTCCTTCCCTCCCTCACTCCCTCCCTGTCACTCCCTCCCTCGTTTCTCGCTCCCTTCCTTCATGTCCTCGTTCCCAAGCTTCCTCCCTCCCCATCCCTCACTCTCCCTTTCCCACATGTCCCTTGCTCCCTCCCTCCCTCCCCAGCCCACACTCCCTCATTCACTCCCTCCTTCAACCATCCCTCGCTCCCCTGCTCTCCGTCCCTCGATCCCCATCCCTTACTCCTTCAATCCCCTTCCCTCACTTACTTGTTCCCCACCATCCCTGTCCCACTGCCCGTCCCGCCCCCAGTCCCTCGCTCCCTCCCTCCCCGTCCCTCGCTCCCTCAACTCATTCCGTTTTCCTTCGCTCTGTCTCTCGATCATTCGCTCCCTCCCCATCTCCCGCTCCCTTGCTACCTCCCCATACTTCGTTCCCTCCCCGTCCCTCACTCGCTCACTGCTCCTTGCTCCCAGCTTTTCGCTCAGTCCTTCCCCATCCCTCACTCAGTCCCTCCTTCTGCCTCGCTCCCTGTTCCTCGCTCCCCGTCCCTCGCTTCGTGCCTCTCCCACTCCATGACTCACTCCCTCCCTAGCTCTCTCTCCGTCTCTCACTCCCTCCCTCATAACCTCCCACACTCCCTCGCTCCCACCCTGACAATCGCTCCTTCCCCAATCTTCGCTCTGTCCCCCGCTCAGTCCATTGCTCCACAATTTCTCCCTCCTCGCTCCCCACTCAATCCCTCCTACCCCATCACTTGTACCCTTACTCCCACCCCATCCTTTGCTCCTTCCCTCCCTCCCCGTCCCTCACTCCTTCCCTACATCCATCTCTTGCTCTCTTCCTCCCCATGCCTCACTCGCTCGCTCCCTGTCCTTAACTCCGTCACTCACTCCCTTCATCCCAGTCCATCCCTCCCTGCCACCCTCCTCTCGCTCCCTCACTCACTACTCCCTCCCCATCTCTCCCTCCTTCGCTCCCTCCCTCACTCCCTCCCAGTCACTCCATCCCTCATCACTCGCTCCCTGCCTCTCCATCCCTTGCTCCCTCCCTCTCCCGTCCCTCACTCCCTCGCTCACCATCCCTGCCTCTCTGTCCCTTGCTCCCTCCCTCCCTGCCCCTTCCTCACTGCCCATCCCGCGCCCTCTCCCTTGTTGCCTCTCTAGTCCCTCATTCCCTCCCTCCCCATACCTCGCACCCTCCCTAATCCCATCCCTTGCTCTCTCCTTCCCCTAACCTCACTCCCTTCGTCCCCATCCTCATTCTCTCACTTGCTCACTCCCACACCCACTCCCATCCCTCCCTCCCTCCCTGCTCCCCATCCCGCCCTCCCTCGCTCCATCCCTCGCTCCCTCCCCATCTCTCCGCTGCTCTTCCTTCACTCCCTGCCTCCCCGACCCTCACTCCCATGCTCCCTCCATTTCCCATCCTTCGTTCTCTGCCTCCACCATGACCCTCACTCCCTCCCTCCCGCCGTTCCTCACGTCCTCGCTCCGTGTCCCTTACTCCATCAATACCCACCCCTCAATTCCTCCCTCCCCGTCCCACCATCCCCTGCTGCCCATCCAAAGCCCACTTCCCTCGTGCCACCCCTCCCCACCCCTCAGTCCCTTGCTCCCTCCTTCACTCGCTTGCTGTCCCTCACTCCCTCCCTCGCTCCCTCACTGTCCCTCGCTCACTGTCCCTGTCTCTCTCCCTGACCCTCGCCCTCGCTCTGCCCCTGTCCCCCTCCCTTCCCTTGTTCCCGCCCTTGGTTCTGTCCCTCGCTCCCTCCCTCATTCACTCATTGATCCCTTGCTCTCTGTCCCTCTTCCTGACCCTGTCCTTCGCTCCATCCCTGTCCCTTTTTCCCGGTCCTTGTCCTGTCCCTCGCTCCCTCCCTGTCCCTCGCTCCCTCCCTGTCCGCCCCAACCTGTCCCCTTCCCTGAACTTTCCTCTCCCTTTCCCTGTCCCTCCCTCCATGTACTTTTCTCCCTCCCTCTCCGTCCTCCTCCTTATCCATCCCTGCTCCTGTCCCTCGCACCCACCCTGTCCATTGTTACCTGTCCCTGTCGCTGGCTCCCTCTCTGTCCCTCCATCCATGTCCCTCGCTCCCTCCCTGACCCTCCCTTTATTTTTTTCCTGTTCCTGTCCCTTGCTCCCTCCCTGTTAGTCCCTGTCTCTGTCCCACCTCTACGAGCTTCATTCCCGCATCCTTGACCTGTCTGTCTTCCATCCCACCTACCGACCCCTCCCTCCTCACTGATTAACCCTTATCACATCTCCCTACCTACACTCACCTTTATAGCTTCCTCCCCATCTCCTTGACCTGTCTGTCCTCTCTCCATCTATTTGCACCACTGTCCACCTTCTATCACTGCCTTTCCCCTCCCTCATTTCTGATGAAGTGTCCAGATTGGAAATGTCAGCTTTCCTGTTCCTCTGATGCTGCCCGGCCTGCTGTCTTCATCCAGCTCCACACCTTGTTATCCCACACCTTGTTATTTCAGACCCCAGCATCGGCAGTTCCTATTTACCCCAAAGGGTACCATCTGTCCTTTGTGACCTCTCTCTGGACAGGGAGCTTGTAGACCCACCACTGGGCTGGGTACTTCCCGCCACAAGTTGGTACCTCAGGGTATACAATGCCTCATAGACACTGGGAACAACAACCTGATTTGTTCAGGAATGTTGCTTTTGCTTTTAGCACTGATTTTCACATCTTTTAATGTTAGTCAATAGTTTTGGGTGGGTGTAATAAAGGAGAATTGTCTCTCAGAAATATGAGATAACACGGTGTGGAGCTGGATGAACACAGCAGGCCAAGCAGCATCAGAGGAGCAGGAAAGCTGACGTTTTGAGTGGAGGCCCTTCTTGAGATTTCTCGAGAACACCGTGTTATCTCAGATTCTCCAACATCGGCAGTTCCTACTATCTCTCACAGAAATATGAATTTGTTTGTTCGAAGATTTTATCTCACTCCCGCTTACTCCCTCCATCCCTGTCCCTGTCCCTTGCTACCTGTCACTGTCCTTTGCTTCCTTCCTGTCCATCCCTGTCCCTGTCCCACCTCGACTAGCTTCATCCCCGCCTCCTTGATCTGTCTGTCTTCCCTCCCACCTACCCGCCCCCTCCCTCCTCTCTGACCAACCACTATTTCAGAGAGTAATAGAAAGAAAGACATTGAAGATGGAACAATCAAATCAAACACTATGTTGAGACCCAAACAAGTTATTGAATTCATTAGGACCGGAAAGGAATATATTTATGTGGTATGTCCGTGGGAAAAGATTTCAAACATCAGTGTGAGTGGGAAAGCGCCAACACCCGCACACTGACACACCTGATTCTAAATGTTCCAGTGAGCTAACTGCAGAAATTATTCAACATCATCCAGTCAACATTCTGGGAAATAAAAATCCACAGAGCAGTGAAACTGTACACACATTGTGTTAATGGACAAGGATTCAACAGATCATCCAATCTGGAGAGATGCCAGGAGATCAGCATCATGGAATAACCGTGGAAATGTGTGGATTGTGTGAATGGATACAGATACCCAGGCCAGCTGGAAGCTCACCGTCACAGTCACTCAAGGGAGAGACCATTCACCTGCTAAATGTGTGGGAAGGGATTTGCTCAGTCACCCAGCCTCATGCAAACTAGCTCAGAATATATAAAACAGGCACAAAAGCTTCAAAAGATATGTAAATCGTAAAAGAGTGGTGAAGGTAAACATTCATCCTATAGAAGATGAGATGGCCAACTTAATAACTGGGAATGAGGAAATAGCCGAGGCATTAAACAGTTATTTCGTGTTGGTCTTCACAATGAAAGACACAAATAACATGCAGACAACTAACAGCAAGAAGGTTATAGCAGGCGAGGACCTAGAAACTATCATTATCTCTAATGAGGCAGAGCTGGGCAAGCTAATGGGCTAAAGGTAGACAAGTCTCCAGGCCCTGATGAAATGCTTCCCAGGGCACTAAAAGAGGGAATGGGGGACATAGCAAATGCACGAGTAATTATTTCACAAAATTCACTGGACTCTGGGGTGGTTCCCGCAGATTAGAAAACAGCCAATGTGACGCCACTGTTTTCAAAAGGAAGTAGACAAAAACAGGTAACTTTAGGCTAGTCAGCTTAACTTCGGTAGTGGGGAAAATGCTTGAATCTATCATTAAAGAAAAAAATGGCAAGACATCTGGATATGAATTGTCCCATTGGGAACACCCAGCGTGGGTTGATGAAGGATAGGTCATGTTTAACTAAACTGGTGGGCATTACTTGCATGGTGGACATTAGGGAACCTGTGGCTGAGGTGTATCTGGATTTCCAGAAGATATTTGACAAGGTGATACACCAAAGGCTGCTGTGTAAGATTTAATAGTATTACAGGTAATGTATCGGCATGGATAGAAGATTGGTTGACCAGTAGAAAGCAAAGAGTAGGGGTAAGTGGGTGTTTTTTCTGGTTGGCGGTCAGTGGCCAGTGGTGTGCCTCAGAGATCAGTATTGGGGCAGCAATTGTTTACGATTTACACAGATGATTTGGAATTGGGGACTAAGTGTGGTGTGTCAAAATTTGTGGATGACACTCAGGTGAGTGGTAGCACAACATGTGCAGAAGACACAAAATGTCTGCAGACGAATACAGATAGTCTAAGTGAGTGGGCAAAGGTGTGGCAGATGGAGTACGATGTTGATAAATGTGAGGTCACCCATTTTGTTAGGAATAACAGCAAAATGGACTGTGTTTTAATTGGTAAAATTTGCAGCATGCCGCTGCACAGGGGCTCTTGGGTGTCCTTGTGCATGAATCACTGAAGGTGGGGTTGCAGGTGCAGCAGGTAATTAAAAAGGCAAAGGGAATTTTGTCTGCCATTGCTGGAGGGATGGAGTTTAAAAACAGGGAGGCGATGCTGCAGCTGTACAGGGTCCTGGTGAGGCTACACCTGGAGTACTGTGTGCAGTTTTGGTCTCCTTACTTGAGAAGAGATATACCAGCACTGGAGGGGGTGGCGAGGAGATACCCTCGGTTGATTCCAGAGTTGAGAGGGTCGGATTATGAGGAGAGAATAATTAGGCTGGGATTATACTCATTGGAATTCAGAAGAATGAGGAGAGATCTTATAGAAATATATAAGATTATGATGGGAATAGATAAAGTGGAGGCAGGGAGGTTGTTTCCACTAGCAGGTGAGACGAGGACTAGAGGGCATCGCCTCAAAATAAAGGGAAGCAGATGTAGGACTGAGGTCAGGAGGAACTTCTTCACCCAAAGGGTTGTGAATCTGTGGAATTCCCTGCCCAGTGAAGCAGTTGAAGCTACCTAACTGCGTGTTTTTAAGGCATGGCCAGATAAATGTTTGAACAAGAAAGGATTGAAGCGTTATGCTGAGTGGGCGGGTAAGTGAATCTGAGTCTCAAAAGATCACCCATGATATTATTGAATGGTGGGGCAGGCTCAAGGGGCCGGATGGCCTACTCCTGTTCCTAGTTCTTCTGTTCATATGTTGTTATGTCACTCCAGTGGGTTCACATTGGCAACAGACCTTTTAAATACTCTGACTGGAAAAGCTTTCGGAGGACTCAAGGTCTAATTCAATTTCGACCTGCTCCGGATGGTAAAGACTGCAGATTCAGAAGGTTCTGTTGGAGGAGCACTGCTAAGCCACTGCAGTGCATCCTAGTGCAGTGACTGCTGCCACTGTGCATCAGTGGTGTAGGGAGTACGGGGATGTCATTGAGATGCAAATCAAGAGGGCTGTTTTGTGTTCAATTGTATTAAACCTGATGGACGGCTTTTGAAATTAAAAAAAAATGCTGTCATATGAAGCTGTCTACAAAGTGAAACATTGGTTTTTGACAGTTACCTCTGGATCAGACAACTGAACAGAAGGTAGTCAAGTTGGAAAATGATCTCAAAGTAGGAATAACAGACATGTCCTGGAGACAGCATAAAAAAGTGACAAAGTCTCAGATGAGACTCCTTCAGAAAAACATCTTCCCACTGCCAGCAATAACCGCTCTTCATCCTTTCCTGACCATTATATCCATGTTACGTGCCGATATTGAAAATGAAAATTAACATTTTGTCAACACTCCCTGTGTCATCGCTGTTGGTGAAATATAATTTCTAACCCAGACCCTTCTCTCACTTCACCCTGGCGCATTCTGTGTGGTTACAGCAGAGACAGGGACAGGCTGCTCATACCCCTGCTCCCACTGCTCTGGGTTTCAGTGTTGTACAGCTACGAAATACTGTTTTATCTTTACCAATGTAGAGGAAACCTAAACCTGAGCCTGAGGGTTCACTTCCAGTCAGGAACAGATCATTGATTTACACTAATCTCTGATTTGAAGCACATTTCCAGCGTTCACCGTTGTTCTTCCTCTGACAATAAACCCAGTTGGAAACGAGATTCTGTTCCGTGTCGAGGAGCTGTGAGCCATGGAAGACAGTAGCTGGGACACATTTCTTACACACAGCAGGATTAACCCACACCGTGGCATGAGACATGAAAGTGTAATGTGCCATCTGACCCCCTGAGTGTGACCCTGAAGGATGGGTCCCGGCTGAAGTTCTGTTGCTGCGTATGATTCCCCTACCTCCATACCCATGAGATTGTCCTTTCTGAGCTCCAGGTGCTGTTCAACCCTCAGGACAAAGACAACAATCTACAGTGATGTGTTTGTGGCAAAGCTGACTTATTTTACATTTCTCTAGTGTACTAAACTCTCATTCAATTTTAGGGTTATAGCCATCATCAGAAACAAACCGCAAATGTCAGAACAAAAGTAACAGAAAATTACAGAGCAGAGCAAGGCCTTTTTTAATTCATTTGTGTGATGTGCGTATTGTTGGCTGGCCAGCAGCATTCACCCTTGGCCCATCATGTATGTGTTGGCTGGAATAGAACGAGCCAGGCTTTACAGCTTTCTGGCCTCATCATTGAGATCAACAAATTCAGGCCGTGAACTCTGCCCCAATTTGTTTACATTTCTTGTCTCAATTTGTTTCTGTGTCCACTGCACACCTGGCCCCAGGCACATGTTTTGTTTATTTGTTTCTTTTCCAGCCCTAACTCCACTCCCTGCTGCCTTGAAGGACGAATAACATTTCTGCAATTTAATCTCTCCTGCCTTCCCCCCGTGACATGTGCCTTTTGCCCTTGTCTCACCCCCACCTTGCTCAGAATCTGTTACATTTCTGGTCCCAGGCCTCTGTCAACTCACCGCGTCCCCGGGTCAGAGTTTTAAATTCTCTTCCTCCAGAGAGTAACTGAAATCGTTGTGGGTGCAGCGTTCCCCAGATTTTTATTTTGGAAACAAAACCCATGAAATTGTTTCAGAGTTGAGGTGTTTTTGAGCTTTAATCTACAAGCTTGCCTCTTTAGAGCTAAACTGTGATCCTCCCACAGTCTAAAAATGCAGCTTAGGTGGATTGGCCGCACTAAATTGTCCTCGAGTGTGCAGGGTAGGTGGTCGGGTTAGCTGCGGTAAATGTGGGGTTTATAGGAGTAGGGTGGGATAGAGAGCTAGTGCAGACTAGATGCACTGAATGACCTCTTTCTGCACTATCGGGATCCTGTGATCTTAACCATTTGTGATCATGATCACATTTTCCTCATGACAGGTCACACATCCCCATGTTCATTCAGCTCAATCTTTCATGCTGTCTTTGTGTTTTGAGAAGCTCTGTTGTTGGAATGGGAGCTTCCTTTGATGTGGCCTCTCCTCATACTTCCGACCACTTCCCAGTTCGCTGCATTAATTCTAGCTTTCTCTCATTTTCCCAAATGGGGTTGTTGAAGAGCTCAAAAGGCGCGTGGACTGAAATTGAGAAATTAAAGAGTCAGAATGAAAGAGGAAGTGGAAATAATAAACAGGTTTGGTAGATCCCAGTGGGGTGAGGAAGGGTCACAGATGTTTTCAGATCTGCTGAGCTTTTCCAGCAACTGTTTTTGTTCCAGGCGAATGAAACTCCAGGATCCTCCAGTTGTGAGTGTTCACACAATATTTTTGTGATTAATGTGTGGGATGTGGGCGGACCTGGCTGTGCCAGCATTTCTTGCCCATCAGTAGTTGCCCTTGAGAAGGTGGTGGTGAGCTGCCTTCCTGAACTGCTGCAGTCCTCCTGATGTTTTGTGACCCACAATGCTATTAGGGAGGGAATTCCAGGGATTTGACCCAGCGACAGTGAAGGAACAGTGATATATTTCCTAGTCAGGATGGTGAGTGACTTGGAGTGGAACGTGGATGTGGTGACCTTCCCATATATCTGCTGACCTTGTTCTTCCAGATGGAAGTGGTCATGGGTTTGGAATGTGCTGCCTGAGGATCTTTGGTGAATTTCTGCAGGAGAGACAACATTCTCTGACGAGAGTCAAACCCAGGCAGGCGAAGATGGAATGCTGAATAATAACAGACTTAGTTCAAACACAGGAGATTTGTTCAGCCAGTAATAGCATATAGTGTAAGAGTCACGGATGTGAAGTGAGTCGTGAGGGGAAATGATGCCACAAGCTGCAGATGGAATACTTTTATAGGAACAGGAGTAGACCATTCGGCCCCTCAAGCCGGTTCTGTCATTCAATGAGACCATTGCCTGATCTGTGGCCTAACTTTCAATTTCCAAAACCCACCAAACCTATCAATGAGGCTTCTTTGAAACAGACAAGGTAAATATTGAAAAACATTTTTAAAAACACTGCAAATGCAGGGAAATCAGAAACAAAAACAGAAATTGCTGTAAAACTGAGCAGGCCTGGCAGCATCTATGAAAGAAATCAGAGTTACCCTTTTGGGACAATTGACCCTTTGAGTGACCAGATGCAGTTAACCATTCCCCCTTGCCTGCAACACCCTCCGAAACAGGTGATGGCGTGAGGACCATGAGGTTGTCAATACCAACTGAGAAAACAGCAGGGCATGCTGAATCAGAATAAAACCCATTTTGGTCTTTCACTTTTAAATCAACTGCAACAATTTATTGACTATTGTTTCAGAAACGGGACAAGCGACCAGAAAATCAACTCAATGCCATTGGGCCTGGGAACCATTGTTATTCTGACCTCCATGTGACTCCAAGCTATAACCATTAGTTTGATTCTGAACCATCCTCTGTGCAGTTAGAACGGATGATAAAAGCTTGCTGAGCTTCTGATGCCATGATCACACGAACAAATAAAAGAAAAACCCAATTACTGCAGTTACTTTTGAAGCCACTGGTGTTTCTTCAAGCTGTATGACTGAGTGAATTTTCTCCCATACACAGAGTAGGTGAATGACCTCTCCCCAGTGTGTATTTGCTGGT
Organism: Stegostoma tigrinum; assembly: GCF_030684315.1. Lineage (NCBI taxonomy): Eukaryota > Metazoa > Chordata > Chondrichthyes > Orectolobiformes > Stegostomatidae > Stegostoma > Stegostoma tigrinum. The sequence goes on from NW_026728141.1 coordinate 192,946, forward strand.
GCACAGTGAGGGTTGATGATGCCCTGAACCCAGCCCTACAGTGAGAACACATGAATGGTCTCCCTTCAGTGTGAACATGTTGATGGTACATGAGTTCCCTTGAGCTTTTATAGCACTTCCCACGAACTGCACATTAAAAGAGTCTCTCTTCAGAGTGAACCTGTGGGTATTTCAACAGGCAGCATGACCAGGAGAAATCCTTCCCACACTCAAAGCAGGTGAAAGGCCTCTCCCCAGTGTGGGCCCATTGGTGTGTCAGCAGGGGGCATAACTGCATGAATTCCTTGCCACACTCACAGCAGGGAGACAGCCCCTTCCAATGTGAAACTGCTGTGAATGCCTTCTCACACACAAAGCAGGTGAACAGTTTCTTCCCAGTGTAATTGCGCTGATGTGTTTGCAGCTTGGATGGGTAATTGTAACTCAGTGCACTCAATACTGGGACAAGAATAGATGAAGGTTTGATAATCTGTGCTGACATGATGGACCAAATGGTCGTCTTCCACGCTGTAAAATCTCAGATGGAGAAACTGATCTGCAGTGAAAATGGTTGCAAATGAAAAAGTAAAAGCAGTGTCATTGCAGAAATGTACCACACTCGCTGCCCCTTTCACTGGTGGTCTCGTGGCTAGGATTCGGACCTCGCCCCTCCCCAGCCCAGCTTTGATTCCTAGTCAGGGAATAGTCACTCTGCTGTGTTATTTCATCATGGTGACAGCACTTCTAACTGATCCTTCAGGAGATGGAAGGTGAACTGTTTAGTCCCAGACGTCACTCAGATTAAAATAAAACAAAGAACTGGGGAAATATGACACAAAAATGGAATTGACATGGAAGCTCAGCAGGCCTGGCAGCATCTGTGTCGGGAAACAGAGTTAGCAAATGGTTGAAAACAAGAAGAGAGGGGACGTCAGGAAAAGTGAAGGGCCACAGTGGTTTGTAGGAGCTGACCGTAGGCCTCACGCAGCCAGGCCCTACGTCGGTTCTGAAGGCAGGAAAGCTGATGCTTCAGGTTCTGAAGAAGGGTGAGACCCGAAACATCAAATTTCCTGCTCCTCTGATGCTGCTTGGTCTGATGTGCTTATCCAGCTCCACACCTTGTTATCTCAGATTCTCAAGCATCGGCAGTTCCTACTATCTCTGGGCTCTGATGACTGATTTTCACTGTTTACCCTGATATATAATCACTCCGGATTAATCACCCACAATGACTCTCGTTTGTGTGTTGACGGTGCACATCTCACCTCATTTCAGAGCTCGGAGAGGATCCATGCATGTTAAGCTGGCAAATTTCACTCAAGTCATCCTAACAGTCTCGTATTAAGACCATAAACTTTAGTAGCAGAAAGAGACCATCCAGCCCATTCAGTCTGCTCCACCATTTACTGATCTCGTGTCTGATATGATAATCCTGAGCTGCACTTTCTTGCCATTCCCCATAACACTTGATACCTTTACTGATTAAAAATCTGCCAATCTCACCATTTAATACACTGAACGACCCAGATCTGACAAGCCTCTGCTGTAAGGAATTCCATAGATTCACCATCATTTGAGAGAATAAACTTTTCCTCATCTGTCTTAAATGTGCAACCCCCATTCTGATATTAGGCACGCTCGTGCAGATTGCCCAAAAGGAAAACCATTTTTTGTGTCCAACATATTAAATCGCAAAGAAATCTGTATGCTGTAATAAGGCGCAAGTATTATTTTTGCAGTACTGTGTTTGAGCACGTGAAGTCATTGGATTTCAGCACTTCCTCCTGTTTGCTTTCATCCCTGATGTCAAACTGTTACTTATTCTGACAAAGCTATTCCCTTTATGTGTTTTCATGTCAGGAATTCACGTTCACTTTAAGAATTTTGAGAGGAACAATAAAATCCTCATTCCTATTTCGGAATCAAGCCATGAACACAACAGTTGCAATGCTGAATCCCAAAAAGGAAGGTGCAGACAATACTTGCACGTTTTCTGTCTTGACACTGCTTTTGATCTTTTGTTTCAGTTGCAAAATATTAGTCAGTGAGATTTTAACACCACGGAGAAAGAACCTTCGTCCCATTATATCTATGCAGTCATCAAATATCTCACTTATAAATAAAAACCGGAGGAAGGGTCACCTGACCTGAAACGTTAACTCCGTTTTCTCCTCCACAGATGCTGCCAGACCTGCTCAGCTTTACCAGAAACTTTGTTTTTGATCTCACTTCTAAAGCCAGTTTCCAGGGCTTGGCCCAGCACCTCGTCTGCTTTGACGTTTCAAGTGCTCATCCATATAGGCAGTCAAAGTTTGAGGGCATCAGTGGAACAAAAACACTTTCTTCAACAAAGGAAAGGAAAGCATTGCTGGTTGCTACAACATGAAACTACATTTTCCTCTTTGAAGACAGCTATTAAATCCAAACTGTTTCTCAGAGCCATTTGCCAGTTTCCGCCATGATGCCAACAGTGTAGAATGAAATCCCACACCGCCTGAGGTTACCACTAATGACTTTCTACATTCAACCTCTCTGCTGACATGAGTTGTGGTGTCCCTCAGGTTCAGCCACCATCAGTTTTGTCTCTCTAATAAGAAAGCAGTCCTCTGACCCAGAATGTGTATGGCATCTGAGTGTCAGACTCAGTGTGTGACTCAGTGTCAGATTTTGTAATATTATATCCATGGGATGGAAAAGGCACGTTTTATACTTTATAAAATATATGCCAGTTGTCCTGGTAGGAAGTATAGAGAAAGATTGCTTGTACACATTACAACAAATACAGTTCAATCTTTACAACGATGGGCACTTAACCCAAAATTCCGAGTGCTGTGCACAGCATTGCTGATCACTGCGCGCGCGCTCTAAGTTCCCAAGTGCCCACTGTCTAGAGCTTGCGCACTGGGAGTGATCCTGAGCAGCAGTCGCTGTTTCCCTCGACTCCACAAGAGGTAATAGTAAGGCGGAACGGGGGAGGCAATAGACCGGTCAGTGAGACGGGGAGAATTTCTGAACACTTTGCGAATGTGACAGATCCCGTATAAAGAAGCAATCTGTCCCGGTTTCATAAAATGTTAAAATCGAGGCTCCCGCTCAATGGCAGACTGTGGGTAACGGCAGCCATCTTTGTAGGAGGCAGAGGGCATCAAGGCGCATGTGCGGTTGTCCTGGGCCAGGGGCAAGAAAGTTGTGAATGTCTCTCCTGGACTGACAGAGATGGCGTTTTTATAAGTGACAATGGGAACTGCAGATGCTGGAGAATCCAAGATAACAACGTGTGGAGCTGGATGAACACAGCAGGACAAGCAACATCTCGGGAGCACAAAAGCTGACGTTTTGGCCCTAGACCCTTCATCAGAGAGGGGGATGGGGTGAGGGTTCTGGAATAAATAGGGAGAAGGGGGGGAGGTGGACTGAAGATGGAGAGAAAAGAAGATAGGTGGAGAGGAGAGTTTGGGTGGGGAGGTAGGGAGGGGATAGGTCAGTCCAGGGAGGATGGACAGGTCGAAGAGGCGGGATGAGGTTAGTAGGTAGGAAGACCTACCCGTCTTCCCCGGACTGACCTATCCCCTCCCTACCTCCCCACCTCTCCTGTCCTCTCCAACTATCATCTTTTCTCTCCATCTTCGGTCCGCCTCCCCCTCTCTCCCTATTTATTCCAGAACCCTCTCCCCATCCCCCTCGCTGATGAAGGGTGGAGGCCCGAAATGTCAGCTTTTGTGCTCCTGAGATGCTGCTTGCCCTGCTGTGTTCATCCAGCTCCACACTTGTTATCTTGGCGTATATATAAACTGCTTTTACAGGGAGTTGGGAGAGGAGCATTTAAACAGCAAACTCCAAATCAAGGAAATAGTTGCTTCTTCCGAAATTGTGTCCCAGATTGACTGAGGTGGCTTTTGTAATTTTTTTACAGCACATCAGAAGAGGATTTCCAGATCGGAAACTCAAACCAAATGATCTAAGCATGCCTTTTTTATTCATTTAGCACTGGATATTATTGGCCTTTAAAGGGAAGTATTGAGTAAAATAAAAATAGCACAAAATTCCTTTCTTACATTTCCCAGTAACTATTGTCCTATATTTTAAATCTGTGTGCCAAACAGTTTTACTATCAGCAAAGAGGAACAGCTGCTCTTTATCCACCTGATTTAAACCTGGACACCTTTATCAAATCAGAGATAGCAAGAACTGCAGATGCTGGAAACTGAGATAACACACTGTGGAGCTGAAGGAACATAGCAGGCCAGACAACATTGGAGGAGGAGGCAAGTTGACATTTCAGGAAGGGACCTTTCATCAGAACATTTTCCTCCAGGTCCATACTGTATTATCACCCCCTTTATCTACTGTCATATTGACCTCCTTTGCACTATGAGGGGCAACTTGAATTTCTCCAATGTGACCTTAAAACCAGTATCCCTCAGTTCTTTAAACATTCTGCTGAATTTCTTTTTGAATGATGAGTTGACCATCACATCCTTCATGGAGGTCACCTTTTTGTGCAGACCCAAATGCTGTCTGTTCAAATGAGTGATGCTATGACACGTGGACAATTACTCAGTGACATCACTCTGAGTCCGAGGTATCCTGAACTGTGATAGTTTCCTCTGACCCCAGTGCTTTTGATAACTTTCCAGGGGTAGAGATTAGCATTTGATTTTATAGTTGGAACACAATGAAATTATTTCAGTATTTTTTAACCAGAAATCTGCACAATTCAGCTTCTCGTGCTGTTCTCAGACATCTGACTCTGGGGCTGGTGTTCCTTCTTTCACAGCATTGTGAGAGCTCATGTGGGAAGATGGAGCTGTTAAGGCAGCAGCACATGGTTGGTAGAATTTTCTCACCCCCATAATATCGTGAGACTGATGTTAAAAGTTGCTGTATAACACTGATGAATGAGAGCCCATCCATTGTCCTGGTTCATTTCTGCTCTCCTCGATCAGCTCTGTCATGTCTAAGTTCCTCTGTCTCCAATAATGGGTGTGACTATCCTAGATATTTTATTGTTACCTTCATTCGCTCTCTAAATGAGGTTTATACAGCAGAAAATTGCCTGACCATTTGCTGCTGGCAATTATATTTCCTGAGTACGTCCCACAATGCTGTTCAGCGAGGAGTTATCATGAAATGGTGATGAAGGAACTGTGATATGTGTCCAAATCAATGACAATTAATTGATATCATTGTAGTATCTTTCACTGAATGGAAACATCCAGGCTGTTCCCCAGGAGTATTACAATGCAACGTTTGACCAGAATCATCAATAACATGTTAGGAAGGTGACAAAATGCTTTATGGTCAAATTTGTTGTTTTGAAGGCATATTTGCAAGTACAAAACTGAGGCAGAGAAAGGGAGAGTTTTAGTGAGGAAATTTCAGCATTTGTGGCCTTGGCAGCTGAAACTTGAGGGCACCAAATGTGAAACATTAAAAAACAAGAATTTTCAGGAGTATGGAATTAGAGATAATGCAGGTATCTGGAAGGGCATTTTTTAAAAAAAAATGTCATTCTTGGGATGGGGGTGGGCACGACGGGCTGGTTTAGCATTTAGAATAGCTGGTTTAGAATTCTATCAAGTTGGTAAGACATCAACTTTCCTGCTCCCTATCACTGATAAGCCCATTTTCTTCCAAATGTAAATAGACCTTATGCCTCAGTATTTTCTCCAATGGCTTCCCCATCACGGACGTCAGGTTCACTGGCCCATAATTACCTGGATTATCCTTGCTACCTCCTTAAACAAGGGGACAACATTAGCAATTCTCCAGTCCTCCGGGACCTCACCCGTACTCAAGGATGCTGCAAAGATATCTGTTCAGGCCCCAGCTATTTCTTCACTCGCTTCCCTCAAAAGCCTGGAATCGATGACATCTGGGCCTGGGGACTTGCCCACCCTAATGCCTTTTAGAATACCCAACACTCCCCCCAACCTCCCTCCTTTTGCCGACTTGACCGACAGTAATCAAAAATCTATCACCAACCTCAAAATCTGTCATGTCTTTCTCTAAGTGAATACAGAGTTAAAGTACTCATCAAGAATCTCACTCATTTTCTCTGACTCCTTGCATAACTTCCCTCCTTCATCCTTGAGTGGGCCAACTCTTCCTCCAGTTACCCTCTTGCTCCTCATGTCTGTCAAAAGGCTTTGGGAATTTCCTAAACCCTGTTTGCTAAAGATATTTCATGATCCCTTTCAGCCCTCTTATTTCTTCGTTTCAGGTTAGTCCTACTTTCCCGAACATTACAGCACAGTACAGGCTCTTCGGCCCTCGATGCTATGCCAACATGTCATACCGATCTGAAGCCCATCTAACCTATACTATTCCATGTACGTCCATATGCTTATCCAAATTCTTCCAAAGCTTCGTCTGTTTTCAGTCGCCTAGACCTTATGTATGCTTCCATTTTCCTCTTTGTCAGTCTCACAATTTTACCTGTCATCCATTGTTCCCTAATCTTGCCCTTTCTGTCACTCATTTTCACAGGAACATGTCTGTCCGACAGTCTAATAAACCTCTCTTTAAAAGTCTCCCACATATCAAATGTGGATTTACCCTCAAACAGATGCTCCAAATCCGCTTTCCCCAGTTCCTGTCAAATTTTGCTATTGTTGGCCTTCCCCGAGTTTAGCACTCTTCCTTCAGGACCACGCTCTTCTTTGTTCATCAATATTTATTCCCCAACACCAGGCTCAGTATGGCGCCTTAATAAGTTGGAGTATTTACACGCAGCTCTAGAAAACCCTCCTCCATGATCCTTAAAAATTCTGCTCCATCTAAACCACTAACTCGAAGTGAAGATAACAAAGTGTGAAGCTGGACGAACACAGCAGGCCAAGCAGCATCTCAGGAGCACAAAAGCTGACGTTTCAGGTCTAGACCCTTCATCAGAGAGGGGGATGGGGAGAGGGTTCTGAAATAAATAGGGAGAGAAGGGGAGGCGGACCGAAGATGCATAGAGGAGAAGATAGGTGGAGAGGAGAGTATAGGTGGCGATGGCATAGGTCAGTACGGGGAGGACGGACAGGTCAAGGAGGCGGGATGAGGTTGGTATGTGGGAAATGGAGGTGCGGCTTGAGGTGGGAAGCGGGGATAGGTGAGAGGAAGAACGGGTTAGGGAGGCGGGGACGAGCTGGGCTGGTTTTAGGATGCTGTGGGGGAGGTGGAGACTTTGAAGTTTGTGAAGCCCACATTGATACCATTGGGCTGCAGGGTTCCCAAGTGGAATTTGTGTTGCTGTTCCTGCAACCTTCGGGTGGCATCATTGTGGCACTGCAGGTGGCCGATGATGGACATGTCGTCTAAGGAATGGGAGGGGGAGTTAAAACAGTTCACGACTGGGAGGTGCGGTTGTTTATTGTGAACCGTGCGGACGTATTCTGCAAAGTGGTCCCCAACCCTCCACTTGGAAAGTCATCTTGGGGCCTGGGATGGGGGTGAGGGAGGAGGTGTCGGGGCAAGTGTCGCACTTCCTGTGGTTGCAGGGAAAGGTGCCGGGAGAGGTGAGGTTGGAGGGGATTGTGGAGCGAACAAGGGAGTCACGGAGTGAGTGGTCTCTTCAGAAGGCAGACAAGGGTGGGGATGGAAAATGTCTTGGGTGGTGGGATTGGATTGTAGATGGCGGAAGTGTCGGAGGATGAAGTGTTGTATCCGGAGGTTGGTGGGGTGGTATGTGAGGACGGAAGGGATTCTCTTAGGGCGGTTATTGCGGGGTCGCGGTGTGAAGGACGTGTTGTGGGAAATGCGGGAGACGTGGTCAAGGGCGTTCTTGACCACTGCAGGGGGAAGTTGCGGTCCTTGAAGAACGCAGCCATCTCGGATGTGTGAGAGTGGAATGCGTCATCCTGGGAGCAGATGTGGTGAAGGCGAAGGAATTGGGAATAGGGGATGGAATTTTTGCAGGGTTTGGGTGGGAGGTGGTGTACTCTAGGTAGCTGTGGGAGTCGGTGGGGTTGAAATGGGCATCAGTTTCTAGCTGGGTATCTGAGAGGGAGACAGAGAGGTCAAGGAAGGTGAGGGATGTGTTGGAGATGGCCCAGGTGAACTTGAGGTTGGGGTGGAAGGTGCTTGTGAAGTGGATAAACACTTTGGTCCTCCTCCCCCTCTCTCCCTATTTATTTCAGAACCCTCTCCCCATCCCCCTCGCTGATGAAAGGTCTAGGCCTGAAACGTCAGCTTTTGTGCTCCTGAGATGCTGCTTGGCCTGCTGTGTTCATCCAGCTTCGCACTGTGTTATCTTGGATTCTCCAGCATCTGCAGTTCCCATTATCTCTGATCATAACTCTAAGTGAATCCCAGTCAATGTTGGGAACGTTAAAATCTCCCGTCACCACCACCCTGTTGCTCCTACATCTTTCCACAATCTGTCCACACATTCGTACCTCCTAAAGTGGAAACTCCTTCCCTTACAGCATTGAGAGAGCTGATGTGGGAAGAGAAAGCTGTTAAGACAGCAGCACATGGTTGGGAGAATGAGCAGTGGTAAAAATCTCATTTGGATACACTCAGTAGAAGGAAGCAAAAAAAAAACACTAAACAGAGCTCAAGGACACACAAAAGTAGAAGCAGAGAAATAAGACAAGTGCAGAGAGGGGAATGTGAGAGGACCGTGAGGAGTGTGTAACGATAGTTAAGTCCAGAGGTAACAAAGGAATGGATGAGTGTTTCAGCAGCAAATGAGCAAAGACTTGGAAGAGTTGGGTAATGTTACTGTGGCAGAATTAGGCAGTCTCAATGACGGTGGGGATATGTGGCTGAAAACTCAGTTCGGGATGAAATATTTCACCACGGTTATGACTTTTTGGTTCAAACTCAGGCAATTGCCACAGAGGGTTTGGAGTCAGTTGTGACGCAGTGGAGTTTGTGTTGGGGAAACATGATAAAGGCCTTGGTTTTGTCATTAGTTAATGGGAGGAAATTTCTGCTCCACCAGGACTGGATGTCAGCAAAGTTTGGATGGTTTGTGACCTGGAGGGAATTTAGAGATGTTGGTGTTCACATCCACCTGCTACCCTGCCCATTCTCAATGATGGAGGCTGGGTGTTTAAATGACTCTGACAAAATTCTGATCAAGTTGCCGGTGTTCAAAATCCCTCGCTTTCATTCTCTATCTTCACACAGAAGCCCGTGTCTTGTGAGAGATTGTCTCTGATTCTCTTGTTTTTTGTTTGATGTCAATTTCACAGGATATTAGAAGGGGAAGACGAACACAACCAAACATCACGCCCATTTCATCACAAATGGAACATGATCAGATTTTAAACCTGGTAGGAAAACGGTCCATTCACACTGGAGAGAAACTACGCATGTTGTGTGTGTGGACAAGGCTTCAGCCAATCATCAGACCTCACAAACCACAAATGCAGTCACACTGGGGTGAAACTGTGGAAATGTGGAGATTGTTGGGAGGAATTCATTTCCACATCTGAGCTGAAAACTCATCGACAGATTCACGCCAGTAACAGACCATTTACCTGCTTAATGTGTCGGGAGGGATTCACTCAGTAATCTCACCTGCTGCAATGCCAGCTCATTCACACTGATAAGAGACCATTTCAAAGCCCAGCCTTTGGAAAATGCTTCAGAACATCCCGGAACCTGATGTCCCATTAACTAGCTTGCATTAATGAGAGACCTTTTAAATGCCAAAACTGTGGAAAATGTTATAAAACCTCTGGAAACTTGGCGGCCCATCAACATCTTCACACTGAAGAGAGACCCTTTAAATGTCGAGACTGGAAAATACTATAAAACATCTGGGGACCTGATGACCTACCAAAGTGCTCACGTGGAGGAGAGATCTTTTAAATGCCCAAACTGTGGGACGTGCTTTATAAGTCCCAGGGATCTCTTGTCGCATCAACTAGCTCACATTAATGAGAGACCTTTTAAATGCTCAGCCTGCAGAAAATGCTACAAAACCCCCGGACCTGATATCCCATCAACATGTTCACCCTGAAAAGGTTCTGTCACTCTGGGACTGGGTACAGGTGATCATTCAACCTCACAGAACACCAGCAGGTTCACACTGGGAAGAGACCATTCAGCTGCTCCGAGTGTGGGAGGGGATTCACTCAGTCGTCTAACCTGCTGAGACACCAGCAAATTCACACTGGAGAAATCTTTCAAACGCCCAGACTGCTGGAAGCGGTGCAGAAGCTCCTGGGAACTGAATTGTCATCTACATGTTCAAGCTGAGGAGAGACCTTATAAATGCTGCGATTATGGGAATCCCTGTGCAAGATCATGGAGGTAGTTTTATCATCAATGTGTTCAAATTGAGGAGAAACCTTTGAAATGTCCGGTCTGTGGGAAGTGTTATCGAAGTTCTGTCGAACTGATGTCCCATCAACATTTTCACATGATGAGGTATCTTTTCGGAGGCTTTCATTGTGGGACTGGGTTCAGGTGATCATCTCAACTCTCAGTAAACCAGCAAGTTCACACTGGGTAGAATGTATTTACCTGCTGCATGTGAGGAAAAAGAAAAGAACACTTGGGTCACTCCTCAGCCCTGCTGAGACAGCACAGAGCCACCCTGGCGAACAGGCCGTTCACCTGCTCTGTGTGGGGGAAGGAATTCATTCATTTGACAATCCGGCTGGACAACATAGAGTTCACAGATCTCAATGGTAATTTGACTTAGCGGTTCAAAACATTCATGACTGAAAGCAATTCTTTAAATATTCTGGATAAAAGTGAAAAATAAAACCTTTGTTTCAAACAGTGTGGCAGGTCACTGTAAAGATGTGATCATGGAGTACTTGGAAGAGGCAGCGTGGCTTCACCAAGGGGGCTTCATGCCTGACAAATCTGATGAAATTCTATGAGGGGGTACTGAACATCCTGGATGAAGGGGAACCAGTGGAAGTGATCTGTTGGATTTTCAGAAGGCATTGACTGGCTGCCGTACAGGAAGCTGCCAAATAAGGGAAGTGCCCATGGTCTTAGGAACAAAGTACTGGCATGGATTAAGGATTGGCTGACTGGCAGAAGGCAGAGAGTTGGGATAAAGTGGACTTTTTCAGAATGACAGCCGGATGACTAGTGGAGTTGAGCAGGAGCAAGTGTTGGCACCACAGCTATTCATGCAATGTATTAATGAGCTGGACAAAGGAATTAAGGACATGGTCGCTAAGTTTGCAGATGACTCAATGATAGGTGGAGGGACAGGTTGTATCGATGCTGTGGGAAGCCTTCAGAATGACTTGGTCAGGCTGGGGGAGTGCACAAAGAAGTGGCATGCGGCATCCAGTGAAGGAAAGTGCAAGGCTATTCATATGGGTGGGAAGAGTAAAGACATAGACTATTTTCTGAACATGGAAAACCTTCAGAAATCTAAAGTCAAAAGAGACTTAAAAGATTCAGTTCAGGATTCTTTGTAAGGTTGACATGCAGGTTCAAATGGTGGTAATAAGGCAAAGGCAATGTAGGCATTCATTTGAAGACAGCTCGAGCGGAAATGTACTGCTGAGCATATAAAAGGTGCTTGTCAAACCGCAGTGGGAAAATTGAGTAGTTTTGGGTCCTGTATTAAGAAAAGATGTGCTGGTGTTCGAGGGATCCAGAGGACGTTTACAAGATTGATTGCAGGGATGAAGGACTCGTTAAATAAAACTAAAAAAGAATCACATATTAGACATAAACAATTGGGAGAAAATGAATCTTTCGAATAGTATGAATAGTGTGGGGTCATTCCTAAGAGGAGCACCAGGAAAGCAAAGAGAGATATGAGATAGTCTTGGTGAGTAAGTTTGAGGATGTCTCAAAGGAATGCCACAAGTACATTAGAGAAAGAGAGCAATGAGAGAGAGTTGGGCTCCATACAGATGAAGGAGTTGATCTTTGTGTTGAGTCTCAGGAGTTGGGAAACATATTACTTGAATATTTTGCCTAAGTTTTTAGTGTGGAGAAAGAAATGGAGGCTGGAGAACTCAGGGAAATAAATAATGATATTTTGAAAACAGTTCACATTATAAAAGTGGAAGTGCTGGTGGTCTTAAAAGGTATAGACGTGGATAATTCTCTGGGTTCTGAGCTAGTATGTCTCGGGCACTTTGGAAAGTTAGGGAGAAAATTGTGAGCCGCTGCAGAAACATTTGTATCGTCTCTAAATAATGGTGAAGTTTCTAATAACTGGAGAATGGCTGGTGTTTGCATCTGTTTGAAAACTGATGTGAGGAGAAGCCTGAGAACCATAAATCTGTGAGCCGATGCATATAGAGAGTCACTGACTGATTAGGTATTGTCAGCATGGTTTTATGCAAGAGAAATCACGCCCCACACACTTCATTGAGTTTTTGTGAGGAAGTGACTAAGAAGGTTGATAAGGGCACAGCTGTTCACATTGTTTACTTGGAGTAAAGTGAAGCTTTCAACAAAGTTCCTTGTGACAAATGCATTATTAAAGTTAGATCACATGGGATTCAGGATGAGCTTGCTAATTGGATACAGAGTTTGTTAATGGCAAGAGACAAACTGGTGCTGGATGTTGTTTTTCAGAATGGACACCTGTTCAACAGGGTCTTCTGCTGGGTCCACTTTCGTTTGTCATTTGTGTAAATGATTCAGATGAGACTATAGAAGGCATGGTTAGTAAGTTTGTGAGTGATTCCCAAATTTCTGGTATGGTGGCCAATGAAGATATTTAAGATTACAAAGAGAGCTTGTTCAATTGGGTCAATGGGCTCAGGAGTGGCAGATGGAGTCTAAATTTGAATAAATACACGGTACTGTGTTTTGGTAAAACAAACAAGGACAGGACTGATACAATTGAAAGCTTTGTGAATCATCGAGGAGAGTCGTATCTGAACTTCAGGCGGCCCTGGGGTGGCGAGGGATAAAAAAAGGTGCAGGCTCCACTTGAATGTGGTGATCTGAGGGCAATGGGGAAGGGGAGGGAAAGGCTGGATTCCCCTGTTTCTCCATCCAGCTGGTTACTTCCCTGTATTTTATCTTGGAAAATCTGGAAGAAATTCTGCTGTGACTTGTTGTCATTTTAATGGGGAGGTGGGTGGGATGGGTGTGCCAGGATATCGGAAGGGAGTGGGATCCCACCCCCTCTATATGCCATTCCCTCCTACCACCCCCGGTTGGTCTGTGTGAAGTTTGTGAGTAAATGGAGCGAATTGTTTCCATTGACTGGGACTTCATTCCTCTCTCTGGTGTTGAGCGTTGAGGGAATGGGGAGGTCAGCGCAGGCTCTGGATTGGAGATAAGGAGGGGGATCAATATTTCAAAGGGGCCGAGACTGCACGGCCTGACACCCACACTCCCTCACGGCCAATGTTTGGTGTGAAATTAATCCTCTCTCATCAACAAGTGACTATTGTTTTGCTGCTTGTGGGAACCGGCACGGTGGAGAGTGTAGGGGCCAAGATGGTGGTATGGAGGGAAATTGGAGACAGCTGAAAGAGGGACAGGGCTGAGGGACATAGATATAGGTTCTGAGGAAAAGGGGGTGAGGGATTAACTCCAGTGTTCAGTCTGAGCTGAGGTCTAAGTTAAAATGGGGTGTTTAGTAGTTGCTGGTAGACTCAGTGGGGGAATCCTGTTTTCACGTTGCAATCTTGCTGTGTGGGGACAGCCTGCAGCCTTTTCCTCTACAGGAGCAGGGGTCCACCATTTCCAAATTCAGATGAGGTGGGTGTGTCGGCGCTTCTGATCTTGGCCGGTGAAGGATATGGAAACCTTTAGTCTCTTCAGTATGGGGAACCTGGGGAAAGCTGTTGGGATGCTGCTGTGCAGAATGTCCTTCATTCCGCAGTCAGTCCTTCAGTTTGTGGGGGCAGGGTGTGGTTGGCTCCAACAAAGTTTTGAGGGAATCCCTTCGAGGTACATTAAGTGGCTGCCTGTGGAATGTTGCTGTGCATCCCCTTGGTCTGCGGAACAGCCTCAAACGTGTTGTGTGTCTGTCTACAGGGCCCTGAGCGGACACTGCTGACAGCTTTTAGTGGGTGAAATGCATCGTCCCTCCTTTACCCTCAACTCCGATCACTCCCACCTCTTGTCATCGCCTCACCCTCCAAAATGCGATATTGGTGTCGCAAACGTCAAGGAGACACGGCGGGGAGATTGCAACTTGTGGAAAATGTAAGCCAGGAGTGTTTCAATCAAAACAGAGGAAATGGAGACTGAGAGAGAGAGAAATAAATACCGATTGTCAAGAGCAAGGAAAGCTGAACGGAGAGGTCGATGGCGTCAAAGAGAAGAAGATAGAGGGACAGAGGAGTGAGAGAGAGTGAGATGGGGCAGAGACAGGCAGAGAGGAAGAGAGAGAGAGAGAGAGCGATTGTTGAGCAACAGAAAACAGAGCAGAGATGGAGAGGTGGATGGGGCAGAGAGGAAGAGAGACAGAGGGACAGCCACAGACAGAAAAGTGACAGAGAGAGAGAGGGAGAGTTTGATCAATTCTCAAGAGTAGGACAAAGTTGCACAGAGATAGAGAGGTGGATTGGGACAGAGAGAGGGAGGGAAGACTGACAGTGATAGAGACAGTGACAGAGAGAGAGAGAAAAGTAAGTGTATCAGTTCATCATTAATATGTCATGTAGAAACAGCCCCAATCCTGGAAGTAGTGGTCATGGGGTCTATGCCTGCTGAATGGGAGTGGGACGGTCTTTGGTCTTTTTATTGTTTTTTTACCGCAGGGCGTCAGAAACTCATCTGGAGCGACAAAGAGAGAGACGCAGGCTCCGGTGAGTGACTCCCCATCAGTGATTAATTGTCCAGCCTCTCAGAAAGTAAACACTGGATGCAGTCAGAAAGCATTTCTCCCCTGAACCGAAGTCAAATTTGTTCCTATTCTCGGGGTTTAAAATCAGGGAAAGTGCTGATAAATTGGGGAAATTTCGAAAGTCAGCCTGTGATGGAATCTCATACGTTTCTCTTCATTTTTGTTTCAAAACTTTGGCTTTGATGGATCAATTTCCTTCTCTTCCACCAGAGGAGATTACTGAGAGACTGAAGCTTATACACATACAGTGGTGGACACATTCTCTGGCAGTGGAGATGTTCGGGGTGGGGGGTCGTGTAGCTGGGGATGTCCGGTGGAGGGGAGCCTCACCATCTGGAGTAAATATCTCTCTGTCCTCCCTTTAAACAGAAACACTGAGGTGGTTTGAGCCTCTTCCTGTTCCCTCTTGAAGACGATGGGCTGTTCTGGAGGTCGTAGGGCAATTGGGGGAAAGGGTCAGATTATGGAAGCTCGGGCAGAGATTGGTGTGATTTTGCTGTGTTTTAGGTGATGGGTGTAGGTTTTTTGTTTTCATTTCTTGTCTGTCTTTCCAACCTCGCCCCTGAGGTGATTAGATTCGGGAGCTGAAATTTGGGACGAAGCACTGATTGGGAGAATTAAATTGTTCTGCCGTGAGGAAGCTTCGGACAGAGCTGGAACCAAAGAGAAAGAGAGAAATGAGAGCATGATAATAAACCAGCCTGTCTCCTTGTCATTCATTTGCACACTTGTATGCTCACAGGGGAAAATAATTATGGGGTTCAGGCTGTCCCTGAGATTTGTAAAACAAGGGGATGAGCTCTGGGCTGGAGGTGTGGGGGAGACAAAGTGGAAAAAGGGGGCTGCTGCTAAGTCTGATGTCACTGCCTTCCACTCTCTTTGCCTCCATATTCTCGCCTTCCTGTCCTTCCCACAGTTTTCTATAAATCCTTGTCTCCCCATCATTCTTCACATCCACCCCTGTTCACTCTCCCACATCCCTTCATATTCCTCCCTCCAAATGTCTTGTCCCCTTCCCAGGTTTTTCAAGAACCATTTCATTGTTCAGTCTTGCTGATTTCCAAGTTTACCCATTCACCTCTCCTCAACACTCCTCTCTCTTTCTCTCTCTCATTGTCCTGTGTGATCTTGATGTTCCTTCCTGAGGGACATTTTGTCTGCATCCCCATACCACCCCCCCCCCATCTTTGTCACTCGTTCTGAATGGTATCTCTCTTTCTGCTCTTCTCTCTCTCGATTTTTCACTGTCCCTTCTGTCTGTCCCACTCTCTATATCTGTCCTTTCTCGTCCTGTCCATGGGATTTCTATCTTTCTCCTATCTCTGTGTCTCTCTCCTCTTTCTCTTTTTCCTTGTTTTCAATGGGATCTCGCTCTCTCTCTCTCTCTCTCTCTCTCTCTCGCTCTCTCTCTCCATCTCCATCTCTGTCCTTCTCTGTTCTTCATGCGAAATGCCAGGGGATCTTCCTGGTCTTTGCAGTGCCTACATGTTGCACCATTACACTTTGGCTAAAGTGAGTGGTAGTCGGGCTTGGGGTGTGCCTGCGAAATGGGATCTTGCTTTGCAGTAAGGCAGTCAATGAACAGGCCAGAGTATCTCTGGGGTGCAGTCAGGGATCCAGTGAGGGTGAGGTGATATTTGGGTTTTGCACATGGAGGGAGATACAGTGGGCTATCTATACACAGTGGAGGCATCACAGAGGAATGAAGAAAGAGGGTGTAGCTACACTGGCAGCAATCAGAAACTGTGAGGCTGAACATTTTCATTGGGGTAAAAGTCACGGGGGAAATATTTAAACAGGTGCGCAAATTTGTGGGAGGCAATATTTGAGATGACTTAGTGGGGAGTTTGCAAAATTGCGATGGAGAACAAACTTTTGGGGAACTGCAATTGGGAAATACCATAATTGTGGGGACAATACTTGGTCGGTAGGCCCACAAAATATTGGTATTGGGGGGGTGCAATATTGCATTCACCAGCACAAGGATTTGGGATGGGGGTACAATACTGTAAGGGTGGGACAAAAGTTTGACATTCCTCTGGGAGGTAAAGAGAGGGACAAAACTGGGCGGCAGCGAAACTTGGCGGTTATATTGTAGGCAGAAAATTGAGGAAGAAGAATGTGAAATGAGAGAGGTATATGAGTCTCAAATGAAATAACAAAATTCTAGGGTCAAATTTGTAGGGGCAGTCACATTTGTGGAGGGGAGGGGTTGGAATTTGGCAATTTTGAATGGAAACAAAATTTTTGGAGTGGTGAAGGAAAGAAAGCGGCAGTGCAACAAGACACCAGGAGATGAAATAGAGAAAAATGGAGGGAAAGGAGAGAGAAATATGGAGGGAAAAGACAGAGAGAGAGAGAATGATAGGGGAGGGAACAAAGAGAGAGTGGTGGGGGGCAAAGAGTTGTTGCTCGTGAGAGACAGAGAGAGAGAATGAAACAAAATGATCTAAACTAGACTGTGAGAGAGACAGAGATTCAGGTGAGAGAAAGAGACAAGGACTGAGAAAGACCAAAAGGGAGACAAGAGGAGAGACTTTGAAAGAAAGAGACAGAAACACAAAGAGGGAGAGAGAGAATGAAACAAAGAGAGACAAGAGTAGAATGTGAGCGAGAAAGAGACTGACAGAGATAAAGCAAAGGGAGACAAAAGGAGAGGCTTCGAGAGAAAAACAGGGATGCAAAGCGAGAAAACAGAGAAAAAGAGAGGCAAGAAGAGGAGAAGTCAGTGAGATACAGCCAGGAATTCAGGAAAGATACAGAGTCTGAGGAGCCATTACTCACCAGGGCTGCTTCTGGAAGAGGGTGGTACAGGTCCAAAGCTGGCATTGAGATTCCAGCTGTACTCACACTGGCACAGTAAGAATAACTCTGATGCTCACCTCCTGGCTTCATCCACATGAACAAGATAAGTATGGCTGTCACAACCAATTTTATAAACCCCAAGTTATGTCATTCAAACCCCTCACTCCTCCCAAATCCCAGCTACCCAATCAGTTCCGAGCTGTCTGTACCTGGTACACACATCCTCCAGATATAGAGCAAACCAAGAAGCTTCTTTGTGAGGTTAGAGGTGGGGGGAGGGGTGTGGAGGAGGAGGGGGAAATAAAGCAGCAACTCAGAAGTTCAGTCCAATGTCTCATGATTGTCCCTCCCTTGCACCCCTCCCCCCAACCCGCACTCTCACAAACTCTCTCTCACTCACGCGCACACACACACACACACATTGGCCCCAGACCTAAAACCCACACAGAGACAAGGCTGCAGTTTCAAAACGGGTATAAAACACTTTTATCCAGACAAGGGAACTGAGCCTTCTGCAGCCATAACACAAATTGATCCTGCAGGTGAACACAGTATTTTCACACAGACTAACGCAAGGTATGAGTCAAGCTGTAGGTAACCATCAAAGACGGGGATTACTTTTAATTAGTTTCTGAGAATGAATATCAATCTATTTCACAGGTGAACATCAGGGGATTATTTGGATCTGTTGCACAAGTGGAAGTTTGTTCATTGTACAAATAATCCTAAGTTTATCAAACACTGTCACCTCATTCCTGACAATAGAATGAGGTACTTCATTGAACTATCCCACTTTCCCATTGATAGTTCATCAGTAAAAGCTGGGAATTATCTGATTGACGCAAGCAGCATGGATTTGTGAGAGATAGATCAGGCCTCACAAACGTTATTGAATTCTTTGAAGATGTGGCCAAACACATGGATGAAGGTAGAGCAATGGATGTGGTATACATGGATTTACGTAAGGCGTTCGTTGAGGTTCCCCATGGTAGGCTCATGCAGAAAGTCAGGAGGCGTGGGTAGGGAAAATATGGCAGATTGGATTCAGAATTGGCTGACCCTGAGAAGAAAAAGGGTGGTAGTGGATGGAAAATAGTCAACATGTTGTTCAGTTACGACTGATGTACCACAAGGATCTGTCTTGGGTCCTCTTCCTATTTGTAGATTTTGTAAATGATTTTGACGTAGGAGTGGAAAGGTGGATTGGCAAGTTCATGGATGATACAAAGGTGGGTTGAGTTATGAATAGTGCAAAGGGCTGTTCTAGGTTACAAATGGACATTGATAGGTTGCAGAGCGGGGCAGACAAGTGACGAATGGAGTTTAACCTTGAAAAGTGTGAGGAGATTCATTTTGGAAGGACAAACTTGAAAGCAGAATACAGTGTTAATGGAAAACTCCTTGGCAGTTGGGAGGAGCATGGGGATCTTAGGGTTCATGTCCAAAGTTCCCTGAAAGCTGGTGGATTGAGTTGTTAAGAAGGTGTATGGTGTGGTAGCTTTCATTAATAGAGGGATTGATTTCAAGAGCCGTGAAGTTATGCTCCAGCTATACAAAAGCCAGGTTCGGCCACAAGTGGAATATTGTGTACAGTTGTGTTTGCCTCATTACAGGAAAGATGTGGAGGCATTGGCAAAGGTGCAGAGGAGATTTACCAGGATGTTGCCTGGAATGGAAGGAAGGCTGTACGAGGGAGGAAAATTTGAGAGAGCTAGGGCTTTTCTCTTTAGAATGATGAAGTGTGAGAGGTTTACAAAATGATCAGAAGTATAGATAGAGTGGACAGCCAGAGACTTTTTCCGCGGTTGGAGGGAGCTATTATGAGGGGACATAGTTTTAAATCGAGTGGAGGTAGATATAGGGGAGACGTCACAGGTAGGTTCTTTACTCAGAGTGGCCGGGGTCTGGAATGCATTGCTAGAGAGGGTAGTGGAGTCGGCCTCTTTGGGGCATTTAAGCTGCTATTAAATAGGCATATGTATGATACCATAAGGTAGGGGTGGAGGCCAGATAGACCTTAGGTTTAGGGTAAAAGTTCGGCACAGCATCGTGGGCTGAAGGACCTATACATTGCTCTACACTTCTATGTTCTAGCTCTGTTAATGATGGTTAAATTCGGAGCAGTGTCAGTTACTGCACACAGTCTGTATGAGTGTGTTGTGTTTCTGTGTGTATGTATGTATGTTAAGTTAGAGTCTGCACATATGCATGTATATTTCTGTGTTTATGTCTGTCAGTGCCTGTATGCTTACATGTCAGTGTGTGTCTGTGTTTATGCTTGTCTCTGGATGTGTGCCACGGTGTCTCTCTGTTTATGTGTGTGTGTGTGAGAGAGAGAGAGTCTGTGTGCATCTCTGTAACTGAGTGTGTGTTTCTATCTCAGTTGAACTATCTGTGTATTTGTAGCTGTGTTTTTCTGTTTGTGTGTGAGATAGTGCACATCTAGTGTGTGTACTATTATGTTTGTGCCTTGGGGCTTCTGTTGTTTTGGAGGCAAATCCATAGAAATTGAGTTATACCCCACCCAACTTTCTGTCTGACCCTCTTGCGTTTGAAGTGATACAATGGTCAGCTTGATGTATATCTCCATATGTGTCCGTGTGCATATTTGTATCTGCGTGTCTATATCTGGCTGCAATGAGACTCAGGGGAGAAGTTTAAATGAATTAGAAACCGATGAGTCAAAGGCTCAGACTGTCTCTCTCGTACAATGCCACCGCCTGGTGGCCTTCTAACTTCACTACACAAGTGGTACATATTTTTCTGAAGAAGGTATGTCAGGTTGCACAGTTGTTTCGTTTTTCAAAGAATGTCTTTAGAGACACAGAGCAGTTTTGCCCAATCGATACTGCCCTTGAGATATGAACAGGAGGCAAAAACAGGAAGAGGGACAGTGTGAATGTGGTAGGGAGAGGGAGCAAGGGAGAAAGGTGAAATGTACCAAGACCAGTTTGGAGTGGGTAACCCAGAGGTGGAAGTAAGGACAGAGTGACTTGTACCCAACTCCTCAACTCAGTTTCATTCCTGTCCTCTACTCTGAGGATGACAACTTGGGGCCAATTCTAATTGTCCGTCCCCCAGCTTCTACAACACAAAGACAAACAACAATACAACTCATTCTGCTGCTTGACACTTCTTAATGAACATTTCAATTATTTACAAATTGAAGTGATTGATACAGTCAGTGGAATGGCACCTTTTCTCACTGGACCCTGAATTGAGAGAAACATTCAAATGTATCCCTGCCACCCGCTGTGGGATAATTTTGGACAAACCAGCATTACCCTCAGTTTCTTATCCTAACAGCAGGCTGCTTCATTGCTAAAACATCGAACTGAAATGAAAATATCCTGCGTGGATTTACAAATGAATTTGATTGATTGGTGAATTTGGGTAAAAGGATATTCTCCTCTGATTCACTGAATCAGATGTCCGACTGAGCAGAGACTGCCAAGAAACCTTCGACTTCTTTTAGAGGCTGGGACATTGAGTCTGGTGTTCTTAGGGACATTCTCTGATCCGAGACATAGAAAAGATTGCTGTCAGAGCTGCTGTGCTTTTGCTGTGATTTTGCGGACGTGAACAGTGAAAGCACTGAATCCTAGACAGTAGGCCCACCAGGGATGAGGACAGAAGTACTATAATTCGACTTCTTTTAGAGGCTGGGACATTGAGTCTGGTGTTCTTAGGGACATTCTCTGATCGGAGACATAGAAAAGATTGCTGTCAGAGCTGCTGTGCTTTTGCTGTGATTTTGCGGACGTGAACAGTGAAAGCACTGAATCCTAGACAGTAGGCCCACCAGGGATGAGGACAGAAGTACTATAATTACTTAATGACTCAGCTCCTGCCTTTTTTTAACTGGACATCAATTTCTCCTCAAAGATGATCAAAACATTGAGTTTTAAAGCATGGAAAGAGGAGCATCATCCCAGTTTCCAGGACTTGGCCTGTAGTCTTGTGTGCTGTGACGTTTCAAGTAATCATTTCAATGATAATTTCACCGAAATGTTTTAATCTCAATCAACACAACAAATGGGAGGAAAGTTTGAGATGGGAAAACTGTTTCATGCTCCCTCGGGAAACTTAACCTTACCTCCAGAAGGAAACAAACATGGGCACATTCTACCAAGAGTGACAAAGGCTCCTGGAAAGATCAAACCGCAGAAAGTCGGATTTCACCCACTTGGCTTATCTTGTCCCATTCCAGACTTCAAAACTAGAGTCTGCTTACAGCAAATAAAGGAAGCACTCAGTCACGCCCCTTGGCCTGAGTTCTTCTCCTGTCACTCTGTAGTCTATATGGCCTCACCTCAGTCTTCCATCCAAACATTGATCATATCAGCTGCTTCCTGTCCTTCCGAATGGTGTTCCTCAAATTCCTGAAAAGATAAACAGGAGTGTGGCATTTAAAGCACATTTCAGGCCTGTAGAAGAAATGATATTTTCATAATTTCAGATGATGTTTAAAGTGCTCCTTTGGATCTTGGAAACAGCAGGTGTACAAAAATTGCCTAAGGCCCCAGTGAGATGCAAACTCATGACTGCTGGTTTACAAGGCCAGTGCTCTAACCGCTGAGCTATTCAGCCATTAGCCTGACAATAGTCGGAGGGTCTCACGTATAAGAAATTACAATGTAATAGATAATGGGATAGCCTGTATACTTTAAATCAAGAAATAACAAAATCGAAACAGAGCTGTAGGTATTATGTGCAGGAAGATGGGAGAAAGCAAGGCTGAATCAGACAGTGCCCAAGTTGATATAAACAGAGATCTTTCCTCAGAACGGAAAGGAGGGGTCATCGACCTGAAACATTAACTCTGTTTTTCTTCACAGCTGCCACCAGACCTGCTGAGCTTTTCCAGCAGCTTCTGTTTATGTTCCCAATTTACAGCATCCGCAGTTCTTTTGGTTTTTAAACAGATTTTCACTGGTAGTCTCGTAATAAGGTTTCAGAACCTTCACTACCATGGCCTGCTAATGGTTAACATTTATAGTTAAAAAAAGACTGATCTTTAGAAACAGAATAATGTTGTGAACTAGTCAGAATCACTTCACCACAGTTACAGTTCCACACCAGCAATGTCAGCTGCAATTGTGTGACGTGCAGTCAGTTTGCAACAAGAACAGCAGGGACATTAGGAAAAGTGAATGGTGATAGTGGTTAGTGAGAGCTGACTTAGGGCAACTGGAGAAAGGTTCAATTTGGGTGCTCAAGACTGGTTTTCCCTGTTTATCCTGGTATACAATCAATGATACAATAACTCTCATTTGTGTGTTGTCCTTTGCACATCTCACCTCGGTTCAGTGCCTCAAGAGGACCGGGAGTCACATCAGTTTAACTTGGCAGCTAACCCAGGTCAGTTTTGCAGCCTCACGTTAGGATGCTAAATTTTAGAAGCAGAAAGCTTGAATAAACATGATTTTCTTCTTCCTGCATCCAGTAAGAGGAAAGGATTTGCTGTTGATTGGAAATATCTCTTTCTGAATTCAATGTCACTCTGCCACAGCAGGAAGAGCTGGAAAATCCTGATGAATTGAAAAATAAAACAAGACCCCGTGTCAAAGCGAGGATGCTGCTGTAGGCACTTATGGGGAGTTACTGCAGAGTGGCCTGAGCACCCAACACACTGCAACTAATGTGTTTCAACGTCATTGAAAACGTTTTTTTTTTCCAGAAAGTTGATGGGTGAATTGGCAAAGCAAAGACAACTAATCAGGGCTTGTTTGGTATTTAAACACGTGATCTCTCAGATTTTTTTCGGGCTGTACAGCCCTCAAAGTGAGAATCATACCCCAAGACCAAACAGCCCTTTTGGCCAAGTTAGGAGCAGTCCCGGTCAAGTTGGGATACCCTCAGAGCGGAGTACATTCCACGTTGCTCATGGGATTACTGTTCAATCTCAAGAACATCTTCTTTCTGACTCCCTGCTCTCGACACAGATTATAAAATTCAGGCTTACCGTTAATGTGAAGAGAGGTTGTGGATGTGCCCTTGCTGTTGCATAGAGATCACTGTTCCTGCGTCTAGTAAGAGGAAGGGATTTGCTGTTGATTGGAAACATCTCTTTCTGAATTCAATGCCACTCTGCCACAACAGGAGAAGCTGGAAAATCCTGATGAATTGAAACATAAAATGGCGTGTCTATAGCTTAAGTAATAAAAGATCAGTGTAATATATTTAACATTGTGCTATCACCGGCTGAATGAAGCAGCTACCCAGAGGGAGGCAGCTGTGTGTGTAAACCGCATGGTGAGCAGTTTGCGTTTTACTTTACACATGAGAGGAAGTGAGAATTAACCCAAACAATGGCACACCACAGCCGTGAAACATTGTTCCCATGGCAAACTTGAAAAATAATCAGAAACGAGTTTGAGATCCATACACTCCGTCGCCAAAAGCCTCCATCCTAGCATATGTTCCAGGGAAGCTGGCCTGCTAATGAGTGGTGTAAACTTAATGTGATTTGTGTGCGGAGCCCTGCCTGTGTCCTGCTCTGAACTTGTAGGGCACTGGGGAATTTGATTCTGTATGTACATCGTTATTATCGACCCGCCTTAAAATGCAAGCAGAGGAAAAGGATCTGAGGGAAAATAGAAACAACTGACGAGATTCCCGACCCTCTTACCGAACATTGTTCAGTAAATTCAGCCACCAAAACACAATATTTCTCCAATTTCACCAGGAAGTAGCATCATGAATATCCTTAATAGAAATATGGAATCCCAAGAATTGCTTAACTTGAAGTCAGAGATGGAAGTGCCTGAGATTGTAATGTAGAAACGTAAATACCTGGGGATGTAATTACATTTCATTGAATGATTCAGCGCCACGTGACCCACGACAAATCATTATATTCCGGGAGCCAGCATCATTGTTGCATCACAGTAGTTGAAGGCTGTCGCCGCTCATGGTGTATGACGTCATGGTGCAGCTGGAAGCCCCGGGGAACAGTTTATTAAAGAAACCTCCCTGAGGGTCAGGCTGCCCTGTGGCGGGAAACATTTGGATGGCCAACCACAATCATTTCATGTGGTTACAAAATCAACAAACTAAACAAGATCGAGGCATTCTTTTTCCTTCTCAGTTAAATTTCAGTATCCATGAAGCGAGATAATGATTTCAGTGGGCCCTTGATTAAACTCCGAAATGATGAAAAGCGATGTCAAAACCATTTAAATGGAGCACTACCCGCCTTGAGTTTTAATCTCATCTCTTGATCCATTCAATCAATGCCTAAATCTATAATGTTCCCATGAAATCACAGCTTGATTACAGCAAAGACTTCATTCAGCCCATTGTTATCCTGAAATGAATCATAGTCAGCTTGAATTTAAACTGAGTAAATTGGAGAGAGACTGCAGAATCAGTTTGTATGTATCAGCACACACGGCCAGTTCCTGGTGGCATGGGTGTGCTTGCATTGACTGCGGGCCTGTGTCTCCATGATAAACTGGCAGAGGAACATTGGTATTTTAGTTGTTGCAATCTGAAATTTGAACTGGCTCACACGTGGGTTTAAGAGAGCTTACAGTTTTGTTTCACATCAGTCTCTGTGTCACAACCAATCAAGATGCTCAGCTTTTAACCAATAAAGGTTGTCAGTTAAAAAATTCGCTGTTTCCTTTGTCACACATCTCCGGATCGTCAATAGGAACATTATCTACAAGGAAATATTCTCCAATCATTGAACTGTCTGCGAATATTATGTGCATTCAGGCCCAGGCAACTCATACCAAGATTCTTCCGAACTAGAAAGAACCTTTGACACTCTCTCTCCAACTCGTTCCATCCCTTTCTCCCTCTGTGTTTCAGCATTTGTATGTGTGTGTATGTGTGTCACTGTCTGTATGCACATGTTTGTCTCAGTGTGTGGCTCTGTGTCTGTGTGCTTCTGTCTCAATGTGTGTCTATATGCCTTTGTGTACATACGTGTGTACATATGTGTCTGTGTGTTTCTGTCTCTGTATTAGTGTGTCACTGTTGAACTCTCACTGTGTGCAAGCTGGACTGATGTGAAACAAAACTGTAAGCTGAGTGTGTGCATTAGTGTGAGTCTCTGTGGCTGTGTGTTTGTGCCTGTGGTTCTTTCCAGTGGGATTTCTGTTGTTTTGGGGGTGAATCCATTGAAACGGGGTTAACTCACTTCCCCGCTTTCTCTCTGTCTCTCCCTCTTGAGTTTCAAATGATACAATGGTCATGTTGACATGTGTCTCCATATGTGTTTGTATCTGTGTTTTTTTTTCCCTGGTTGTAATCGACTCACTGAAAATCCTGACACAGCAGGTGGTGACATTCCAATTCTAAAAAGATATCTAGAATTAAAAATCTAATGATGACTATTTTGAGGTTGGATGGCTCGCTGAGCTGGTTTGTTGTTCCGCAGACGTTTCGTTACCATGCTTGGTAACATCCTCAGTGCAGCTTCTGATGAAGATTCAGAGTGCTTTCCCACCTGGTTTTTAAACTCTGGGGTTCGTTGTGATGGATTGCCTCACTTGTGGGTTTCCTCCATAGTGGAATGTATTTGGTATCGAGTTCAATGTGTTTATTAATAGCTTACTTCATGGAGTGCCATGCTTCCAGGAATTCTCGTGTTTGCCTCTGGCTTGCCTGTCCCAGGAATTTGGTGCTGTCCCAGTCGAAGTGGTGGTACTCCTTCTCCGTGTGGATTAAGATGAGTGAGCATTGGCCATGTCTTTTTGTAGCCAGTTGTTCAACGATAATGGATATCCAAAGATCTGTGTCAGGAGATGCCTCCAGGAACAGCATCAGAAAGATTCTACATGCCCCGACACACACATCACACTTCCTTACATCAGGAACATGTCAGAACTCACCACAAGACTTCTCGACCACTCGGCATCAGGGTGGCACACAAACCCACATCAACCCTACGACAAGTGCTCACCAGAACTAAAGATCCAATCCCGACCATGGACAGGACCAATGTCATCTGCAAGATCCCCTGCAGAGACTGTGAGAAACACTACATCGGACAAACAGGAAGGAAACTAACAACAAGAGAACATGATCACCAACCCTAACCCTAACCCTATCTTAATCAGTCAGCAGGATGTGAAGTGATGGTACTCAGGAGCGACAGCTTTTCGCTTCTTGAACAAAAAGCAATCGCATGCTGTTAGCATTTATTTGACATCTCTGATCGCCTTTTACATTCAGAAATGTGTTCAGAAACTGCCTTTTGTGCATCTCTAAATAAGCACCGTGGAATTTCGTAAATTTTACTGAGTTGCTTTTTCACGTCTCCCATGCCAGCTTGCAAATCAGCTGGCTGCTACCTGAGATTTGTTCATGTCCACGATTGGAAAATGTTGGAGTAAGGAGAAAGGTAAGGAAGATGACAGCTCGTAGCTGCACCGAGGTTCGAACAACCTCCCAATGTGATTTGTCGTTCTCGAATTCTAATGCTTGCTCAGTTTTTCAGACAGAGGGTTATCTTTGAGCCACTTACACTGCAAAACGTCGTCGAAGGTAAGTCTACATATGTTGCACGGTATCATCTGGTGCACGCCCTGCTCAGCTTGGTGCATTTTCCCAGTAGTCTGGTGTTTCTCACGCTACATGTTAACGTGAAAATTGTCCTGTTTTGAGCAAAGGGCGGAATCGTTCACCAGAGTGAAAATCTAAATGCCGGAAATGCCATGCAGTTCATGTTTACTTTATCCAAGCATAACCGAATATACTTTCTCCCAGGCACATTACATTTGTCGCCTGACTGAGTCTCACATGACGTTCTCTGCTTTCAGTTGATTTTTGAATTGATCGAGCGGCTATCAGCATCTCGTGGGAAAATAATGTTTGAGCTGGGCACTGCCCGGCAGCTAAGAAAATGGATGAACAAGACAGGGATGGTTCAAGCATTTCCCTGTGCCTTTGCTTATGTTGTCTTGCAGTAGCAACATCAGAAAGAATCATGTTTGCAGCGCACCTGTCAGTGGATGTGTGGCCAAGCAGTCTCAGGAGCTGGATTCAGATCCAGTCTCCTCGGAGGCGTGGGTTCAATTCCCACCACTGCCGTGATGCTGGTACCCTGTCATGTTGTTTGTCTGTTCTGCTGAAGCTGGATGGCGATGAGCTGCGATCAGTAGAAAGCAATAGTAGGAAGCATTTTGTTTCCAATCAATGTACGATGCAAGAGAGCACAGAGCTTCCATTGTGCCAGTGGTTATCAATTTTGTTGTGGAAATGGAAAGAGCAGACACTCAACCTTTGGTCTACTCACCAATGTCGACCAGATGTCCCACATTAACACAATCCCATTTGCCAGCATTTGGCCCATATCCCTCTAAACCCTTCCGATTCACTCACACATTCGATATGCCTTGGAAATGTTGTACATTTACCAGGTTGCACCACTTCATCTGGCAGTTCAACACATACTTGCACCACTTCAGGGCAATAAAAGAAATGGCCCTCAGGTCGCTTTTAAATTCCTACCCCTCACTTTAATTACACACCCTCCAGGTTTGGACTCACCCACCATGCGATAAAGACCTTGACTCCTCACCCTGTATATATTCGTGATTATTATATCAACTTCCGCCAGGTCGTCCCTCAACCTCCGGCACTCCAGGGAAAACTGCCTTAAACCTATTCAGTCTCGCCATACAGTCCGAAACCTGCAACCCTGGCAAAGTCCACGTGAATATTTTCTGGGCGGGTTGACATGATATCTTTTATTTTTCGATAATGCCAATAACGCTGGGCTGCATCGATCTATTTGAAACAGAGAGCTTTAGTGTTGAACTGCTGCACATTTTAATGCTGTAGGAAGGTCAGTGCGCAGGGCAGAGTAGTGGCTGTGTTTCTGTAGTGTAGTGGTTACCACATTCGCTTTACCCAGTGAAAGGTTCCCAGTTCGAAGCCGGGCAGAAACAGTGCTGTTGCCCTTTTACAGTGATAGGTTTCTGGATGGACATGAAGTGAGAGTTCTTGTCAGCCAACATTTCTTTGAATGAAGTTGGCCATTTCTGCTTTTGTTGTGGAAAGGAGGATAATTCTATTTCAATGTGGTATGAATCCTTGTTAAATTTCTCTCATTCCTGGCCATGAATGTGCTGAAATTGTCCCTTTCACGTGTGCATTTAACGTGCCCTAATTCATTCTGGAGCAGTGTAGTGTCACCTTTGCTTTTTGTGTGAAAGCGTTCCAGCTCAAAGTCAAGGAAAAGCTTGATTTGCGGGTGTTGCAGTGCACCGCATATTCCTCTCTGTCAAATGCATCTCAAGGTAGTCTCTGAACGTCCTAGTTCTGCTCTGCCGTGTCTCAAAGTGCATGAATTGAAACCAGAAGCCTTCAGTCACCTTTCGGAGTAGAGAAATGTGTTTGCATTTCTTAGCAGTGGACGCAATAGCGGCTCATTCAGCCAACAACAGGAGTGAAGGGATTTACAAGCTCAGATGAACCTCATGACTCATGCTCTCGTAGAGTCATTAGCATTTACGTGTGGTCTCAAGTCAACAACATGCTCGTATTGAAACTGAGGAAATGACAAGACAGGCTACCAATTGATATTGTATCCAATCTTTTCTTTATATCAAAGAGGAGCAAGAAAGTCTAAGCAAGGAGAGATAGAAAAGTGTGCCACATGAAGTTAAAGTGAAGCAACTTGTACCTTAATCATACAGCAGGATGTGAAGCGATGGTGACTCAGGCACGAGGGCTTTTCACTTCTTGAATGAAAAACAATCACATGCTGTTATCATCTCCGACGTCTCTGATCACCTTTTACTAACGGTCAATGTGTTCATAAACGTGCGTCTCTAAATAAGCACCATGAAATATCGTAAAATTTATTGAGTTGCTTTTCCTCGTTTCCCACACAGGTTTCTGAATCAGCTGGCTGCCAATCTGACATTTGTTCGTGTCCACGATTGGAAAGCTGTGCAGGAAAATTGACGCTTAAGGAGAAAGACAAGGCAGATAGCTGCTCAGACCTGCACCAAGGTTTGAACAAACTCGCAACGTGATATTGTCGTTTTTGAATTCTAATGTTTGCAAAAAGGACAAGCTAGGCTACTAAATAACATTGTTTCCATTTTCTTTTCATTCTTTCACAAAGGATCAAGGAGAGCGAAACAAGGAGGAATAGGAAAGCGAGGCTTGTGAGCTCTGGTGAAACACCTTTTCTCTTATTCAGTCCTCAGCAAGTGATGTGAAGGTGACTCAGGTGAGAGAGCTTTTCACCTCCTGAACACAAAGCAATCCCATCGCGTTAGCACTTTTTTGACATCTCTGATTGACTTTTACATTCTGTCTCTACGTACAGAATCTGCCTTCTGTGTATCTCTGGATAATTGAGTTGGGATGTTGAGATGGCATAATGAAAAGGAGCACGATTTTCCCTCCTATTATGTCTTCCAACTTCTCTTCCAATGAAAATACGTGGAATGAAAGAGAAAAAAAAACAGAACAAGCATATTGTATCCGATGACTCTGTTCCGAGGAAGGGTCACCAGACCCGAAAAGTTAACTGCCTTTTTTCCCTTCACAGATGCTGCCAGACCTATTGAGCTTTTCTTGCAAATTTATTCTTGTTCCTGATTTACAGCATCTGCAGTTCCTTCGTTTTTTTTTAATCTGGATGTTTCACTCCCAGAAATGAGCAATAATGCAGTTGGAGCACTCATTCAGAGTCAGTTAACGTGGGCAAAGGCCCGAGAACACTTGTTTTCACTTTGAACGAGTGTTTCCTTTCGGCATGTTCATTGCAACGGTACCTCTGCACCATTCCCACGTTAGGCAATCCAACCACATTTAACAAAACCAGCTTTTTTTCTGGAAATCTCATTGGGCATTGTAGCAAATGTAAGGTAAAGAAGCTGGGTTTGTCTGGGAGTTGAACACAGTGACTTTTTGCATATCTACACTATATCATAATCTAAGCGAGAATCATACCCCTAGACTAACAAGCCCTGCCTGTGTGCACTTGCGTAGCTCTGAACCAGCTGAGACTTACTCAGAGTGAATTGTCACGAATGTTGCTCCGGAAATTCAAACCAACCCAGAGTTTCAAAACAATTTCCTCTCATTTTGTCTCCTTGCTCCCAGAATGGTGCTATTTGTCCATTCCAACGAGACTACGTTCTCTTCATTTGTGTATTAAACCATTTTCTTCCACCTAGATCACAAAACATTTTGAAAGGTTCACAGACTGGGTTTCTGTTTCGTATCATTTCCATGTTTCCACGTACTAACTGATTTCCCGCTTAAATTCTCATGGCGCTGCTCAGTCTTCATCATGCCCAGGGATGAAAGAATTCAGTTTTATGGAGACATTCCAGAGGCTGAGATTGTTCTGTTTGGGGCATAGAAGATTAAATGGAGATTTCATGGCATGAGCGTTTGGATGAAGTAGACAGTGAGAAACTTGCTTCCAAAGACCAGGGGCAGTAAACACTGGGATTTTTAAACTTTGAAGATAAATAGAGGTGCATTTATAGAGGACTTTCCATGTCATGAAGTCCGTTCACCACGAGAAGAGGTTTTTTGTTCAAAGCTTGCTTCCTTATTTTGCACATGTGATACATTCGCCACAGCAAACCTGAGGGACCTCAGACTGACCTCGTTCTCATCAAAAACAGACTTCATCAGTAAAGAAGAGAGCAAGATAGAAAATGCCAGAGATTGCCCACGCTTTTAACGTGCAGAACCATTCTCATTTATTCTATCCACACAAAACAGGAATCATACCGCTCGATCAATGAACCAGCAAACAGCTCAGAACAATGAACTCTCAGCCAGGTGAGTTTTCTTGTAAGCTAAGGATATCCCCATTGCCTCGGGGAGTGAAAGCAACATTGAGTTTTAAAAACAGATTCTTCCCATTCTAACTCCTTACTCCCTTCTTCCGGGACCAAGCTCTGTCCATTGGCACCTGGAGTAAGATATCTTCCACGTGCAGCTAGTGCTGGAGAAGGGCAGCATGAACGTGCTCTTCAGTTCTCTGTCAAACCTCCTTGTGAGGAATGGAAATTGTGGAAGTCTGTGCAGAAGGCAGATCGTACTTGCACAGGAACTGACATTATGTTGGGAACCTTGTCTAAATTACTGCATCTGAGACAGAGCGAAAAATGCAGAGTTGGTACGAAAGAGAGAATCCCTCCCAATAATAGGGAACTGTTTCTGTATCTTACTGTCACAGGGAGGTCGCTGCTATATGAATCAGCGGGAAAGTTACTGCAGGGAGTCTTGTCATTCAGACACACTGTACTAGGTCTGTATAAACTTCATGGTGTTGATCCCAGCTCAGGGAATAGATTTTACTTTTCAAATCATTCTCAGAGCGACAGAGAAGCAATTCAGGCCAGCACTTTGACATCTTCTGGGGAGAACAGGGATGTGAGAGAGCGGACAGTTTTTACTTTTGTATAGCATTTACAATCTTGGCCTGTGAGACAGTAGAATCAATTTGAGAGATTGCTTCAGTTACAGAGAGCAGGAAACAGTTGAGTTGGTTTACCTTGCTTCTGAAAGCTGTTCAGTAAATTGCGCAGAGCAACAGACTCTTCTCCTTGGCATTAGTGAAACGATAAACAGCAGAGGACGTCTTCCAAAGTATGGTACCCAGCAGAATACAACTAAAGAATTACGAAGTGACAAGGTCTGTTAAAACCAATTTTGTGAAGAATTGAAGCCCAGGGACTGAAAATCCCTGCAATCGTGGGGATGTGGCATTGTTGACTAGGCTCGAGGAGGGTGCACAGTGCTGTTCCCAGGAGTCAGTGTTGGGACCACGTCTATTCCGGACAGGTATTAATGGCCCACAATTTTGCACAGAGTGGACATTTCCAAAATCCTTAATGTCACAATTTTAGGAAAGAAATGTTATGACTGGAGGAATTCACAGGAACTAATTTTTATTTTCCAGTAAATCTTCCATTGCCTGATCTGAAGCTGGAAAATTCCAGCTGTGAGAGAAGTGTAGTAAAGTTGATGAGTTGATATTCAGTGGTGTCAATTAACATCATCCTCACCAGGTTATTGTTTAAAACTCTCAGCTGGAAAATTCACTCATAAAAAAGGAACGAGTCTCACCATTCGATCGAATCATGGCTGATCTAAACTTCAATGACATTTTCCACCCCATCCACAAAACCCTGTGTACCGTTGGGAACCAGACATTTATCAATCTCCACCTTCAAAAAATTTCGAAAGTAACATGTCAACTGTGGAAGGGAATGTTTGTGCTGCGAGCCAGTTGTGCTTTCTCATGAACTATGCAGGTTTATCATGTAGGCAACCGATTCTAGTCTGAATATTTTTCAAACATTATTATCCCCAGAAAACCTGCCCCGAAAATTTGACAAACTTCGCATGGTCAGCAGTGGGAGCTGGACAACAGGGGGTGACAATGAATCGGCTTTTGCAGATCATCATTGACTTCCATCAAACACAATCTAAAACTCTGTGGGAGTCAAACCCACAACATTTGAAATACAGGGCCATAAATCCATAGATGTCTGATACGCTCGCCATTGTACCTAGAACCTCGCCTACTCGAGCTTTAAAGTACAGAAAGTTGGCTTTGGTACATCATCTTTGTGTCTTTTAACAAAAAAAAAAATTTCCTTGGAAAGAAGGGTCACCAGACCTGAAAAATAACGCCGATGTTTCTTCACACATGTTGACAGATCTGTCAAACTTTTCTAGCAACTTCTGCTTTTGTATCTGTTTGCCCTCGTCCCACTTTCCACACTATCCCTGAGAGATCTGGCATTCATGTGACCATCTAAACACTCGTAAAATGTTCTGATTCTTAGCTTAAGCACACTTTCAGGCAGTGAATTTCAGATGCCCAGAACTATCTGTGGGAGAAACACATCTTCCTTAAATCTCCCGTAAACCTTCTGTCACTTGTTTTCAATCTTTCTTGAAGGTTAATAATCATTTTCAATAAGCTGAAGTTTAGTCCAATCTCCCTTATGTATCCCCTTCATAATTTTATACATGTTAATCTGCTCCCCACTGAGCTTCCTCTGCTGTCAGAAAAAAAAATAGCCTAGATCATCTGTCTTCTCAGCAGAAATGGTCCATCCGGGTAATATCCTTGCTGATCTGCTCTGGGCACACTCTAGTACAATTACACCCTTCCTGTATCTCGCAATCAAAATGGTACAAGGTTCTCTGAGCAAAATCAGAAATTTATGAAGAAATTCAGTCCAACAGGCATTATCTGTGGAAATGATTGATTGATGGATGGATTATTATGTGTACCGAAATACAGTGAAAAGCTTTGTTTACGAGCAGGACAAGCAGATCATAGTAAGCATTGATTAACACATCAGAATTTGCGAAAAGATCTAGACAGAGGTACATTGGTTACATGGCACAGGACATGGAGTAGGCGAGATCAAGGGCAGCAAGATCAACATTATTTGTTGTCCTGGGGCTGCGAGTCAAGCGTCGTCAGTACTCGGGTCTGAACAACTGCAGCATCCTTAACCCGTTTAAAAGAGCATTATTAGTATTGTTTTACAGATTTATATTTCAGTTAAAATGTAGAACATTAATAAGGAATGGTCAGGTTATATCTGCTCTAAGTATATCGCAAGGTTATGATGTGATGTTATGATGTTATGATGTCAGCTCCATTTTGAAAGCAGGGTTAATGTTTTGAGAACAGGAACTATTCATCAGAACTGATAGCATCGAGGAAAAGATGGCGTATAAAATGTACTCCCCTAAGAAATGTGTCCTGTGTGCATATGTCTGAATATGAATATCCATGTGTCATTCTACGCTTCTTATTGAAAGTTCACCTTATCTTGAAAATCCTTCTTTCGCCTTGGATGGTGCTTCATTCTCTTCGAGTCTTTCTGACTGCAGTTTAGCTTTTTCCAGGATGAAATATTTCCTCAAATGTCTAACATTACAAGTCTACTGACCCAGCTCCTAAGCTAATTTACCAATTCATTGCAGCCAGCCCTAATTTCGCACTGTTACCAATTTCCTCACATAGGTTTCAAGCTGTCATCTTAGAACCAACCATCCCTCCCTCAAAGTACACTCAGCCACACCGTGATCACTGATACCTCGGTGCGTGTTCGCTATGAGATCATTGATTAATCTTGTGCCATTACATATTACCAGGTGTCTTGCTCTCTGATTGTATCTGGAAAATACTGTTCTAATGAACTAGTCAATTCATCATTCAATCTACGTTCGCTAATCTGACTTGTCCAATGTGTATGGTCATTAGAATAACCAAGGAGCACTGCTTCACTGTAACTTAAATGATAAGGACTGCTTTAATTGTGGCACCGATGACAAATTTGATGTTCCATCATTGTTGGTTAGTTGAAATATCTTGGAATCCCCTTTCAGAGAGGTCTGCGTCTGTATCTGCACCACTTGGATAGAAGAATTTCAAGGACGAAGCTCTCTGTCAAACTCTCCAGAGGTTTTGGGGATGACAAACAAACTCTACCCTTGCCTTCCAAAACACAGATGAATATATTTTCTTAAAAATACCAAGATATTTTATGCTTTCACAGTTGGGTCTATAGTTTCAGAAAGGTAACACCTTGCTGGATGAGTCTGATTCCAGCGACACTAAGAGAATGACATTACATTGAGGTTGTGATTCCCATCGTTTTGTTTGCCACATTGCCAGAAGGATGTGGTAGATTTGGAGAGAGTGCAGAGAAGGTTCACCAGGATGTTGGCCAGTCTCGAGGTCATTGGTAATGACAAAATGTTAAAAAGAATGGGATTGTTTTTATTGGAAAGATGGCGGCTGAGAGGTGACCGAATAGAGGCCTAGAAAATTATGAGAGGCAGAGATAGGGTGGATAGTTAGAGGTTTTGATTTTTTTTCCCAGGGTTGAAGTTTCAATTTATAAAGGGGCACAGGTTCAACGTGAGAGGGCAAAAGTTTGAGCAAGATGTGCGCAAAAAGTTTTTTTTTTCATATGGACTGGTAGGAGCCTGGAATACATTACCAGAAGAGATGATGAAAGGAGGCACGTTGGCAAAATTTAAAAGATACTTGGATGGTTACATGAATAGGAAGAGAATGGAGGGATACGGAACAAATGAGGGCAGAAGGTTTTTCTTTAATTTAGTCAGGTCACCACGATCAGCGCAGGCTTGGAAAGGTGAAAGGTTTGTTCCTGTGCTGCACTTCTCTTTTGTTTATTTGTTGTTTGTTTTCAATTGGTTACTTTCAGAGGATTGATCGTATGATGTCAGTGTCACTGAGTTTACTAATTTCATGGCAAGTCAGCACAACTCAATATGTCATTGATACTTGGGGAACCTGTCAAACATAGCATCTTTATAGTTACTCATGTATTGGCCATAACCAAATACTTGAGAGTCGACTGAAATTGCAGCTTCACTGTACTCGTTCAGATCAGACAAAATATAGTCCATTTCTTTTCCCATTCAGGAAGCTGTGCTGGTGATACTTGTATAAACATGGTGTCTGTTTCTTCTTTAAGTTCCAACAAAAACTTTTTTTTTTTGAGAATATCCTCCTAAATTTGTGAATCTCAGGAAATTGATGTTGCTTGAAAAGATATTTTAGACGCAGCTGAACTTCATGAAAATAAAAACAGGAATAGATTATTGACGATGACCCATGCCATGTTCTTTATTGAACAAGCCTGTCACCACATGCTCTGAAAACTTTTAAGAGAATCCCTTTAGTTTGGAAACAGGCCCTTCAGCCCAACAAGGTCACACTTACTCTCCGAGCTTCACACCAAGACCCTTCCCCCGGAACCACCTAATCTATACATTCTTGAACATCACAGGCAATTCAGCATGGCCATTCCATCAGCGTGCAAATTCTTGAACTGTGGGAGGAAACGGAAGCACCCAGAGAAAACATATTGCAGACACAGGAGAACACCCAAACTGCATACAGTCACCTAAGAATAGAATCGAACCGAAGTCCCAGGCACTGTGAGGCAGCAGTCATAACAACCATGCCACCTCGTAATACATGTCACAGAATAACTACAGGAAAAATAGTGGTAACACACCTCTTCATTACTGCAGGAGGTCCGAATGAGCTATATTTCTACTGTTATTGTCCAGAAATCATCCTGTACCCCTACATCTAATAGCTGTATCTATATTTAATTTCGAATACCCCGTCCAGATATGACCAATGTTATCAACAAGCATACCTTGTTATAAAGCAGTCTTCATATAAAATATATTTCCCGACGACACATTTAAAATTATCCTGCTCTGTTCACAATGTCTTTGGGCATTTCATCTCCCAAATGTAGTCTGTCTATTTCCTCTGCATCACACTTCATTCTGCCTCCTAAAGAGAGTGCTGGTCAAAAATTGGTGACTGGGCGAGATCATTGTACTCCCCTCCAGTCTCCACCGCCACTGCTTCATTCCTTTCTGTCTCCTAACCAGCATCATGTTCATTCTGTCATTAATCCGTGGGTTTAAATGGACAGGATCATTGTTCATGCCAAGCCTGGCTTTGGATTCAAGTTACAAAACCAATTTGTTAAAAACTTTAAAGCAAATAAACTTCAATAAGATGCTTTTCAGTGTATTTTAAAAAGAAAGCTAAAGTGTATTGTGTGTTGAAAAAAAATGCCTTCTTAGATAAATGGCAGGAATGTCCAGCCAAATCCACACTTCCTCTGTAAGGTCATGGCAGCTATGCCCAGTGGCAATCAGTTGGTTGGCGCTTGTTTTGGTGAAGGAAAGACCAGCACAATAACAACCTCTTGACTTTTTTGAGGGGGGAGATGGGTACACCATTGTATATGGACAGCACTGTAGAATCATTTAACCAGCGAAAAGAAATCATCCATTATGCTCCCACATAACTGACTTCGCTAGAGCAATGTGTAATGGGAGATAAGGCCAAGAGACAGAGATTAAGTCACCCAAACAAGTTTGGTTATTATTTTGATCTGAAGTTTCTCGAATTAAAGGAGTTAACTAGAACTGTTTGTTCAGTGACTGTGATTGATGTCAGTCTCCATGGATTCCAGCTGTGTCACAGGAGGCTTTCCTTCTCCTACTCCTCAGGGGCCCCATTCAGTGTGTTCTCCCATAGTATAAGCGTGAGCATCAGCTACAGCACTGACAGGGATCAGCAGCTGCAGAGAGACGGCGCGGAGAGTTCAGGATCTGAGAGCAATCGACTGGAATGTTCCAACAATGAATCTGAATCTGAGAATAATAGACGGGAATGTTACAATAACGGACAGGAGTTTATTCGAGGGTCTTTTATACCTTTCAAATCCTTGGGCCCTGTTATCATGGCGAATACACGGTCTACTGCTGATTATTCAAGTGGGTTACTATCCCCTCCTCGCTATTGTTGGTGTTCCTGGTAAGTCACTGTCTCTAACCATTCATTAATTCCATAAAACATGTTGAACTTCATTGCTATTTCCGTTTTCCGCACTTGGGCAAAGGCAGAATCTATTTTCTTTTGTTTCAATTGCAAACACCGCTCATTTCCATGAATTTCAGACCCTTCCTTTACAGACACGAGTGTTCACAACCTGGAGGACCCCTTTTGCCCTGAACTGATTTATCCCTCATTGTTGTCTCCATCAGCAAACCTGTCGACGACCAGCTCGATAATATCCACAGGCTCCACCTCTGTGTCATTGTTGCTGTTGAATAAACCATTAACTACGCCTTGGTATCGTAAAGACTTCACGTCTTCAGGTCTCCACCAGCCAGTCTTCCAGTTACAAATAATTGGCCAGAAACTTGTTCTTGTCTCTGAATTTACTTTACAATACGGAGATTGTGTCAGAGTAGTAATGTTGATGGACAGTAATTTATATCAACAACACTGTTCCAAATTCACAGCTGATGGCAGACCATAAATTCAAATGACAGGAACTGGAGTAATTAAAGAAGTCACTAACAGCAACCATAAAATCAACAGAATTTTGTCTAAAAACCTATCTGTTTTACGAATATCCTTTGGTAAAGAAATCTAACATTACCACCTGATCTGGACTAAGAGTGACCTCAGACCCATAATAATGTGCTCGGCTCTATACTGCCTTGAGAATTGGCCTCACAGGCAAGAACAATTAATGATGGTGAACAAATGCTGGCCCTTTCCAATAATGTCAAAATCCCATGAAATTCCATGAAACAAAAAGGAAAAACAAATGGTGAGGAAACTGAACAGGTTTGAAGTTCCTGCCAAGAGAAGAACAGAGTTTGCATTTTAATCCACTGGCCACACATTGGAACTGAAAGATGCTGGGAAATAATGTGATTAAATCTGGTGACAGAGATGTTTGTTTTGAAGGGGAGAAGGAGTGTGTTGAGTACGTGGAGTAAGAGAGAGAAAAAAGAAGCAATTAGGGACACTGTTGATGATCAGCTGGAATAGAAATAAAATGTGATGCTAATCTTGTTTATTTTTGGCCTTTTCCCATATTCCTGAATATCATTCCTGTGCAGGTATATGTCCAAGTCTGTGTTTAAAGTGAGTTATGTCCCCTTTGTTTCTTTTCCCTGAGTGTGATCATCTTCCTTTATTCATTAATGGGACATGATCATCGTTGGCTGGGCTAGAAATTACTGCCGTTTCCTGCTTCCCCTCCAGAAGGTGTCAGTGGGCTGCTTTCTTCAACCACTGCTGTCCACGTGTGTCAATGCCTGGAGCCATTCTGTTCATTTCTATGAGACCTTGCAGTGACTGATATAACTGAATGGCTGTCTTGCCCATTTCAGATGGCAACTGAGAGCCAATCACATTGCTTTAGCTCTGCAGTCACTGAAGGCCAGACCAGATGAAGATGGCTGATTTCTTTCCATGAAGTACAGCGGTGGGCCAGTTTTTTTTTTCTTTCTCTCTGACGAGCGATGATGCATTCACAGTTTCAATGAATACATAATGCCAGATATTTTGTTGAATTCAAATTCAACTATCTGTAGTGGCAGGATTCAAATCCTGAGTCAGGGTCATATACCTGGGTCCTTGGATTAACAGTCTGCACATAATGTCGCTAGAATGCCTCCTTCCAGCATGTCCAACCATCTTCACCGGTAATAGTGGTTTTACTGTAATTGTGACTGAGGTACAGAAAAAATGTGCAATTGTATTATAAACTACTTTTACGGAGAGTGGAACTGTTAATATTTCAGGTCACTGCGACTGCGTAAAAATGTAACAGTTTATCATCCAGGAAAAGAAAATGAGGAGAGGAAGGCATTTTCAACACTGAATGGGTGCACCATGAATGCATAAATTTGACTTTCGCCTGTCATTGGAAAGCCAGGGAATGTTATTTTCATAGTTTCTTGCGTGTGTGTTGTCAGCTGCTGCATTCATTTCGGGAGACCTGAAGGTCTGGTGCCTCCACTCCGTGAGAGATATGGTTGCTGCATTTACAGTGTATCTGGGACTTCAATATGGCTAACAAATGGGACAGAGGCTGCATTGAAGGGAAGCTCTGTAAACAGGGAGTATCAGGGCACTGCGCTCTCCTCTCTGGAGATTCATGGAATGTTTTCCAATGTTGTCCCTATTTCAGTTGCAAAGCGTGAAGCAAGTTTTATTCAGCAATGAAGAGGTCCCAGAGTTGTGTCACCACTTTCAGTATAACCTGTAGTCACACACCAGGGGGAGGACTGTGCTGACACTGGCCATGAAGTGAACTGGTTTTATTCTGGAAATTTCTGGGCGGAATTGAGTTACATGCCCATCGTGTCCCAGAGAGCCGTCCTCTGATGTATTCATGAGGTGATGTCATCTCTGTCCAGTGAGGTGAACACGTTGGCTCTGTCTCCACAGAGGGAGCAGTGCAAAACGTTCCAGTAATATTAGGGAACAAGGTGACTGGTAAAAATGAGGACATGTAGGAAATTAGGAAGAATAAAGAGGAAGTATTCAAAAAACTCATTCTATTGAGCATTGATATGTTGATGCACCAGATGTGTGATGCCTTAAGAGGGCTACAGATATACGGCTGGAGCACTGAAGTTGCTGGATTGCTCATTCAGGAGTTGATACAGACACGATGGGTCAATGTCTTCCTTCTGTAGTGTAAGTTCCATCATTCTATGATCTACATTCCGGAATATTGAGGGAGATCAAAGCTCTTCAATGCTTTTTAGATTCTGGAAAGGATCCTGCTGACTGGAAAGTAGCTATTGCGATCACAAATATCTAAAACAGGATGAAAAGGGTGAACAGAAAATTAAGTAGTGGATAACATGATGTCAGTTATGAGAAAATATCAGTTTTTTTTGTAATTCATGTAACAACTAGATAATTGGAGAATAATGATATGAGTTGGTAGAGTTAGCGTATATTCATGAATGGGAAATTATCTGATAAATCTTCTGGAGTTTGTCCAAAATGTTGGTTGTGACATCGACAAATGTGAACAAGTGGAAGTGGTGTATTTGAATTTACAGAAAACCTTTGATGTGGTTGTACACAGGTGAGTGAACCCATTTAGAATCCTTGGGTAAGGGGAAAAGTATTTTGTGGATTGAAATTTGGATAATGGAGAGAATACAGTGCGCCAGATCCTTCTATACACCGAAGGTAACTACTCAGATGATATCACAGGCATCAGTGCTTGGAGAACAGATATTTATAAGGCAAAGAAATGATTTAGATGCAGGCAAAAAACACCATCCTTCTCATTTCGTTTTTATTAGAAGGTGAGACGTTGAGAAGTGCTGTTGTCGAAAAGGACCTGAATACCCTTGGTCATGAGTTGCTAACAGAATTCAGGCGGGTTAGCAAGTGATCCAAACAATAAATTGTTTGTTGTCCTTCATTGCAAAATGATTCAGGTATAGGGCTAAAGACACCTTTCTGCATTTGTTGAGCATCGTGTACAGATTTTCTCTCCTGAATACGGATTCTTTGCCACAGACAGAATGCAAAGGCGTTTCACCAGACTGATTCCTGAGATGACGATGACATGAGGAGAGTGTGTAGAAAGCGAGGCTTTAATTTGTAGCACTGTGAGAGGATAAGAGGTGATTCCATTGAAAGATGAAGTTTATGCACCGTCACACGTCTGAAACAAAACATTGATACATGACTGCAGATAGTTTACGATTCTCTGCCGAACCTCCATGTTGTTTTCTTTTTCTTTTAGCATTCATTTGTGTGCATTGGGCATCACTGGCTGGGCCAACATTTATTGCCCTTATGTCTCTTGAGAAGTTGTTGATGAGCTGCCTTCCTGAATCACTACCCGCTGTGGGTTGAATCGTAATGTCACTCATGAGGGAATTCCAGGAATTTGACCGAGCATCAGTGAAGGAATAAGCAATATACTTTCCAGATCAGAATGATTAGTGTCTTCAAGGGCAGCTCGAATGTGGTGATGTTTCTCCATACCTTCTTCCCTGTCCTTCTCGATGGAAATGATCATGGGTTTCGAAGGTGTTATCTGAGAATCTTTGGTGAATTTCTGCTGGGTATCTTGCATGTAGTATGCACTGCTGCCACTGAATGTTGGTGCTGGAAGGAGTCAATGCTTGTATCTTAGATGATGTTAATTTTCTTGAGTGTTGTTGGAGCTGCATTCATCCAAGCAAGTGGGTAGCATTCCGTCACACTCCTGACTTGTGCCTTGAAGATAGTAGACAGGCTTTGAGGAGCCAGGATGTGAGTTCCTTGCCAAAGTATTCCTCACTTCTCATCACATTTTGTTGCCACTGCAGTTATGTGGTGTGTCCAGCTGAATTTCTGATCAATGATAACTCCCAGAATGTTGACAGAGGAGGATTCAGAATGTCTAGGGGCCGTGGTTAGAATGTCTTTTATTGGTGGTGGCCACAGCCTGGCATTTGTGTGGTGCAAATCTTTCAGCCCAAGCCTGGATCCTGTTCAGATCTTGTTGCATTTGAATGTGGACTGTTTTGGTATTTTAATGACTTGTGAATGGTGTTGAACATTATGCATTCATCAATGAACATCCTCTGACCTGATGCTGGAGGGAATGTTGGGCGTCCGAAACTACCCCACAGAGCTCATGCAGTGATGTCATGGAGATCCGATGGCTAACCTCCAACAACCGTGGCCATTGCCCTTTGTGCCAGGCATATGTCCAAACACTCATGAGTGTACCCAAATACTGATTGATTCCATGTTTAATCAGGCCCCTTGATGCCACATTCAGTCGAATGTTACCTTGAAGCCAAGCACTGTTACTCTCACTTCAGCTGATGAATTCAGCTCTTTTGTCCATGTTTGAACCAAGGCTTTAATGTAGTCACAATTTGAAAGACCCCAGTGAAACCCAAACGGGACTTCACTGAGCAACTTTTTGTTGACAAAGTGTTTTTAATAGTGCTATTTATGATACCACCCATCACTTTGCTCGTGATAGAAAGTAGGCTGATGGGGCAGCTGTCCTGCTTTTCATGTACAGAAAGTACCTGGACAACATTATTTGATGTCAGGTAGATGCCTGCGTTGTAACTGCCCTGCTACAACTTGGTTAGGGAGTGGCACGTTCTGGAGCTTAAGGCTTCAATACAATGCCAGGATATTGCCAGGGCCTGTAGCCTTCTAAGTATTCGGTGTCTCCAAACATTTCTTGGTATCATTTGGAAAGAATAGATTTGGCGGAAGACTGGTATCTGTAATAATTTGGACCTCTGGAGAAATCCGAGATGGATCATCCACTCGGCATTTCTGGCTGAAGGTGGCAGCCAAAGCTTCAGCCTTACTTTTTGCACTGAGGTGCTGGGCTTTCCCATCATTGAGGACGGGAATATTTGTGGAGCCTCCTCCTCCAGTGCATTGTTTGTTTCTCCGCCATCATACACAAGTGGATGTAGCAGGGCTGTAGGACTCTGATCTGATCTGTTTGCTACGAAATCGCTTCATTCTATCACTTGCAGCTTATGTTGTTTGGCATGCAAATAGTCCTCTTTGGTGGCTTCGCCAAGTTGACACCTCATCTTCAGGTTGAGAGAGCTCCAGGCTCTCAATGAGCTCTCACCACTTTATTTTGCAGTCGGTGTGTGATCCTGCACTGATTTTCATGTTGTTCACAAACCTGTCAGGGGCCACAGCGCCCTAAGTCAGACAGAGTTTGCCATTGCAGCCAGTTTCTGACCTCCATATAGAAAAACAGTTTGTATTCTCAGAGAT
This sequence comes from Stegostoma tigrinum, assembly GCF_030684315.1. Taxonomy (NCBI): domain Eukaryota; kingdom Metazoa; phylum Chordata; class Chondrichthyes; order Orectolobiformes; family Stegostomatidae; genus Stegostoma; species Stegostoma tigrinum. The sequence continues at coordinate 236,580 of NW_026728141.1, forward strand.
GGCAGATGTATCTTTGAGGCTTGGCACAACTGATCCACTTTCCTTTTTGACAATCAGCAAATTGTGGTAAAGCACCATTAGCCATGCAGCCAGAAGGAGCAACATGTAACAGTCTATCTGTGCAGTCTGTGGTTCATTGGTTAATCATGTTGGGCCGGCAATAATATCCTCCTATTTATGTATCAGTCTTTCAAAGGGCTGAATGGCATCTCCCTCATTCCATGGAAGAGGTTCATGGACTGGATTCAGCAACCTCAGAGTCCTGTTTAAAATTTTGATGTGCTGACAAGACACACTCTTTTCTGATGTCACAGGCAGGAGTGACTGAATGGGCTGTCCCCCTTGTCCAAAATCTCAATGGACTGAAAGACTTCCTTATACTCCTGTGAAATCACCTCGAGGTGCTGAACGATGTCTTCCTTTTACTGTGAATATGTGCTGTGTCCAGTAGTGCTGTAACATGAATGTTACCCACACTTTAATATTTCAAGCTTGACTGTTGTCCAGTTTTTGGTGCACACTGACACAGGCTGCTTTAGGAACTGAGGCCTGACAAGTTGTGCTAAACATTGTGTAATCTTCGGTGATCATCCCAATTTCTCATCCTATGATGGGAGTACGGCATTGATGAAACAGCTGAAAAAGTTTGTGCCGAGGAAGCTACCTTGAATATCTCCCGCATTGATACCCCGGGGCTGAGATGATTGATGTCTCACAACCACACTGTGCTACGAATGTCTCCACCCATTGAAGAGTTTATACTGATTCCTATTTAGTCCAATTTTGTTTGGTTTCCTTGATACCACTGCGAGTCAAATGCTGCCTTGCAATCTGTGTCCATCACATTTACACTGTGTTTGTATCTTTTGTTCGTGTTAATAGGTTATGCTGCATGTGTGGGGGCTGTTTCCTTCTCTCAGAGAGTAGTGACTGTCGGAACGTCTTAATTCCAGAAAACATAGAGAGATAGGTCACTGAAATGTTTGGAAAGAAGTGATTAAATTTTGACACATCAGAAATTTGAGAGCTGCAAGGAAGTGGGCAGGAAAGAGGAATTGAGGCCAACATCAGATTAGCCATGATCACATTGAAGGGGAAGGCAGGCTTGAGGGGCTGAAAGATTTACTTCTGTATCTTGTTTCCTCCAATTCTGCTTTTGAAAAGTTATTGGTTCTGATTTCCCTGAAATTGATGCTTTGGAATGTTGCAGGTAGGAAGACCAGAGAATTTTGTCAGTGATGTCAGTGACCAGTATGCGGCTGTTTTCACAGTGAATCAAGGTCTAGACCACGACCAATAAAGGGATACTGGGAAACGTCTGTGAGGAGAGTTGGGGTGTGTTTCACACTGGTGCCCCCATTTTCCACCAAAAACATTATCCAACATGCGTCACATGGTGTGTGGCAGTTCTGAGGAGTTTCTGTGCATGAAGTAGCTGGAACAAGTAGCCTTCCACAGTTTCAGTATGGCAGATTTGAGGATCAGAATGGAACATAGGGCTGAGGAGCAGGAGTGGGTCATTAGACACTTTGACTCTGCTCCACCAGTCACTAAGCTTGTGGCTGACCCGGTTGTCGCCTCAGTCACACCTTCCTATCCGTAGTTCGTTATCCTTGGATCACTCTGCTTTCAAATATCTAACTAACGCTGCTTTGAATCAATACAAACATGCAGGAACCACAGACTTCTGGGGAAGGGAATTCCCACTCAAATGACCCTTTGAGAATTTCTCCTCATCCCTGTTTAGACTGAGAATGGAGGGTCTTTTTTTTTTCTTTTTTTGTCCAACTCTTCACAAATTTTATTTGTTGCCAACTTGGTGATATGGCTAATTATGCAGGTCTCAGACTGGGTTACGTTCAGCGTTTAGGAAAAATTGAGTAGAAGTCTTACGTTTACTAAAAAAACAGCTCAGCCATAATCAAAGCAACGTAACTGACGCTGTGATGGAAGGTTAAATGACAAATAGTTTGAGCATTGAAAATATGTACATCAGTATTTATCGTTCTATAAATACTGAAACACATAAAAATAAACACATACAGACACACTTACAATCACACACACATGCAAACACACAGAGTCATGCACACACATATGTACACGTGAAGACAAACGGGAAAAAAATCACTGCAGAATATCAGTTTGAAGAGTTTTGTCAAAAAAAAAGTTAAACTCATGACACGAGCAAAAAGTAGATTGTCCCAAATGTTACTCTGCTTCTGAAGTCATTCTGGACACACAAGCTGCAGGCAGTTGGATTTCGACTTGGACCAGTTGGATTTAGTTTAATTCCCTTTGCTTCAGGGAGTTTGGAAATTTCAATGAATCCTCAACCGGAATCCTCCACGTGTAGTAAAGATCACTGAGCGGGGTTTCCATTCACACACATCGCTGTGAGGTGAAAGAGATAGGTAGGTAGGTAGGTAGGCAGATAGATAGATAGATAGATAGATGGATAGATAGATAGATAGATAGATAGATAGATAGATAGACAGACAGACAGACAGACAGACAGACAGATAGACAGACAGACAGACAGACAGGTAGGCAGACAGGTAGGCAGACAGACAGACATGGGGGCAATAAGCCGTCGCTTCTCAGGAAGGTTGCAATTTCTCCCTGTCTGAGTTGAATCATATAAAAGCATATTGTTATCTGAATGTGTCTGAACATGCCTTTCCTGTTTGTTCGCATAAACAATGATTCCCTTTTCCATCAAAAATCAGTTGGCCTCAGCCTTGAGCATTTTCAAAAACCAAATCTTCACTGGCCTGGAGGTGAGCACAACACTAAGAAAAGGTAATACCTTTATATTAGTCTTAAATAGGCGAGCCCTTATTTTTTAAATGAGTTAACATCACACTATGTCACCATCTCTTTGGAGTTTGAAGGATACAACAATTAGTAACAGGCATAGACCTCAAACCCCCCATACCGCTTTTTACCATTAAGACTTTTCAACCAAATATTTATCAACTTCATCCTCCACTGCTCTTTTAGGTAGATAAATTACAACGAGCATAAGATCATGAAAGCGTAAGAAATTGGAGCAGCAATGGCCGATTCGACCCACTCAGTGTGTTTTGCTATTCGATCATGTTCCTTTCCTGGGAGGTGGTGGAGACGATGTGTTGTGACACAACAAGACCGTGGAGATTCCATTTGCACTGATTCAACATAAAAGAGGGACAGTTTTCTGGGCCACAGCATCTAAGTTATGCCAAGTGAAAAATAACTTACAGTAGGTTGAAAATGAGAATTGTTCATCACTGAATATTGCTTCTTACTCAGTTGGTGCTATATCGATGTTCCAGAACCTCCACGCAAGTCATCCTGAGCTTCTTTGGGACCTGTCAATATGGCGCAGGGTGGGAGAAAGTTGTGAGGGAACGGATGTTGGGCACTCCACCAACCGGCTGCACACTTTCTACTCTATTACACGCTCGTTCTCCTGAAATGACAGAAAGGGCGTGAGGGTGGAAGGGTGGATGGAAGTGGGTGATCCTGCTCCTAGGGTTGTTGGAGGTAGGAGGTAAATACTGATGTGTCTGGAGTGAGTCAGTCGAATTTTGAATCCATGGAGTGTTATTAGTGTGGGGGTTACAGTGGAGGTGGGAGAGAGGTATGATGCTGCATGCACTTAGAATGTTAGCTCATGAATCTTGTTTGAAGGTCAATGCTATGAAAGAAGTACATTGAGTGTGACAGAGTGGAAAGAATACGGTGGCACTTACCCTCACTGAACAGGGAGGGGTTTCACGCTTATCCTGTATTGCTGGGCATTTCTTCACCCTGCCGATACTGGACTGAAATAGGCAAAAAGCTCGGATCATGTTCTGGTGTCATGGCCTCCCCTGGAAAGAGAATGGTCTTCCACTGTACTAACCCATTCACTTGGACCTCCAGGCCCCTGTCAAAAAAATGTGATGCAATAGCCCCTTATCTGCTATGCTCACTGTACACAGTTCAGGACAGGTCCAAACAAAGAAAACCGCATGTGCCCATTAGCCTTTTAAAGATGGCACCAGAGCCAGGAATCACAGAATATCCAGGAGCATCCAGGCAGTGGTCAGTACCACTAGCCATGATGAAGGGGCAAAACTGGAGGATGCTGAGTGAGAGGGAAGATATGGGGTGGTGTAGGTAATTAATGAGGTGAGATTGACAAGGTAGAAGCAGGAAATTAGCTTGGCCTCATGCAGATGTTCCCTGTCAAACTCAATGAAAATGACTCTGAGACAAAATATTGCAAGGTTGAACCCAATGAGTCAAAGGTTCTGCTGTCGCCACTCTGAGTTTCAAAGTTACGGAACAAATAGTCATCCAACACTCTCCGTCAACTGAACTCACCAAAATTCCATAGCCCCGTCATTGTGGGAAACATTGGCCCATGTTGCAAGGTGCTATCAAAATATTTTCACTTCAGCATTCTGAAACCCGTGAACACATCCCTCCATGACATTATCTCTCAGTTTTCCTTTCTCTGTAGTATATTCTGAACCCCTTGTTTTGGTTGGTATTTAAACTGATTCCCTGGCATCTCTCTCTGGCAGTGATGCTCGCATCCACAGCACCCTTTGTCATGGCACGTTGGGGATATGGAGATGCAAATGGATGGGAGCCTCATATCCTGTCACTTCCAGCATGGGCTGCAAGGTTCCCCAAGCTGAGAGCGAACTAAGGCAGTGATAGTATGAACTGCAGGTGCTGGTGAATCTGGGACCACAAGGTGTAGAGCTGGATGAAAAAGGGCCTAAGCCTGAAATGTCAGCCTTCTTGCTCCTCTGGTGCTGTTTGGCATGCTGTGTTCATCCAGCTCTACACGTTGTGATCTTCGGCAGTGTTACTGAGCAATACACTGGGGTGGTTTGCACAGCTCGACAAGGCGACAGATACATAGTTTAAATTTATAACTCAATGCAAGCCGTGGTCTGCTCAGCTCCCCATGCTGCACAGTTATCTTCTCTGGGCTTATAGAACAGTGCACTGCTGTGGTCCTTGCGGTGGGTAGATGTCTAGTTTGGGTTTATAGGTCAATGCACTGGTTTGGTGTAATCAGTGTTCCACACTGGACAGATTGCCAGCTTGCATTGAGACGAACACTATCCTGGTTTGCACAGTGTTCGATGCTGAACGGATGCCTTCTCTGAATTTATGGTGTCTGGGCTGATTCTGTGAACTGGATTGTGAATGTGATTTTTTTTTTAAATTCAATTTTAGCTGACCGGGCAGCATATTTATTTTATGCTCTCATTCTTACGATTGCACCCTCCAAATTCTGAATCCCCAGGCGAGTCCCATTCTGCTGTCTACCCACGTATTGCTGCATCTTGTTGCCCATTAAGTAATTGTCCAGTTTAACTTGAACTGATGTCCCGTATCCTCACTGACCTATTGTGTCATTCACTCTGGAACATTCAGTTCATCATTATGAAACTGACATTGAAAAAAAAACGATTGCTTGCACTTTCTTTCACTTCCCAGTGTCCTGCGCGGTGCTCCATGTTGGACAAGAGATATTCAACAGCTAAGGGGTACACCTTTGTAACGTGTTCTGTGACGGTCTACTGAACGTCTGTGTTAGTCTCTCTCAGCTGATCATTTGTTCTGGAATCCCCGGACTCTTATTGATTCAGACTAGGCTTCGAACTTGGCGTTGAGTAGTGTTTCACTTAATTCTTTTTGGGAGGTTCATGGAAATGCTCGGGATAGTTTCCTCAAGGTTGTGTTTTAATCTTCTGTGGGCATTCAGGAAGACCAGATGCTTTGGTGACCCATGCTAGATGAGTCGTCATGACTGTAGTTACAGTGTCTCTGTCTGTAACATGGCCAGAAAACAGCGCAGAACCTGCAGAGAGGGAAATGGGTGAGGAATCACAATTACATTGAATATTATTGACTGGGGGAACAGGATTGAATGGCCCACTCCTGCAACGTATTCATATATTTCTGTTTGTAACAAGCCAAATCACCGTGCCTGCCAGTGTACCATAGTGGTGGAGAGTGAGTTGCCTCCTCCTGTTCCTGGGTAACAGAATCCTGGAGACTTACTGACCTCCAGATCAAACTGTGTATCGTCTCGAGCAGTTAAATGGCTTTGTTCTGTCCCTGTGTGCCAGCTTTGTGAAAACATCAGCAAGTCGGACAGCATCTGTGAAGAGAAAATCAGAGTTAACGTTTCAGGTCCGGTGACCCTGCTTCAGAATTATTCTGAATTTTTCCACCAGCTTCTGCTTTTGTTCCTGATTTACAACATCCACAATCTTTTAGTTTTTTTATCATGAAAACAGACGTGTTCCTCCTGATCCTGAACAATAGGTTCGAATAGCTGTGTGCTTTACCCATGGAATGGAATTGAGGGACTGAATGGTCCATTCACATTACTTACAGCTTCTATTGACTGGAAGCCTTTCTTCTGTTTCTGAAAAGCATCCTCACAATCTGAACGATGTATTTATGATTTTTTTTTTCTCTCAGTAATTGTGCAAGCGAGCTAACAGGTCGTGCAGTTGTATGACAGACTTGTGAAGCTGGATGGCATCTTCCAGTAGTAGAGTCATAGAGGCGTGCAGTGTGCTGACAGGCCCTTCTGTCCAACTTGTCCAGGGCGATGAGATATCCCAAATGAATCTAGCCCCATTTGTCAGCAATTGGCCTGCATCGCTCTAAACCCTTCCTGGTCATATCCCCTTCCAGATGTCTTTTAAACCTGAAAACGAAACAATCCTCCACCACTTCCTCTGAAGCTCAATCCATACAGAAGTGCTCCTCTGTATGAAAAGAAAAAGTGCCCCTTTGGTCCTTTTTAAAATCTTTTCCCTCTCACCTTAAACCTGTATCATCTAGATTTGGACTCCCCTACCTTGTGGAAAAGCCTTTGACTACTCACCATATCCATGCCGCTCATGACTGTATAAAGTTTTAAGCTCATCCTACAGCCTCCGATGCTCCCGGCCAACTAGCCCCAACTTATTCAGCCTCTCCCGATAGCTCACACCCTTCAACCTGTGTAACCGGCTCCAGAGGTTGCTTGGCCACCTCCTTTTCCGCTGTAACAGAGTCCAGAGCCCACATGGCCTCCCTCTGTTCCATTGTAACAGGCTCAAAACCTAAAAGGCCCCCTGTGGCAGACTTGAGAGATCAAATAGCCTCCTCCTGTTTCAGTTTAAGAGACCCAAGAGGCTGAATAGCCACCTCCTTTTCTGTGTAACAGGCTAGAGAGGTTCAATAAAAACTGAAAAAAAAGCTATGGATGCTATAAATCAGGAACAGAAACTGAAGTTGTTGGAAAGACTCAGCAGGTCTGGCAGCATTCATGAACAAAAATCAGAGTCAATGTTCCAGGTCCGGTGACCCTTCGTCAGAACTGAGAGAAACTGAATGTTCACCTTCTCATATAGAGTCAGGCAGCTGTGCAGCACGGAGGCAGCCCCTTCCTGCCAATCTGTCCATGCCAACCAGGTATCCTAATTAACCTAGTCCTCTTTTCCAACATTTGGCCTAAATGCCCCAACCCCTTCCTTTTCATGTACAAATCCAGATGCCAGCCTCCATCACTTCATTTCGCAGCTCATTCGGTACATGCACCGCTCTCTGCCTGAGCAGGTTGCACCTTCGGACCCTTTTCAGTCTTTACCCCTCAACTTAAACCTATGCACTCTAGCTTGGCTTTCTCCTACCCTCAGAAAAGACCTTGACTATTCGTCATATCCAATGCTCTCATTATTTTATTACTTCTATATAGTCATCCATTATCCTCCAAAGCTCTGGGGATAATGGCCCCACCCAATTCAAACTCTCCCTTTCGCTCGAATTCTCTAACACCAGCAATACCCTATAAATCATGTTTCCATACTTGCAAGTTCAACAACATTGTTTCTATAGAAAGGAGATCAAAATTAAATGCGGTATTTCAAATGTGGACTAACTGATGTTCTGTACAGTCCCATGACATCCAAACGCCTCTCTTCAACGCACTAACCAAAAAAGGTAAGTGTACTAAATGCTTTCTTCACTAACCTGTCTACCTGTGACTCCAGCTTCAGGGAACTGTGAACCTTCACCCCAGGGTGACATGGTGTTTCAGTAGTTAGCCTTGCTACTTCCCGGAAATGGGGGTCCAGGTTTAGTTCCACCCTCAAATGAATGCCTATGTGGAGTTTGCACGCTTTTCTTGTGCGTGCATGGCTTTTCTGTGGGTTCGTTTGTCTACTCCCACTGTCCAAAGATGTGCAAGTTAGGGTGGATTGGCCATGTTAATTGGCCATTTTTTTCCAATGATGTGTATTACTGGATTTACAGTAAAAATACAGGTTTACAGCGATATGGTGCAGGTGATCCTGGTGGGATGTCCTTTGGAGTATTAGTGTGGACTCAAAGGGCAGAAGGGCCTTTTTGAACACTGTAGGGATTCCATTATTTCCTTGAAGATCCCTACCAATAAGTCTATAAATACTGCCCTGATTCGGAATTCAATATGCAATACCTCACATTTATCTAAAATAAAATTTATCTACCACTTACCAGCCCATTTAATCAAGGTCCCATTGTTCTCTGAGATATTATTCTTCACTGTTGACACCCCAACAATTTTGGAGTTATCTGTGAACTTACTCACTTTTCCTCCTATGTTCATATCTAACTCATTGATATAAATGACAAAAACTACCGGACACAGCACTGATCCTTGCAACACACCATTGGTCATAGGCCTCCAATCAGACAAAAAAAGTCAACACTTAACATTATGCTCTGCATCCCACCTTCAAGCCAATTTTATATCCTAGTGGCTGGTTGCCCCTAGATTCCATGCGATCTAACCTTGCAAACTGGTCTACCACGTAGAATCTTGCTGAATGCCTTGCTGAAGTCTGTACAGACAGTTGATGCCATCATCAATATTTTTTGTCACTTCTCAAAATATTCAATCAAGTTATGTTGAAAATCTCTGATCTGTCCTTACCTTTCCTCATATATATGTCCTGTTCCTTGGAGTCCCCTCCAACAATTTAGGCACCACTGATGTCGGGTTCACTAATGCACAATTCCCTGGTTTTTCCTTACCATCTTTCCTAAATAATAGCACCACATACCAACCCCTTCTCTTCCAACACATTACCCATGGTTATTGTTGATACAAATATCTCAGCAAGGGGCCCAACATTCACCTCCCCAGATTCCCACAATGTTCTGGGGAACAACTGCTCATTTGCGAGGAATTTACCCAACTTTATGCATTTCAAGACGTCCAGCACCTCCTCCTCTGTACTATTGGCACATTTCAAGAAATCATAATGTATTTCTCCAAATTCTCTAGTTTATATATCCTACTCCACACGATATAGGATGCAAAACACTTGTTTAGTATCTTACCCTTTTCATGTGGTTCCATGGATAGACAGCCTTGTTGATCTTTAACGGGCCTTATTGTCTCAATTGTTAGTGTTTTGTCACTAATGAATTGGTAGAATTTCCTTGAATTCTTGTTAATCCTGGTTCCAAAGCTATCTCAAGTACCTGGTAAATCTCATTGTTCTGGAAATGTTAATGACCTCTCCTTCTACTTCTCCCCACTTCTACTAGTTTCCAGTCTTTGCGACGACAGTATTTCACCTTTCGAGTCATATCCTGGTTGCTGAACAGTTCAGGTGCAGTCCGTCCCAAAGGTTCAGCTCCGTCCTGTCTCAAAACCAATACCAGTGCCCCTCGAAAAGGAACCCATCCTTCCTGCACCATTCCTTTCGTGGCAACCTTACTTCCCCAGTTGTCTTTTCTTTTCTGTACCAATTTACACGTGGGTCAGGTAATAACCAGGTGGTTATAACAGTTGAGGTCCTGCTCTTTAATTTTGCTCCTAATTCCTAATATTCCCGATGCAGGATCTCTAATTGTACAACGAGACAAAGGATTGAATAGTTGAAAGTATCTGTGACATGGATCTCAGGACACCATCAGATCAGTCCTGAGCTTATTAAATGGTGGAGCAGGTTTAAAAGGCTGGCTGGACTCGGGATGGACGTTATTCGGATGAGATTTAAGAAAAAAAAAACAGCTCTGCTTATTCCCCTTATGTGTTACATATGAGGCGACTGACATTATTCTGAAACTGCAAAATGTCCAGAGCGTTATCTGGAAACTGCAATAAACGACATCATTCAGAAAATTCTACAAGTGGCATTCTCTGGAACATTCCATAACTGACTCTCTCCAGAAGATTCTATGCCCCTATGGGGTTATTGCAAAGGCAAGAGAGAGAGAGAGAGAGTGTGTCGAGTTGAGTTTGATGAGAGATTAACACTGTGAGGCTGAGTGGATTTCATCAGACCAGGTGGACTGAAGGCCCATTGTGATATGGATCTTTATGACTCTATTGCATTTTGTACGTGGCATTTTCTGGAACATTCTATAACCAACATTCTCCAGAACATTCTATACCCGACTTTCTGCAGAACATTTTATAACTGTCAGTCTCTGGAATATTGTATTACTAGCGTTCCCAGGCCTATTCTATAACCGCCATTCCTTAGAAAATTCTAAAACTGACATTCCCCAAAACATTCTGTGACTGGCATTACCTGTGAACGCCCGGAGCTCAATTACTTGAACAAAATATAATGTCCTGAAAGAAGAGATCCCATTCCAGGGAGAGGAAGGAAACATTGTTTCGAAGTCCCCCGGTGTAGTTAAAGAGGTGAATAAGTTTTCCCTGAGTTACATTTCTTCATTACTGAGGGTCGACCACTGTTTAGACCAAAAGACAAAAATTTCCAACCTCAATTTTAATTCAATTTTCCTTCGGGACAGCAATGTTTTCACCCTCCATATTAGAAACTGCAAAGAAGTGACTTCTGCATGATATTGAGCGATCAATTATGTGGGAACGCTCGAGAAACCACCTGTTATTATGGATGAGTGCCTGTGTGTTTGGAGGGGGAGTGTTTTTTGTACTTTACGCCACATTTTTGTAAGTAATTTAGAACCTACCATTTGCATTTCAGCCTCAATATCTTTAATAAATCTCTGAATACAGCGACACATTTAAAAATCGCACTGGATCCTCATCCAAACTGGTGGCTTTGCCTCCAGGCTGATGTATAATTTATTTGTTTTCTTTCTCCATAGTTAACGTAGTGACGATCTACGTCCTGCTTTATAAAGATTGTGGATTATCTCCATGTGTCAGACGTTACCTGGGGGCCATGGCAGCAGCGGATTTACTGCTCATTATCCTTGATCTGATATTGAGACACATTCCCATTGTTTATCGGGAACAGTTTTATTTCCTGTTCTTCATCCCTGTGTGTAATATCCACGCCGTCCTGCTTTATGCAGCCACTGACTGTTCTGTCTGGTTCACCGTCACTTTCACCTTTGATCGATTTGTGGCCATTTGTTGCCAGAAGCTGAAAAGTAAATATTGCAGTGAGAAAACGGCGGCTGTGGTTCTGGGAACAGTGACTGTGCTGAGCTGTTTAAAGAACATTTTCTGGTATTTTATGCTCACAGCAACGTATCGGCTGGTGAATGCCCCCTGGTTTTGTCATGTAAGAGGTGGTATTTATTCCTCTCGTGCCTTGGTCACAATCGAGTTCCTCCACCACATTCTAACCCCAGCTCTTCCATTTCTCCTGATTCTGCTGCTCAATGTTTTCACTGTCAGACACATTTTAGTGACCAGCAGAGCCCGCAGGAGACTCCGGGCTCACACCAATGGGGACGGTCAGTGTGACACAGAAATGAGAAATCGAAAAAAATCCATCATTTTTCTGTTTGTGATCTCGGCCAATTTCGTCCTGTTGTGGTCAATGTTAATGGTGTATTCAATGTGGAACCGGATGTGGTGGTTTGGGTATAAGTCTGTGTATCTAGACCGCTGTGTGCAGGAATTGGGCTTCATGCTGCAGCTCCTCGGTTGCTGCACAAACACCGTGATTTATGCCGTGACCCAGACTAAGTTCAGGCAACAGCTGAAGAATGTGCTGAAATATCCCTTTACCCAAATTCACCGATCAATCAAATTCACTCATTAATCAATCCATCCAGGATTTTCTGATTTCAGTTCAATGTTGCAGCAATGAAGCACCATGTTGCTGTGCCTGAGGGTAGTGCTGGTTTCTGCAACCTTATCCCACAGTGGTTTACTGTGGCACATTTCAGTGTTTCTGTCAAATTAGGCGCCAGTGCATGTGTTCAAACTTTGTATATTCTGCCTGATGGAAGAGGGTGTTGGAGAGCCTTAGCGGGTGGCGTGGGTCTTCGATTATGATGGCAGATTTTCCCTGGCAACGAGATGTGTCATGGCGCTAATGAATGGAAGGTTGGCTTCTGTGATGGTCTGACCTGTGCACACAACCTTCAGTAGTTTCTTACGGTCCTGAGCAGGCTAGTTGCTGTGCTGGGATAGAATGCTTTTCAGGATGCAGATACACTAAATCTCTTAATCCATTTCCTCATCTTCCTCATGAAGAACAGGTGTTGTTGCGCCTTTACCAGCTTTACCAGTTTTACCAGGATGCTGCCTGGATTAAAGGGAGGAGAGGCTAGAAAGACACAGTTTCCTGGCTACCATCAGTTCTGAGGAAGAGTCACTGGATCTGAAACATTAATTCTTTTTTCTCTTCACAGATACTGCCATATCTGCTGAGCTTTTCCAGCACTTTTCTCTTTCTCTTGTCGATAAACTTGGGTAGTTTTCTCTGGGGCAGTGGAACTGAGGGGAGACTTGATAGAGGTCTGTAAGATTATGAGATGTATAGGTAGGGTTGAAAACCAGAATATTTTCTCGGAGTTGAAATAACTAAAACCAGGAGATGTGTTTTAAAGGTTGATGGGAGGGGGGAGGCATGTTCAAAGGACCTGTGAAGGGCATGTTTTTCACTCAGTGTGGTAGGAGTGTGGAATGTGCTGGCAGGTGTGGTCGTAGAGGCAGATAACATAAGGGTGTTTAAGAGAATTTTACATGCACACACTGTTGTGTACGAAATGAAGGGAAATGCTCCAGGGGCAGGCATAAGGGATTAGTTTAATTTGATGTTGTGTTTGGTGCAACATCTTGGATTGAAGGGTCTGTTCTTATTCTGCACTTTTCTATGTTTATGTTCTATCTCTCTTGCTGTCCTCGTTTTATTTCCTCTGCCTGCCCTCTCTCTCTCTGTATTCCTCTCTCTCTCTCTTTCCCATTCTCTACCTATCCCTCTCTCTGTATATCTGCCTCTGTCTCTCCATCTCGCACTGCCTCTCTCTGTTCCCCTCCCTGTCTCTGCTCCCTCTCTCTCCCTCTGTCCTCCTCTCCCTCCAGACCGGCTCACTCCACCTCCATCCCCCTCTCTTTCTTTTCCTCAGGCCCTCTCTCTCACCCCCTCCGTCCCTGCCTGCACGTTTCGCCCCATCTAGCCCTCTCTCTCTTTGCCCTCTCGCCTCTCTATCCCCTGTCACATCTCTCTTTCTCTCCTCTTCTCCACACCCCCTCTCTCCCACTGCGCCGTCCCTTTCCCACTCCTCTGCCCGTTTCTCTCTGTGTCTCTCTCCCTCTGGTCTCCTCACTCATATTCTCCCTCTGTCACATCCTTCTCTCTTCCTCTGTCGCCCCTCTCTCACACACACACCTCACCCATCTGTAACACTATTGCTTTCGCTCTTTGTTCCCCCCTCACTCTCGATCCCTATCTTCCTTTCCTACTCTGTCTCTCAGCACCATCCCGCCTTTCATCACTCTGTCTGTCCCTGTCTCCAATACATGCTTCACCGTCCAACTCTCTATGTCTCTCTCTATCCCTCACTCTCTCTGTCGTTCTCTTTCTAACTGTCCTCCTTCTGCCTCCCCTCTCTCTCTCCCTCCCTCCCTCCCTGTCCCTTTTGTTCCTTCTCTCCTCATCTGTTCCTGGCTCTCTCTGTCTGCCCTTCTCCCTGTTTCCCTCTTCCCTATCCATGCTCTTTCTCCACTTCTAATCTCATCTGCTTCTATATCTGTCTCTGTTTGCACCATCCCCTCCCTTTCCCCTGTCTCTCTTTCCATCTGTCCCTCTCTTCCCCCCTCTGTTGATCTCTATCTCACACATATTCCGCCCACCCTCTCTCTCCCTCGTAAGTCGTTCCCTCTCTATTTTCATATGCTCTCCTCCTTCTCTGCCCCTCTGTGCTCCCTCTCTGCCTCACACCCTTTCCCTTTGTAACAGTGTCCTTCTCTCTCTCACAGTACCCTTCTCACATTGGTCCCTCTCTCTCATTCTGTCTCAATTAGCTCCTGTCCCTCTCTCTGCACCACACTCTCTATCTGTTTGTCTCTTTAGCCATATATTTTTGGCCCTCTCACCATCTCTCTCTCCGTGTTCCACTGCGTCTCTGTCCATCTCACTTTCTGACTTGGCGTAGGGGTGACCTGTAGTGGCGATGTAAGGTGACTTGTACTGGACAACTCCAAGCTGCCCATACCTGCTTACAAGTTGGCAGACAGAAGCTAAGCAAAAATTAAGCAGCCTGCTCACACAGTGAAGTATAATTTTATCCTTGAGCAGAACTGCTAGAAGGTAAGTAAAAGGACGCTGTATGTTTCCATCCCAGACAGTTCTGACAAAAGGATGCCTCAGGACAGGTAAATGGCCAATTCCAGCTTTATTACTGAAAAAAATGGTTGTCCCAGTAAATGCGTAACATCATGTTCTAGTTCAGGTTCTTAAGCAGCTAAAGTTTTTACCGCATAAATAGTCGCCTCTTTGAAGCTACCAGCAATATTAAATAGTTTCGATCTAAAACTGCTGTAATCACATAAGTTGGTTTCAAGACACAATCAGAATATAATGCAGTCCTTACGAACATTTAAGTTTAGATGTGTAGGTTAACTAGCCTGAGGAAATGCCTTCTCTTATGCCCTCACAACCCATAAATTATGAAATGCTGACTGTAGAAGTAATGGTACAACACTACACTTTTAATTAACTTTATACAGAAGTTAACCTGATAGCAATCAGTTAAACTAACTGATTTTTTTTTTGTTTTTACATTATGCATTGGGAGAATGGGAAAATTAGAGTAACTGAATGTGATAAATGACTGTACCAACATACAACAGATAATGGATTTCAAACTGTCCTTATAGATAAACACGTCTGAGAAAGACCCAAGGAAGTATAATCATCAAACTTTTTGAATGCAAATGAATGGGATGCACAGAAAGATTCTGAGGCTGAGAGATGATAATGTCGAGCAAACAGCGTAAGATCATGGAACCTGGGGCTGTCTATAGAAGTGTCCACTAGGTGTCCCACAGGATCGGTGTGTTTAGATTAATTGGGGAGGACAGTGAATATGTTGCAATTGATTACTGTAACACAAGATATATAAAAAATGCTGTTTTTCTTTGTAAAACCAGAGGATGTGTCATTGATCCATCCTCCAAAGTCAGTTTCCTCTGTCGACTGGTCTCTGCTTGAATAAACATCTTCCACTTGCTTGAATCTTGCCTGCCTCCTGAGTTCTTGTCCCTGCTCTGGAAAATGTTCCTACAAATTGCTGTTGTGAGCAGGGTTACACTGGGCCATGATCTGGGTAAGAATCTTTAATTACCACTCTTTCTAGCTAGCTTGGCAATTGGTGGGTTTCTTCTGTAAGCCAGAAAACCCTTCCACTATTTTGCGAGAACACACAAAATAGTGGAAGGGGATCCTGGCGCGAGAACATCTGACCTAGTGTGAAAATGCAACATAACACGAAAATATTTGAAATAACATGAGAATGCAAAGGACAGCACAAGAGTGTGTGAAATAATGTCAGAACCTGAAATAACGAACAGGGGGTTGCGAGGCCCAGCCTGCAAATTAGGAGAAAAGGGAGGGCTCAGAGTCCTGGCACAATCACGAGTCAAATAAGGAAAGAGGAGGGTTGTGAGTCCTTGTGTTGCCACACGTAAAATAAGCGAGAAAAAAGTGAATAAGAAAAGAAATGAGAAAAAAAACTCCGGAAACCTCAAGAGAAGTGCAAGGTAGAAAAAGAACAACTGTGTGGGAAATAGTGAAACAGTAAAATTGAAGCAGGCACAGCTTTGAGAGAGTCTGATAAAGTGGCAGGGATGGATTGTGGGAAAATATTTTGGGGTCCAGATCAGTCCATTCTGCAGAGCCTGTTTAAAAAAGTGTAGAAACATGCTGAAATAGCTACGGTGTTCATGACTAAGAAAGAGAGAGTGAGGCTTCTGTCTGTACTAGGTTAGTCAATCTAGTATAGGTATTACAAAAACAAAGTTGCTGGAAAAGCTCAGCAGGTCTGGCAGCATCTGTGAAGGAGAAAGCCGTTAACTTTTCTGGCCTGGTCACCGTCCCTCAGAACTGACGGAGGCTGGGAAAATGTAAGTTTATATGCAGAAGAAAGGGGAGGGGAAGGAATAGGGAATAAATGATAGGATAGAGCCTAAAGAAAGAGAAAATAGAAGTTGGACAGACAAAGCAGTGAACATGATTAGGCTGCGAGCGTGATTAGTTGTTAATAGGAACTATTAGTGACCAAGAACAGGCAGAGTGCAAAGACAGGCTATGTCGTAACAAGTCCTTGTGTGTGGGGTTTGGGGCTGGAACACGGGAGAGTTCAGGTCCTAAAACATTTGAACTCGATATTGAGTCTGGATGTCTGCAGGGTCCCCATGTATAAAAATGAGGTGATTTTCTTCCAGCTTGTGTGGGGCTTCACTCGAAGACTGCAGTAAGTCAGAGACAGACATGTTGGCCAGGGAACAGGATGGTATGTTAAAGTGGGAAGCAACAGGTACTTCAGGGTTTCTTTTGCAAGCTGAACGTAGATGATCTGTGAAGCAGTCACCCAGTCTGCACTTCACTTCCCCAGTGTAGAGGAGACCACATTGTGAGCAGAGAATGCAGTGGACGAGATTCTGGGAAATGCAGGTGAAATGTTGCTTCATTGGAAGGTATAATTGGGCCCATGGATGCTGGGAAGGTTGGAGGTAAATGAGCAGGAGTTAGACCTTTATAGGTAGCAGGGGAAGGTGCCGTTAGGCTGTGGAGGTTGATGGGGTGAAGGCAGTGTGGAACAGGAAGTCCCAGAGGGAACAGTGCTTGAAGAAGGCAGCCAAGGGAGGGAGAGGTATACACCACCTGGTGGTGGCATCTTGTTGGAGGTGGCAGATATGGCACTTGATAATCTTCTGGATGTGGATGCTGGTGGGACAGTAGGTAAGAACAAGGGGAACTCTATCGCTTTTGCTGGAGGGAAGAGAAAGGTTGTGGGTGTAAGTGCAGGAAATGGGGTGGATCCAATTGAGGGCCCTGTTGATAACATTGCTGGGGCATCCTCAGTTGAGAAAAATGTGGAAATGTTGGAGGCAACCTTGTTGATTTTGGTTTCATCTAAACATATGTGAAGGAGTTGGAGGAACAGAGAGAATGGGATGGAGTCTTTACAGGAGGTGGGATGTGAGGATGTATAGTCCAGGTTGCTGTGGTAGTCAGTGGGTTTGTAATGGATATTAGTGGCCTGTCTATCGCAGAAATGGAAACAGAAATGTTGAGGGAGGGAAGGAAGGAGTCAGAGATAGACCAGGTGAAAGTGAGGGCAGAGTGGAAATTGAAGGGGAAATTAATCAATTTTTCCAATTCCAAATGAGAGAGGGAAGCAGCACCGATGATCTCATCGATGTATCAGAGAAAGAGTTATGGGTGGGGTTGGAATAGGACTGGAACGAGGAATGTTCCACGTACCCCATGAAGCCACACGCATAACCCGGGCCCATCCGGGTACACATGGTAACCCCTCTGACCGGAAGAAAATGAGAGGAGTTCAAAGAGAAGTTGTTGATGGTGAGGACAAGCTCAGACAAACAGAGGAGGCTGGTGGTGGGTGGGGATGGCTCAGGTCTTTGCTCCGGGAAGACGCATGGAGCCCTAAAACCCTCGTGGTAGGGAATGCATGTGTAAAAGGATTGCACATCCATAGTAAAGAGGAGGCGGTTGGAGCTGGTAAACTGGAAGTTTTGAAATTGGCACAAGGCGTCAGATGAATCATGGATGTATGTAGGTAGAGATTGGACAGGGGAAAGAAGACTGAGTTGAGGTAGGAAGAGATGAGTTCTGCGGGCCATGGGTAGGTTGTAACAATGGGTCTGCCTGGGCAGACCTGTTTGTGGATTTTTGGGAGGAGGTAGAAACGAGCTGTGCAGGGTTGGGGGAGACTATTAGCTTGGAAGCGGGGCGGGTTGATGGGGGAGGCGGGGTTGGGGGGGGGGATATCAATGGATGAAATGTGATCACTAACAGTAGTGGATACAATGGTGTGATGTACCATGGCGGCACATGGTCCAGAGGAAGGTAGGAGGAGGTATCGGAGAGTTAGCGCTCAGCCTCTGCATGGTAGAGGTCACTACACCAGACTGTAACAACATCTCCCTTGTCAGTCGGCTCAAAGACAAAGCCAGGGTTGGATCTGAGTGCACGGAGTGCAGTCAGTTCAGCGGGAGATAGGTTGGATTTGGTGAGAGAGGCAGCGGAATTGAGAACAAAACTGGAGCTGTGTGCAACAAAAGTCAGGTAGAAACGTTGACTGTTCTCAGACGGCACCACAGATAATGCTAGACCTGCTGAGTGTCACCAGCTTTGTCTCTTTGTTTATTTTTGTTTCAGAATTCCAGCATTCGCAGTAATTTGGTTTTTTTTTTGCAACTTTTCTTTTGTGGCTTTAAACAGGTAAAACCCTTTGGGGGCAGAGAAAATGCACAAAAAGTTCACGGGCTGAATTGGATCGAGTTCAAACTGAACGAGAATAGTTTACTGAGACATGAATACAACATTTTAGGACGAGGTAAAAGGCATTAGTGAGGATCCAGAAAATGAAAATATGCCCAAGTATTAGTACGGAAAGGACACGCATCAGTTAAGTGGGCAGATTGGAGATGCAAGACAAACACACATGTGGTTGCCAGGAGATCAGGGCTGGGAACTAAATATCTAATAAATATCTATGAAAAATAGGCACATGGAAAGGCTGAAATACTGATGGAACGTGTGTACAAGCCTCCAAGTAGTCATGTAATTGGCAGCTGATTTCAATACAAGGAATTTATGGAACGTCAATGAGATTGTTTTGGAGCAGCTAATGGTTGAATTCAGAAAGGAACAGACAGTTCTGGATTTAGTGATGTATAACGAGGGAGATTTGATGAGAGGTGAAGGCAGTGACCATAAATATGGCCTTCTTCCTCAACCGAGGATTCCACAGCTCCGTTGTCAATGGGACCCTCAACCAGGTCCGACCCATCTCCCGCAATTCCAGCCTCACCCCATCTCTTCCCTCCCACAACCGTGATAGGGTTCACCTTATCCTTACCTACCATCCGATCAGCATTCACATCTAGAAGATCATCAGACGCTATTTCCTCCACCTACAGCAAGATTCCACCACCAGACACATATGCCCCTTCCCTCTCTGGTCCGCTTTCCGCAGAGACCATTCCCTCCGGGACACCCTGTTCCACACTTCCTTCACCCCCAACACCTCCCCACAGCCCTCTGGCACCTTCCCCCGTAACTGACGAAGGTGCAACACCTGTCCATTTACCACCTCCCTCCCCCAATATCCAAGGGCCCAAACATACCTTAGAGGTATAACAAGGAGGTTGTAGAGGATTGTAGAGAATTCAGAAATCATGGAGTCACATGCACTTACATAAGTACAATGAACCGTTTACAAGTGGCCACTTATGGCACCATCTAGGGCACGCAGGTATCTGGGTTCAACACAACCCAGGGCCTTCCCAGTAAATGTTTAAGACCTGTCCTTGAGGGGCATACGGAAAGTGAATGGCAGTTGTTGTTTCCTCAGGGTGGGAGATAACAAGACAAAGGGGCATATTTTTAAGGTGAGAGGAGTCACTTTCCAGCAAAGTGGGCTACCTTTTTGCACACCATGGTTGGTATGTGAAATGAACTTCCAAAACAAGTCGCGGATACAGGCACAGTGACAACGTTTGAAAGCCATTTGGATAAGTACATAAATAAGAAATGTTCGGAAAGATATGGGCCATGTGCAGCCAGATGGGACTACTTTAGTTTCAGAACATGGTCGGTATGGATTAGTTGGGCCGAGGGTCTGCTTTCAAGTTGTCAGACTCTATGGCTGTGACGGAAACTTACAGAATAATGAGAGACCTGGATAGATGGACATGGAGAAGATGTTTCAACTAATAGGAGAGGCGAGAACCTGAGGGCACCGCCTCAATGTGAAGGGATGACCCTTTAGAACTGAGATGAGGAGGAATTTCTTCAGTCAGAGGGCGATGATTTTGTGAAACTCATTGCCATAGAGGAATGTGGAGGCCAAGCCTTTGAATGTATTTATGACACAGGTGATTAGGTTCTTGATTGGTAATGGGATCAATGGTTCCAGAAGTTAGGAGAAAGAGGTTGAGAAACATATCAGTCACAATCAAATGGTTGAACAGTCTTCTGGGCCAAATAGCCTAACTCTGCTCCCATACCTTGTGTTCTGAGGATTATTGTGGATGACTTCAATCTGCACAAAAATTGAGCAAATCAAATCAGTAACAAGACTATATATGATAAATTCCTGATGGTTTTCTACATCTATATATTGAGTACACAAAGGGAGGACAGACTATCCTCAATGGTGCATTGTGCATTGGTCAGGGTGTGTTAGCTTAGTTGGGTGGATGGCTGGTTTGTGATATAGTGTGATGCCAGCAACACATGATCAATTCCTCTACTAGCTAAGGTGACCATGAGGGTCCCACCATCTTAACCCTCCCCATTGCCTGAGGCGTGGTAACCAGAGTTTAAAACACCATGAGTGATAATGGGAACTGCAGATGCTGGAGAATCCAAGATAATAAAATGTGAGGCTGGATGAACACAGCAGGCCAAGCAGCATCTCAGGAGCACAAAAGCTGACGTTTCGGGCCTAGACCCTTCATCAGAGAGGGGGATGGGGTAAGGGTTCTGGAATAAATAGGGAGAGAGGGGGAGGCAGACCGAAGATGGAGAGAAAAAAAGATAGGTGGAGAGGAGAGTATAGGTGGGGGTAGGGAGGGGTAGATCATCTACAAAATACCTTGCAAGAACTGTGACAAACACTACATTGGACAAACTGGCAGAAAGCTAGCCACCAGGATACATGAACACCAACTAGCCACAAAACGACATGACCCACTGTCACTCGTATCCGTACATACAGATAAGGAAGGACACCACTTTGACTGGGACAACACATCCATCCTAGGACAAGCCAAACAGAGACATGCACGAGAATTCCTCGAAGCATGGCATTCCAACCGGAACTCCATCAACAAACACATTGATTTGGAGCCAATCTACCATCCCCTGAGAAAAAGAACAGGAAATGACATCACCAACCAAAGGAAACCTAACCAGATAAATAGAAAGCGGGACATAACACCAACGCTTCGTCGGAGGCTCACTGATGGTGTTACCTAGAATGGTGACGAAACGTCTGAAAACTACTTCCAGCTCAGCGAGCAAACTCACATCCAGAACCTATTATACCTTCCCAATCTTATACTAATCCCCTCCCTCTTCCCAGTTATCTGACCTAGGGACTCTTGCCCTGGCCACTGCGGGACTCTAACCTCCCGGATTTTATTTTCCCATTTACCTGTTCTAGGGACTCGAACCTCCCGGATTTCTTTACTTACCTGGAGTCTTGAACCTCCAGGCATTAAGATTTAGCAGTGTTCAAGACCGTGAGTCGTCTTGGGGTTCCGTCAGTACAGAGCCACACAGGGATGAGGGGTCGCACGGGTGGCAGGCTAGTGAGAGAGACCAAGGTGAATCTTACCTTGCGGGCCTGTCTGTCTCACTCCACTGACACTCGATCGATCCCTTATTCAGCCCTCCACATGAGACTGCTGTACGTGTTGCAATCCTGGTCACGGCACCAAATGTTATGTTCATTTTCGGAGACACTCACGGACTTGATGCAACGACGAGACACAGACCTGTTTAGAGAAACACAAAACTTTTATTACCAAGCAAGTACAAGCTGTGGAAAATCACTGTACTTAACCCAGCACAGCGTACAGAGTCTCGCAAGCCATTCACCCTGGGCAGCGGTCAGTCCCGCTTTTTATACTTTGTCAAGTGTGTAATGCATAAAGCAATTTTACATCTCACAATGGCATGATACATGAAACAATCATGACAAAGACATCATACAAAACAATTACTACTTCGAACACATAAAGAGAGCAGGATATAGCATCGATCATTCACGAAGTGACTGCTAATGACAGGAGGCGATTTCAAGTTGCCGAAGTAGCAGAATGTAATTTCAAGTGGCTGAAGTGTATGGCTTGAAAAAAAGTCAGTGCCTTGGCCCCTTTGTCAGAGACAGAAGTTTCATACTTCAGAAGCCTCACACCTTTACAAATGCTCCTCACTTAATCTTAAGAGACAGTTTCCACATACCCCCGTGCAGGAATATAAAGATTTGCACAGTTTAACTTGAATTGTATTCAGGCAGGAAGCTTAAGGCAGTGTCTACATCCCGATGTGCAGGCAGATAAAGGACATGAATTTATAGAAATATAGAAATCAACGGGATGTTATCCCAAAAACATCTCAACTCCATCCTCCATCTTCTACCTTTGAGCCAACTCGGTATCCATATAGCCAGTTCTCCCTTTATTTGTGTGTGATCTAACCTTTCTAGCCAGTCTACCATGAGGAACCTTGTCAAATGTCTTAACTGTAGTCCATATTGATCATGCCCACCATTCTGCCCTCATCAGGCCTCTTTGGTAAAAAAAACTCAAACAATGATTTCTCAGGCATAAAGTCATGTTGACTCTCCCCAATCCATTGCCTTTCTCAATACATGTGAATCCTGCCCCTGAGAATCCCCTCCAACAACTTGCCCACCACTGATGTCAGGCTCACTGGTCAAGAGCCCCCCTTTTCCTTACCAGGTTTCTCAAAAAGCGGAACCAGGTAGCCAATCTTCAGCTGCCCAGCACCTTTCCTGTGCCTATCGATGATACAGATATCTCAGCAAGGGGCAAAGCAGTCACTTCCTTAGTTTCCCACAGAGTTCTAGCATACTCTCGATAGGTCTTGGGGATTTACCCAACTTTATACATTTGGAGATATGCTGCATTTCTTCCTCCGTAACAGTGGCATCTTACAAGATTTTAATTTATTTCCATGTGTTCTCTATCTTCTATATCCTTCTCCCCAGTAAACACTGATCTGAGATACTTGTGTAACATCTCACCTGCCTCCTGCAGTTCCACACATAGGTGGCATGGCTTATGCTTATGGGGCCCTGTTCTCTCCCCAGTTACTCTTCCTTTTCCCCCTTAATGTATTTGTGGAAACTCTTTGGATTCTCCACACACTGTTTGACAAAGCAAACTCATGTCCCCTTTTTGCCCTCCTGCATTCCCTCTTAAGTGCACTCCTGCTGCCATTACACTCTTCTAGAAAATCACTCTATTATGCTGCCTATACCTCACATATGCTTTCGTCTTCTTGATCAGAAGCTGAATTTCTCTTATCATCCAGCATTTCCTGTATCAACCTGCCTTGTCCTTCGCAATAACAGGAACATACTGTGTCTGAGCTCTCATTTTTGAACACTTCACATTTTCCATGTCTCCATTTACCTTGGTATAACTGTACCCTCCACCTGCTCCCACCACCACCCCCCATCAATTTTTGAAAGTTCTTGCCTAAGTCTACCAAAATTGGCCTTCCTCCAATTCAGAACTTTAACTATTAGATCCGGTCTATCCCTGTCCATAACTACTTTATAACTCATTGAAGTATAGTCACTGGCCCCAAAGTGTTCTTCTACTGATGCTTCAGGCACCTGCCCTGCTTTATTTCCTAAGAGCAGGTCAAGTTTTTCGTCTTTTCCAGAAGGTACATCCACACACTGAATTAGAACATTTTCTTGTACCTGCTCAACCAATTCCTCTGCATCTAAGACCTGAACACTATGGTAGTCCTAGTCCATGTTTGGAAATTTAAAACCCCCTTCCATAACCACCTATTATTCTTACAGATAGCTGAGATGTTTTTTAATATTTGTTTATCGATTTCCACTTGCAGTAATGTGATCAAACCTTTCTTATTTCTCAATTCCAGCCAAATAACATCCCTGGGCTTCTTTGGATAAATATAGCTGCAATGTCACCCTTCTTCAAAAGTGCAACTCCCCATCCTCTCTTGTCCAAACATCTTCTTTTGATCTTTACTATAACATCTATTCCTGAACCATGAAGCTGCCAGTCCTGTCTATTCCCGAGCCATGTCTCTCTGCTATCCCAGTCTCGCATTCTGAGCCATGTTCCAAGGTCATCGGCCTTGCCTGCTGGGGATTTTTCATTGAAATAAATGCAGTTCTCTACTTGGTTCCTGTCTGCCCTGTCCGTTTGACTTACAATTTTTCCCAACCTAACCAGTCTCAGACTGATCTCTTTCTTCACGGTCTCCCTGGTTCACAAAACATCCCCTCCCCTACCCCTCCAGTTTAAATCTTCCCGAGCATCTCTAGCAAAACTCCCTGCCAGTATATTTGCTCCCTTCCAATTCATATCCAATCCGTCCTTCTTGTACAGGTGGTTCCTACCCCAGAAGATATTTCAGCGATCCAAAAATGTGGATTCTTCTCCTCTGCACAAGCTCCTCAACCATGCATTCATCTGCTCTAGCCTCATGTTCCTACCCCCACTAGCTTGTGGCCCTGTGAGTAATCCAAATATTTCTATCCTTGATGAGCTAATTTTTAAATTCTTGCTTAACTTCCTATGTTGTCTCCTCATAATCTCATCTGTTCTCTTCCTATGTCATTATTTCCAATGTGTACAATGACCACCTGCTGATCTCTCTCGCCTTTGAGCATATTTCATACTCTCTCTGAGATTTCTTTGATTCTGGCTCCAGGGAGGCAATACATCATTCTGATGTCTCGCTGTCAGCTGCAGAAACACCTGTCTGTACCTCTGGCTAGAAAGTCCCCTCTCATAATCAATGGCCTGGAACTGGTGTCACCTTAGAGACAGTCTCTGGACCAGGAAACTGGTTGTCAGTGCTGCATTCTCCAGAGAATCCACCACTCCCCACATTTTTCAACACAGCGCACTTGTTTGAGATGGGGATAGCCACAGGAGACTCCTGCAATACCTGACTCCATCTCCCTTTCCTGGAGGTCAACGAATACCTGACTGCATTCCAGTTTATCTCTCTCCCTGCAACTGACATCCATCCTTTCCCCTTGCTTGTGTAAATTTCTACTTGCCTCTAACTGCCACTCCAACCAATCCATGCAAATCTTTCGGATTTGCAGCCTAACACACTTACGTTGGGCATAGTCATCTATAACATGGAAACTCTCCCTAAACTCCCACATTCAACATAAAGAGCACATCACTCTACTAAAGGCCATCTTTGCATCTCAACAATCGACAGACCCAGAAAAGAACAGACTTAATGCTCTAAAAACACTGCTCCAGGATAGCTTATAACTTTGTTAAATTTTAAAAAATTAAAACCAAGAGGCAGATCTCAATAACAACATATTATAAGATAAAACTCTACTCACTACTGTAGATTTACAAAAAGAAACTAAAAGTTACATTTTCAAAGGCCATTTTGCTGCTCTCCTGTTGTGAGTTCCCACCCATAGGTTTCTCCAAGGTTAGATGTGAATTTGGTTGTTTCCTTATTTTTCTCAGAACAAGCTCCGATATCCAACGATACACAAAACAGGACAGCAAAGGCAGTAGCTGTGCAGGCTACTGTTGGATCAGACAGCACTGTACGACGTTTCTCCATTTTAATCACTTGCCATGTGTCATTCTTCAGCTTTAGACAGTTACCAGGATAGGAAAGAACTTGGAAATTGGGGAATGGAACTTTCAGCAGCAATCAAATACGATGGCATGGATTTGTAAAGTTTAAAATGGAGGATATTCCTGAAATGTTGGAGTGGATAGGGAGGGTGTTGAGCTAGATCTGGTTGTTGTCAGTGGGTGTGTGAAAATTAACAGCACTTTTCGATTATTCCATCAGTGGAAGCATGTTGATGAGAAATATGACACACCATGGATATAACCTTGTGGATACCAGGTACAAGTACTGCAACGGAAGGTCAGTTGTCTGTGGGTATGGTAAGGTACAGGGTTATTTCTGAGGAAGGTGCTGATGATTACATTAGAAGGAGAGGGGGATAAAAATCAGAAGAGATTGAGAGCACCATTACAATATCAGTGAACGTTGTGAAGTTGGAACATTGGCAGTTTAGCTGGAAATATTTGTCGGCGTCTTCACACATTGTAAATTTGCACAGCAAGAACCAGAGAATGCTGGCTGGGCAATAGGAAACCCTAGTTTTGTCCCTGGCACTGCCCAAAACACTCGGTCTTCTGATTAAAAGCCAAATGTGCTTAGCAAATGCATCACAAGCATAGGTGCATGCACAATTGGCAGGAACCCTGAAACTAAGTGGTCAGTTTCTGCTTCTCTGATGCTGCCTGGCCTGCTGTGTTCCTCCAGCTCCATAGAATCTCTGACTCCGGTGTCTGCACTTCTTGTTGTCTCTGAGTTAGTTTCTTTTGCCTTCTCTGTTCAATGTTCATGGCTACAAATTATCCAGGCAAAAATCCACCAATTTCTCCTGAAATATACTTAAAAGAATGAATGGCCACAATGTTGAACGTTGCTGGGACTTCACTAGTACATTACTCAGTGCAATATTTCTCCACATTCAATGTTTCCCATGTTCATGGAGAATGCAAGATGACCATGCTTTGAAACAACAAAGTTGATTATTTCCCAATAGAGAGGAAAAAGTAACAGAGAAATCAGAAAGGCCATGCAATAATACCGGAATGGTAAGGATTTTCTCGACAGATTTGCTTGGGATTTCCATCCATCAACCCTATTCAGCGATATTTGCAGATGAAATCCAATGCAAGAGGCGACTGTGAGCTGTAAACTTTGACACAATCGTGGCTGAGTGGTTAAGTAATGGGTTGGTAATGCAATGGGTTCGCTCACGTGTTGTTTGAATCCTACCAACTGGAATCTGCAGCTCAGCTGGTTTCACACAATAAGTGTCCCATTGTGTGAATGACACAAACACACTTGCAATTATTTCTTGTTCCATTTGAGGAAGTTTGAAAACTGCAGGATCCCCTCAACCAGGCAGTGAGCTTGTTTTGTCGTTATCTGCTCCATTTTCATTTTGATTCACTGAGTATGCAAGAGGCCCATGTTTAGAAACAACAAACCTGTTTAATTATCACAAAGAGAGGAAAATGTGAGGCAGTAGACTTCAGGTCATGAAACATTTCACAAATGGGATCGATTTTTGTCCCGGAATCAGGTGACAGATTCATCTGCATCCTCACAACAGCGATATTCAATAAAAAAAATACAGTGCGAGAGACCATGCGAGTGCAATCACATATTTATGGCCAAGTGATTAAGGCGATGGATTTGAAACTCTTTAGGGTTACCGCTGATGTAGGGTGGAATCCTGCCGACTATTTTCTGAATGGCAAACAATCTGAAGCACAGTTAGTTAAGGGTTCTGGGGCTGTATTTGATGAGGTTTCGATGGAAGACGCACAAATGCATCCAAACTGATAGAATACGGAGGGGTGTGGAGAGAGTGGAAGTGGAGAAGATGTTTCTCTTGGTAGGAGAGGCTAGGCGAGAGCCTCTGTGTGAAGGCATAACCCTTTAGAACAGAGATAATAAAATGTGAGGCTGGATGAAAACAGCAGGCCAAACAGCATCTCAGGAGCACAAAAGCTGACGTTTCGAGCCTAGACCCTTCATCAGAGAGGGGGATGGGGTGAGGGTTCTGGAATAAATAGGGAAAGAGGGGGAGGCGGACCGAAGATGGAGAGAAAAGAAGATAGGTGGAGACAGTATAGGTGGGGAGGTAGGGAGGAGATAGGTCGGTCCAGGGAAGATGGACAGGTCAAGGAGGTGGGATGAGGTTAGTAGGTAGGAGATGGGGGTGCGGCTTGGGGTGGGAGGAAGGGATGGGTGAGAGGAAGAGCCGGTTAGGGAGGCGGAGACAGGTTGGTCTGGTTTTGGGATGCCGTGGGTGGAGGGGAAGATCTGGGCTGGTTGTGTGGTACAACGCGGGGAGGGGACGAACTGGGCTGGTTTAGGGATGCGGTGGGGGAAGGGGAGATTTTGAAGCTGGTGAAGTCCACATTGAGACCATTGGGCTGCAGGGTTCCCAAGCGGAATATGAGTTGCTGTTCCTGCAACCTTCAGGTGGCATCATTGTGGCACTGCAGGAGGCCCATGATTGTCATGTCATCTAAAGAATGGGAGGGGGAGTGGAAATGGTTTGCGACTGGGAGGTGCAGTTGTTTGTTGCGAACCGAGCGGAGGTGTTCTGCAAAGCGGTCCCCAAGGCTTGGGGACCCTGCAGCCTAATGGCATCACTGTTGACTTCACCAGCTTCAAAATCTCCCCTTCCCCCACCGCATCCCTAAACCAGCCCAGTTCGTCCCCTCCCCCCACTGCACCACATAACCAGCCCAGCTCTTCCCCTCCACCCACTGCATCCCAAAACCAGTCCAGCCTGTCTCTGCGTCCTTAACCTGTTCTTCCTCTCACCCATCCCTTCCTCCCACCCCAAGCTGCACCTCCATCTCCTACCTACCAACCTCATCCCACCTCCTTGACCTGTCCGTCTTCCCTGGACCGACCTATCCCCTCCCTACCTCCCCACCTATCTTCTTTTCTCTCCATCTTCGGTCCGCCTCCCCCTCTCTCCCTATTTATCCCAGAACCCTCACCCCATCCCCCTCTCTGATGAAGGGTCTAGGCCCGAAACGTCAGCTTTTGTGCTCCTGAGATGCTGCTTGGCCTGCTGTGTTCATCCAGCCTCACATTTTATCATCTTGGATTCTCCAGCATCTGCAGTTCCCATTATCTCTCACCCTTACGAACAGAGATGTGGAGGGATTTCTTCAGCCAGAGGGTACTGAATCTGTACATTGCCACAGAGGGCTGCGGAGGTGAAATCACTGCATGAATTGGAGATAGAGATAGGTAGGTTCTTGATGAATAAGGGGATCAAGATTCAAACGGATCAAGGCAAGAGAGTGAGTTTGAGACAGATATAAGGCACAATCAAATTGTGCAGCAGACTCAATTGTGCAGCAGACTCGATAGAATGAATGACCTTACTTCACTCCTACAATTTATAACCCTTTGTACTATGTCTCCCATTGATTTCTAAGCGTGTAGCTGTCATTCCTGGCTTATATTTTATCACACATTCCAGTCCTTGCCTGATTATTACTGTCACCTCTTAGTTTCAGATTGATTGCAACTTGGGATTCATTGTGTATTAAACTCAAAAGGTTGCATGAATATTCAGCAGGTCATAGAGAAGGCAAATGGAATGCTGGCATTTCAAATGGAATAGAGAATGGAAATAGGGAAGTTTGGTAAAAACTCGAGAATGCATAACTTGGCCCACACCGAGAATGCTGTGAACAGTATTCCCTATATTCGGGGGAATAAATCTTTCCATGGAGGCATTCTAGAGAAGAATCAGAAGATTGATCTTGTTGATGAAAGGATTTTCATGAGAAGACATGGAAAAGAACGAACCTGAACTCTTTGGAATTTATAACAAAAAGTAAATCTATTGATACATTAAAAAGCTCAACATATGTGATGAGAAACCAAAGTTAACATTGCTAAGAACTACCACCATCTTGTCCAGGCAATTAGATATGGGAATTAAATGATGACAGAGCCAGTGATGGGCATATCCCATGCATTAATATGCGATGAAACTCAGAGACTATTCATGTCCCCTTCATCCTCTTTGCATTCTCTGTGCAGCTCACAATCTCAGCTGTGGTCATGCCATCAACCAATATGAAAACATAAGATTTCATCTGTACACCTCAATCATCGACAGGAATTTGTAAATAACTGGAGCCCAAACATGAATCCTTCGTCTAATAAAAATGCACAGCCTGTGAGCTGACAAACCAACTATTTATTAGCATGGGCTTTTCTGTATGTTGAACAATTCTCAAACGCATGCCAGCACATCACCTCCAAGTCCACGTGGTCCCGAGTTGTTTATTCGCTTCTTCAGTGGGACCCTGTTAAAATGCAACTGAAAAGTCAAATAAAGTTTCCTCCTACCTCCAATTTTTTTGGTGGGGGTAGAGAGATAGTGACTCGAAATATGAATGTTGTTATGGAAAGCGATAAGGATAGCACGGAAGTTAAGTGTCTAAATTTGCTGAAAGACAATTATCAGAAGATCACTTCTATCACTCAGCATTATCACTATCATGAGACAGGATCTGGCACATATAGACTGGAGGAAGAATTACTTGCAATCGAGTCTATAATTGGAAAGTGGGACCATTATAAAGTGGTACAATCAGAATCCAGGGCCATTGTGTTCCGCAAAGAGAGAATGAAAAAGGTAGAATTTCAGTGAATGCTGATGAATTGATATGAGTTTGGTAAATAAAACACTGCACAATGAAAATAGGTACAGGCCTTCAAAAGTATAGAGTTTGCAAAAGGTGGTCGTTAAAAATGAAGGGCAAACAATGGCCTAGAATTACCTTTGGCAGGTACTGTTAAGGGAAAAGCCACAAGGTATTTTATAAATTTAGTTAGAGGAAGAGGATTACCATGGAGAGTGAAGACTGGTAGAAAGTGAAGGGGCATATTTTGCATAGAGCAAGAGGAAGTAGGTGAGGTCTGAAATTTATGCTTCTCACCTGTGTTCACAAAGGAGAAATACATTGTAGTCAGGGACTTCAGTTAGGATGGTGAGGTCCTCGAACATGTTACGATCAATAAGAAGCAAGAATTAAATGCTTTTGTAAGGGTAATGGTGGATAAATCACTAGTGCCCAATGAAATGTATCCCAGGCTGCTATAAGAGGCAAGGAAGGAGATTGACAAGGCCTGGCAGTTACATTTAATGTCTTGGTGGCCACAGGTGATGTGCTGAATGTCTGGAGGACAGTTAATGTGTTTCCTTTCCTCAAGAAGGGCATCAGAGAATGGCCAGGTAATTGGAAAGCAGACAATCTGATATCCGTGGGAGGGAACTTATTGGAAAAAAAAATCTGAGGGAAAGTTTGAACGAAAACTTGCAAAGGAAGGAATCGATTAGGGGTAGTCAGCACGGTTTTGGTAAAGAGAGATCATGTCTGATGAATTCAGTCAAGTTCTTTGAAATTTTGCCAACAAATATTGATGAGGGCAGTGCAGATGAAGTGGTTTGCAAAGACCCGCAGGAAGGCCTGTGACAACATCCGGCATGGAAGGCCGGTTCAAAAGGTAAAAACCCATGGAGTTTGAGGCAAGTTGACAAAAGAGATCCAAACTGGTGGAGTTTTATTTTTGTGATTAAAGTCTTTGACTATCAGCAAGCCACATGGATCTGTAAAGCGTCCATTGATGTTTATTATGTACGTTACTGACTTGGTTGTGAAACCACAAGATTTCATCGTAGGTTTGTAGATGATACGAAAGTTAGGGGTGTTGTCCATAGTGAGGTGGATCATCTCAGACTACAGTCTGATATTGATCAGCTGATGAACTTGGCAGAGTAATGGCAGATGGCACTTATTTCTAATAAGTGTGAAGTAATATGCTTTCGGAGGTATAGTAAGTGAAAGACGTATTGAACTGTAGGTACAGGCTGAGAACTGAAAAACAAGAGGGCCTTGGTACACACGTCCATAGATCACTGAAGGTGTCAACACAGACAGACAGGGTGGTGAAGTCAAGTGAACTGGGGGAAGGGCAACGTGAATCGTCAGAGGTACCCAAAAGATTTTATGCAGCCTAGAAGGGGTGTCGGGCCCGAAACCGTAGTGAGGCAAGAAGAGGCTGGCACAGAAGTTCAAGGTAGCAATTTAACCAGACAAGGCAGGCAAGACCAGGGCAGAAAATGAGGTAAAACTGAGGAATTAAACTGCATGTATTTCAATGCAATGGACCGTACAGGTAGGACAGATAAATTCAGGGCACAGGTGGGAACAGCGTCTGGGATATCAAAAGGTAATACAGAAACACAGCTGATGGAGAGAAAGGATGAGCAGATCAATGATCCAGGGTACAGGCACTACAGGAAGTATAGTAGCTGGAGGCAAGATGGGAGTGAAGAGCTATTTTTGAATGAGACAGCATGACAGCAGCATTTATAGAGAATATTCCTGGCGTTCGCCCAGTGAGGCGATTTTAGTGGAACTGAAAGAAAGAGAATGCGTGATCGCTTTGATACAATTGTACAGCAGGTCCCCCAAAGTCGGTGGGTGATTGAGGAGCACATATGTTGGGAGATCTTAGATATCTGTAATAATAATAGGTATGTAATCATCAGGGTTTCTATTTTACCAAGCTTAGGCTGGTACTGCCACAGTGTTAAGCGCTTTGATTGGAAGAATTTGTTAAGTATATTTAGAAAAACTCTCTCAAACAATATGAAGATGACCTGACTGGAGAAGGGGCAAATCCTGACCTCCACGTGCGAAACCAAGTCGGGCAAGGGACTGAGGTGTCATTGGGGCAGCACTTTGGGAACGTGACTCATAATTTTATTACTCTGAAAATAGCTATGGAAAAAGAATGGCCTGGTCCACAAGCTAAAGTTATAAAGTGGGGCAAGAACAATTTTGATGGTATTTGACAGGAATTTTCAAAAGATTGTAGGGGAGGCTATTTACAGGTAAAGGGGCATCTGGCAAGTTGGAAGCTTTCAAAAGAGAGAGGTCAGAGCCGGCATGTTCCTGTTAGTGCGAAGGACAATGCTGACAGAAGGAGGAAACTCTGGATGACTGGTGACAGAGGCGCTCAGGTTAAGAAAGAGGTGATAAAGAGCTGGATTGATGAATCCTTCGAGGACTATGGGAATGTAGAAATAAAGTTTATGAAGGAATTCCAGAGGACAAAAAGGGATGCGAGATAACATTATTGGTCCAAGTTAAGGAAATTACAAAGAGATTCCATAGGTATATCAAGGGCAAAAGAGTGATAAGGGAGGAAATAGGGCTGCAGACACATGAACGAGGATATCGGTATGGAGAACCACAGCAGGTGGGTGAAATACGAAACAGTATTTCATGTCAGTACTGACTGTGGAGAAAGACCAGGAAATTCAGGGAAATAAAGAGTGATGTCTTGCAAAGAGTCTCGACTACAAGAGACAGGTGGTGAAGGTCTTAAAAAGCTTAATCAAGTATTTCAGAGTACTTTTGGAAATCAGGGATGAATTTGTCACACCCAAGCACAGACGTTTGACTCAAGGGCAGGAGACTGAGAGGTGAACTTTTAGAGGTATATGAATGCCTGAGCAGCATAGTTAAGATGAACAGCCAACATCTGTCCCCTACCCCCCCTCCCCCCAGGGGAGGGGAATCCAAAACTAGAGGGAAGAGGTTTGAGGTGAGAGGGAAAATGTTTCAAGGAGACCTGAGAGGTAACATTAACCACGCAGAGAATGGTGCATACATGGAACGAGCTGCCAGACGAAGCTACAACAATGAAAAGTTATTGGGGCAGATACACAGACAGGAACGTTTTGAAACGAATGTGCCAAATTCAGGCAAATGTGACTTGTTCAATTCAGGAAACCTGAGCCATATGGATGAGTTGGGTCTAGGGGTCAGTTTCTGTGCTGCACAACTCTATGGCTCCAGTTACTGGAGGAGGATACTACTGAGATAAGGCAAGTTGCGGAGACTGAAGCAAATTACAGAGATAGGGATAGTGGTCAGGATTGGAGTATATTTCAAATATATGGAGGGATTGTAGAGAGGGGAGGTGGTGACAGAAAAAGGAGCAGTTAGAGGAGTTAGAATGGTTGAAGACACCAGTCCACGAGTCATGACACAGATACAGTCATCGAGGGGGAAATCACAAAACAAAGATCAGAGCAGCATTTCCCTCTGTTGTGAAAGATTTGCTTTCACTTCAGTTGCGCTGATCCTCACAAAGGCAGCACAGGCCTGGAATGATAACTGTGAATTCCCTCTGCTGTCTTTGGAAGTTATAGTGCAACAAAGCTTAAAGTAGGCTTCCCATGGCAGAGTCATGATCAAATCTGACTCAGTAATTCGGGAATGAAATTTGCCATCATTACCTTGTCAGGCCTACATGTGACTTCAGACCCACAGGAACGTGGTTGACTCACAATTATCCTCTGAAATGGAATGGCAAGCCATTCAGTTCAAGGGCAGCCAGGGGTGAGCAATAAATGCCAGCCAGCCAGAGACACCCACATCTCATGAGTGAATAAATAATAACTGGAACTGTGCTGGGACCAGTATCCTGGCCAATCATGGTGGGACATTTATGGACAGGCCTGGAAACTGACAGAGAGGATGTTGGGACAAGGTTCAGGTGAAAGGAGATTTCTAAATCCGAACCCAAAATGTGAAGTATTGGAACAGCATGTCAATGTGGTTGAAGACAAGCAGAAAGGGACAGGAAGCAACAGAGTTTCACTAAAACTATTCTTGAGTGAACTGGTTTGTGGCAGGAAATTTTGGTAAAAGGTACATGATACTGTTCCGTTTTGGCATGGACAACGTATACGCAATAAGACAGCGACATTCGAAGAGGATCTCGGGGATTGTTTTTGTCAGTGTTTCTTTGAATAACACGTTGTGCAACTGGCTGGGGATGTAATTGTCCCAGATCGACCGTTGTGTCATAAAGCTGAGTGCATTCGTAATGTCACTCCGAGAAATCCTCCGGGAACTTGGAAAAAGTGGAATTCAAAGGCATTATGAAGTTTTAAAGTGATCACACAAATAACAGACATCAATCAGAAACAGAAACAAGGTCGATTACATGGGTTTGACGGGGGAACTGACCAGGGGAAACAGGGTAAAGAGATTGAAATGTATGGCTGCAAATGAACAGTGGAAAACATTTGAAGGAACACTGTAAAACATTCAAAAAAGGGCTTTCCATTGAAACAGACAAAAACTCAGCTGGGAAGTCCTACGTGCATCTCACTCAGGGCATAAAGTATCAGATTCAATTCAGAAAGTCTTATAAGACAACCAAAAAATACTTAACAAATCTAAAGGGAAAGAGTGTGTTTCAGAAAATGACAATGAACTACCAAAATATAGAAGTAGGTGAAAAAGGGGTTGCAAGGGGTCCCCTCGCAGGAGGAATGTAGTAGGAAGAGGAAACATTGCTGGAGTTCCACAAGATGATAGGAACAGGGAGAGATGAAGATGCTGGGAGGTGGTGAGAGTGTTACAGTGAGTGGCAAGGACCTGAACAATGTTCCAAAGCCAGAATGAATTGCTGCAATGTTTGCAGAGGGTTGGAAGGAAAATATACCCTTTCGTTTCTTCATTCATGGGATGATGGCGTCATTGGATGGACCAGTGTTCAGTGCCTATTGTTGATTACATTGGGCAACTGCTCAGGGATAGTTAAGAGTCAGCCATTTTATTGTGGGTCTGGAGTCATATGTCGGCCAGATCTGTTCAGATGTCCTTCCCTAAAGGGCAGTCATGAATGAGTTAAGATTTAAAAAAAAGACGATCAACAATGAACACTTCATTTCGGAATATTTTTATGCAGTTCTAACTCCATGATCTCACACAGTGGGATTCAAACCCAGGCCCCCAGAACATTTATCTGTGTCTCTGGATTAACAGCCCAGTGGTATTTTTTTGAGACTGTAGCCGACCCAACATTTGAGATGGTTGAAGAGATATGGAGTGTTACAGAATATGGAGACCATTATAACTACAGAGCACATTGCGTGATCCAAAACAGGCTTCAGAGATGGAAAGCGAGAAAGGGATATGAGGTGTACCAGAGATCAACAGGGCAGAAGGTGATGAAACAGGTTTGATATTGTGAGGAGATGTCAGAACAGGAGAATGTTAGTGCTTCTGGGCAGTTACAGACATGAGGATTGCTGTAGGGACTGAATAAATACACAGTGATAAGGGTGGGTTTTGTTGTTTGAGGAACACATGCCAACACACAAACAGAACTGAACATTCACCGAGCTCACAAAAGGCCACACACACAAATAATCACAATAAAGATCATCTCCACATTTATGTCCGTTGTGTGTGATATCATTACTCAAAACTCCACAGGATAAAAACCTCCTCTCCACACAAGATTGACTCTTTACATTTCATTAGATCATAGATAATTGGCCATGTGAAGTCCACAGGATAAATAAAACTCCCCACAGATCATTGATAATTTGAAATTCACAACATTTGAACCAGCAGTCCACACAGAATTACCTATATACAGTACAGGAGGGATGGGGAGGCTTTAAAGAGGAGGGAAAAAGAGGTGAACGAGGACGTTACATGAGTGAGAGTGTATTATCTATAGGAACAGGGTGAGCAGAGTTGGATGGTTTCTGCTCGTGCCTTCTTGGCTGGTGACGGCGGTGGGGGGGTGGGGGCGGTGGTGACGGGGGGTGTGGTGGCGGCAACCTGTTGAAATATATAAAACTGAGAGGCACGGATAGAGTGAATAATCAGATTTTCTTCCCTCAGGTGGAAATGCCAATTGCAAGGAATCATTCATTTAAATTGGAGGAGGGAAAATTTAAGGCACATGTGTGAGTTTGCACACAGGAACATATTGCCAGGGGAGCAGAGGAAGCAGAGATGATAGCAATGTTTAAGAGGGATTCAGACAGATACATCAACAGGCAGGGAACGGAAGAATATGGATCATGTGTAGACAAGTGGCATTAGTTTAGAATGGCATCACAGTCATCGCAGACATGGTGGGACAAGGGACCTGTTCCTTATCTGTGTCATTCATTGTCCTATGCCCCAACAGGCTAAATGAAAGCTCTAAAATTAAACAAAGCATTGCAAAATCTGAAGAACTGAAACAAACAGAACTTGGGGGAGAAACTAAGTAGGTCTGGCAGCATCTGCGCAGAGAACAACGTTCTTCAGAAATTACAGAGACACACACGTGCAGACATGCCGAACCTTTTAAAAACCAAAGA
Organism: Stegostoma tigrinum; assembly: GCF_030684315.1. Lineage (NCBI taxonomy): Eukaryota > Metazoa > Chordata > Chondrichthyes > Orectolobiformes > Stegostomatidae > Stegostoma > Stegostoma tigrinum. The sequence goes on from NW_026728141.1 coordinate 273,594, forward strand.
ATAAACTCAGCTCCCAAGAGAAATTAAAGCCAGCTCTGCACACGCAACTGACCAGAGTCCACAAGGTCAAGTGCAGCCTTCAGACAGAAATGACCACAGTCCATTGAATAAAAACAACCTCTCCACACAGAACTGACCATTCAGTATCTGTAGCATTAATTATCTCCACAAACAAAACTACCTGCCCACAGATCACAAGACAAATAGAAGCTCCCCACACTGAATTGACCATTTTCAGACCACAGGTTGGGAACCAGCTCAACTGATCCACCCAACCATTCAAAATCCAGGAGTTAAATCCAAACCAGAGACACAATTTACCAAACACAATTTGTAGGAGAAAACCCGCTCCCCACCAGTGCAAGATTAGGGGAAAATAAACAAAGAAAAGACGCTAAATCAAGAAGAAAGGACAAAGAAAACAGTGGATTTATAATCTGCTCAGTTCAGCGGAATGATTCAGAGCTGGCTGGCCATTGGCAGTGTCCTTTGCAGGAGTAAATAAAGGGTGACTTGGTGACAGGATAGCAGCCTTGGTGCAGGTATTTCACATGGGGACACACACAAAATCAATTTGCAACACAGGACTGAAACAGCAGCTCACAGGTTGAGAACAATTCCCCACATATGGACTGACCATTTGCAATCTGCACACAATAGCTGACAATCACAGTCCAAGAGCATTTTAAAAATCGACTCGTTCAACTCAGGAAACTGACTCTTTGCTCTCTCAACATTCTTTTGTTTAAAAATCATTACACAAATGAACAACTGACAGTCCACAGAATGAAAACAATCACCACTGAACATGCAGAGAGCTGGCCACTTGCAATTCACAAGACAATAAAGGACAGTTCCATGTACAGAATTGGCCATTCATCATTCAAGGGATAAAATAATCTTGCCAAACACAGAAGTGACATTTTGCAATGAAAATGAGTTTTCAAAACAGCATTCCGCAGAATACATGCTGCCCATATACAGAGCACAGGTCAGCACTGTCATGTAATACTCTCCCCCTGCCTGGATGAATGTAGCTCCAACGGCACTCAATAAGCTTGACACTATCGAGCACAAAGCAGCCTCATGTTTGGAATGATATTTACTCACTTCACTTGTAACACACCATGACTGCAGTGTCCACAATCTACAAGGATCAGCAGCAGCAGCATTTCACAATCCAAAGCATCCACAAACAACCTGGAAGGAAAATAACAGCTGGTGTATGACAACAGCAGCGTTTGCAAGGTCCCCTCCAAGTCACACTCCTTCCTAACAGCCATGTGGCTCTCCCTGCACCCAACGGATTGCAGTGGGTCAATCAAAGCAGGTCACAAATAAACAGAAGTTGCTGATAACTCTCAACGTGTGTGAAGAGAAACCAAAGTTTACATTGCTCAGAACTACCACCACCTTCTCCAGGCAATTAGAGATGGGAATTAAATGATGGCCAGGGCAGTGATGGCCGCATCCCACGCATGAATATGCGACTAAACCCCGAGACCATTCATGTTCCCCATCACTCCCATTGCATTCTCTGTGCAGCTCACAATCCCATCTATGATTATGCCATCAACATAACGGAAACATTAAATTTGACCTGTACATCTCATTCATTAGGAGAGATTGTGAACAGCTGGAACCCAAGCATGAATCCTTCCTCAAACTCACAAGGCACAGCCTGCAAACTCCCAAATCAACAATTCATAAGCACGTTTTTTTTCTGTGTTAAACAATTCTCAACTCATGCCAGCACATCACCTTCAAATCCATGTGGTCAAATTTGTTTATTTGTTTCTTCAGTAAAAATGCATCTGAAAAGTCAACTAAAGTTTCCTCCACTATCATTTTTTTTGGGATAGATATACTAACTCCATGTTTGAATGTCATTATGGAAAGCGATAATTTAGTATGGAAGCTAAGTGTCTAAATTTGAGGAATGCCACCTATCATGAGATTACCACTACCAGTAGGCATTATCACCATAATTAGACAGGAGCTGGCACATATCGACTGGGGCAGGAACTACTTGGAGTTGAGTCTGTATTCGGAAAGTGGGGCTATTATAAAGTTTTCAAGTAGAATCCAGGGCTAAGATAATAATGTATAGAACTGGATGAACACAGCAGGCCAGGCAGCAGAGGAGCAGGAAAGCTGATGCTTTGTGTCTGGACACTTCTTCAGAAAGGGGTGGGGAGAGCGAAGTGGACTCTGAAATACATAGAAAGAGGTGGGGAGGCAACAACAGCGAGTGGATAACGGAGCACATAGATGGAGAAAAGACAGAGAGGCCAAGGAAGCGGGGATGGCTCCAGTAAAAGTGAGGGTAGGGAGGGAGTTAGGATGGGGTTTTGTCAGTGAGGTGGGAGAAGTGGACAGATGGGAGATAATACTGACAGGTCAAAGCGGTCAGGACGAACTTGGCTGGTTTTGGGATGAAGTCGGGGGTGGGGAGATTTTGAAGCTTTCAAAGTCCACATTGATACTGGGGCTACAGGGTTCCCAAGCAAAATGAGATGCTGTCCCTGCAGCCTTCGGGTGGCACAGGATGGTGAGGGTCTCAAACATGTTAAGGTCAGTAAGGAGCAAGAATTAAATGCTTTTGCAGGCGTATTGGTGAATAAATTACCAGGGACCAATGAAATTTATCACAAACTGCTGTCAGAGACAAGGCAATAGATTGCAGAGGCCTGGCAGGTATATTCAATACCTTGGTGGTCACAGGTAAAGTTCTCAATGACTAGAGGATAGTTAATCAGATTCCTTTGTTCAAGAATGGCAGCAAAGATTGGTCAGATAATTGCAGAAGAGATAGCCTGACATCAGTAGGAGTGAGCTTATAGGAAAAACTTTCGAGGCAAAGGACAAATCAATACTTGCAAAGGAAGAAATCAGTCAGGAGTAATCAGCATAGATGTAGGAAAGAGAGATCCTGTCTGATGAATTCATTCCAGTTCTTTGACATTGTGTCTAAAAAATATTGATGAGGACAGTGCAGGTGATGTGGTTTACAATGAACCTCAGTGAGGTCTTTGACAATGTCGCACATCGGAGGCTGGTTCAAAAGGTAAGAACCCATGGGATTTGAGGCAAGTGGGCAAACTAGATCCAAACCTCCTCGATAGTATTTTTTTGTGATTGAAAGCCTTTTAACATCAGCAGACCACGGGGATCGGTGCAGAGTCCATTGCTGTTTATTCTGTACATTAATGACTTGGCTGTGAGAGCAGGACGTATCATCAGTAGGTTTGCAGAAGACACGAAAGGTTGGGACGTTGTCCATAGAGAGATGGATGTTCATAGACGACAGTCTGATATTGATATTGAGCAGAGTAATGGCAGATGAAACTTATGTCTAATAAGTGTGAAGTGATACACTGTGGGAGGTATGATACGTGAGGGACATTCATAATGGGCAGTAGGTACACAAAGAGGACTGAAAAACAAAAGGGACCCTGGTACACAAGTCCACAGATCACTGAAGTTGTCAGCACAGATAAACAGGGTGGCGAAGTCAACTGAACTGGGGGAAGGGCAAGGTGAATTGTTAGAGGTACCCGAAAGGATTTATCCAGCCTAGCAGGAGTATGGGACCTCAAACAGCAATTGCGCAAGAAAGAGGCTGGCACAGAAGTTCAAGACAGCAATTTAAATAGACAAGGCAGGCAACAGCATGGCAGGAAATGAGGTAAAACTGATGAATTAAACTGCATATATTTCAATGCAATGGGCCTGATAATCTGATGAGGATTTGGGACTAGGATATCAAATGTGTGACAGAAACAATGCTGAGGGAAAGAAAGGAGGAGCAGCTCATTGCTCCAGGGTACAGACGCAACAGGAAGGACAGAGCGGGAGGCAGGATAGGAGGGAAGAGGGATTTTTGAATTGGTAAAACATGGTGGCAGTGTTTATAGAGAATATTCTGGGGATTTGCCCAGTGAAGCGATGTTAGCAGAATTGAGAAATCAGAATGGGTGATTACTTCGATACAATTGTACGCCAGGCCCTCAACAGTCAGTGAGAAATTTAGGGGCCAATATATTGGGAGATCATCGAATCATAGAATCTCTACGGTGTGGAAACAGGCCCTTCGGACCAACAAGTCCACATTGACCCTTGCAGCATCCCACCCAGACCCATCCCCCTATAACCCACACACCCATGAACACTGTTTAGCATGGCCAATTCACGCAACCTGCACGTCTTTGGACTGTGGGAGGAAACCAGAGCACCCAGAGGAAACGCACGCATACACAGGGACTATGTGCAAAGTCCACACAAACAGTTGCCCGAGGCTGGATTCGAGCCTGGGTCCCTGCTACTGAGAGGCTGCAGTGCCAACCAAACACAGCAGAGCAAATATGTTGAGATCGTCGATATCTGTAAGAAAAATAGGGGATTATAATTTTCGAAACTTAGACTGGTACTGTCATAGTGTTAAGCAATTTGATGGAGGAATTTTTTTCAGTGTTTTTAAAAGGAAACTCTCAACAAATACGTAGACAGCCCGACTGAAGAAGAGGCAAAAGCTGACCTCCACGTGCGAAACAAGGGGCAAGACATTGAGGTGATGTTGGGGCAGCACTTTGGCAAGTGACCACCATTTTATTAGTTTGAAAAAAGCTATGGGAAATGATTAGCCTGGAGCACAAGCTAAAGCTATAAACTCGGGCAATCCCAATTTTGATGGTATTTGACAGGAAATTTCAAAAGTTGATTGGGGAGACTATTTGCAGGTAATTGGGCATCTGGAAAGTTGGAAGCTTTCAAAAGCGAGAGGTCAGAGCCGATATGTTCTCGTTTGTGTGATGGGCGGTGCTGAACGAAGTAGGAAACTATGGACGACTGGTGATAAAGAGGCTCTGGTCAAGAAAAAGGGGATATATAGCTGAATCAAATTAATCCCTTGAGGAGTATGGGAGTATAGGAATACACTTTATAAAGGAAATCCGGAGGGCAAAAATGTGATGCAAGATAACTTTGGCCGATAAAATTAGGGAGAATACAGAGAGATTCTCCATGTATATTAAGAGCAAAAAAGTGATGAGGAAGAAAACAGGGATGCATAGAGATGAATGAAGCCACTGATATGGACAACCACAGGAGGTAGGTGAGCCATTAAACAGTTTTTCACGTCAGTACTTACTGTGGAGAAAGACTAGCACATTCATAAAAATAAAGAGTGATGCTTTGAAAAGAGTTCGCAATTCAGAAGAGTGATGCTGGAGGTCTTAAAAAGCTTGCCAAGTGTATCTGAGGACTTTCGCGAAATCGGGGATGAATTTGTTAGACTCCGAGCAGAGATAATTCCTTCAAGCATAGGAGTCTGTGGGGTGACCTTTCAGGAGGTTTATGAATGCCTGAGCAGTATAGATAAGGTGAATATACAAGGTCTTTGCGCCCAGGGTAGGGGAGTCCAAAAGTAGAGAGCGTAGGTTTGAGGTGAGAAGGGAATGTTTTAAAACAGACCTGAGGGGTAACGTTTCCCACAGAGAATGGTGCAAATATGGAACGAGGTGCCAGAGGAAGTGGTGGAGGTAAGTACAATTACAACAGTGAAAAGACATTGGGGCTGGTACACAGATAGGAAAGGTTTGAAAGGATACAAGTCAAACACAGGCCAATGTGACATGCTCAGTTCGGGAAACCAGGTCAGCACGGATGAGTTGGGCAAAAAACTCTGTTTCTGTGCTGCACAACTCTACGAATCCAGTTCCTGGAAGAAGAGACTATTGAGATAAGGCATGTTGCAGAGACTGAAGCAAGTTACAGAGATAGGGGTGGTGGTCAGGACTGGAGTATGTTTCAAATGTATAGAGGGATTGTAGAGAGGGGAGGGGGTGACAGAAATAGGAGCAGTTATAGGAGTTAGAATGTTTGAAGACACTGGTCAATGAGACGTAGATACAGTGTTAAAGGGGGAACACAGACCAGAGAGATGAGAAGCAGCATTATCACCCTGCTTTGGGAAATTAGTTTTCATTTAACTTGTGCTGATCCTCACGAAGAAAGCACAGGGATGGAGTGATAACTGTGTACTTTCTGTTCTGGCTACGGAAGGCACAGTACACCAATATTGAAAGTAGGCCTCCTTTAAATGACGAATTAGTGATTCTGCCTAACTGCGTAATCAGGGAAGGAAATCTGCCATCCTCACTTTCAATATTGGTGTACTGTGCCTTCCATAGCCAGAACAGAAAGTACACAGTTATCACTCCATCCCTGTGCTTTCTTTGTGAGGATCAGCACAAGTTAAATGAAAACTAATTTCCCAAAGCAGGATGATAATGCTGCTTCTCATCTCTCTGGTCTGTGTTCCCCCTTTAACACTTGGTCAGGCCTACATGTAACAGACTCTCAAATACCCTCTGAAAAGGCACAGCTAGTCATCAACACAGCAAATCATTCAGTTCAGGGGTTGCTAGGGTTGGATAATAAATGTTGGCCAAACAGAGACACCCACATCTCATGAGTGAATAAATAATGACTGGAACCGTGTTGGGACCAGTGTCCTGGCGGCTCATGTCATTATGTTTGTGGGCAGGGCTTGAAACTGACAGAGGGTGCTGAGATGGGGCTACAGGGGAAAGGAGATTTCCAAATCAAAACAGAGCATGTGAAGCATTGGAACAGCACGGTGATGTGGCTAAAGACAAACAGAATGGACAGGAAGCACAGAGTTTCACCAAAACTGTACATCAGTGAAGAGGTTTGTGACAGGATATTGTGCTAAAACGTACATTACAATGTTGGTTTTTGGAGTGGAAAAAGAGTGTGCAATAAAATAGTAGCATTTGAAGAGGAGCTGAGAGAATGTTTTTGTCAGTGTTTCTTTGAATAACACGTTGTGCAACTGGCTAGGGACATAACTATCGCAGACCGACCATTGAGTGGTGAAGTTGAGTAAATGAATAATGTCACACCAAGATATCCTCTGGGAAATTGTGGAAAATTGGAATTCAAAGGGATTATAAAGTTTTAAAGTGATCACACAAAGAACAAGCAATAATCAGAAACAAGAAAAAAATCAACTGTATGAATTTTAGAACAAAGAACAAAGAAAATTACAGCACAGGAACAGGCCCTGGAGCCATTCAAGACTGCGCCGATCGAGATCCCCTGTCTAAACCTGTCACCTATTTTCAAAGAGTCTGTATCCCTTTACTCCCTGCCCATCCATGTACCTGTCCAGATACATCTTAAAAGTCACTGCCGTGTCTGCGTCTACCACCTCCGCTGGCAATGCCTTCCAGCACCCACCACAGAAGAACTTTCCACACATATCTCCCCTAAGCTTTTCTCCTCTTCCTTTGAACTCATGACTCCGAGTAATTGAGTCCCCCACTGTGGAGAAACAAGTTCCTTGCAATCCACCTTGACTGTACCCCTCGTCATTTTCTGGACCTCAATCAGGTCGCCCCTGAATCTCCGTCTTTCTAATGAAAATAATCCTAATCTACTCAACCTTTCTTCATAGCCAGCGCCAATCATAACAGGCAACATCCTGGTGAACCTCCTCTGCTCCCTCTCCAAAGCGTCCACATCCTTTTGATAATGTTATGACCAGAACTGTACACAGTACTCTTAATGTGGCTGAACCAAAGTCTTGTACAAGCGTAACATGACCTGCCAACTCTTGTACACAATACCCCGTCCAATGAAGGAAAGCATAAGGTATGCCTTCTTGACACTCAATTGTACTGCGTTGCCACTTTCACGGAATAATGGACCTGAACACCCAGATCTCTCTGTACATCAATTTTTCCCAGGATTTTTACATCTACTGTATCATTTGTTCGTGAATTAGATCTTCCAAAACACATCACCTCACATTTGCCTGGATTGAACTCCATTTGCCATTTATCTGCCCAACTCTCCAATCTATCTATATTCTGCTGTAATGTTTGATAGTCCCCTTCACTATCTGCTACTCCACCAATCTTCGTGTCATCTGCAAACTTGCTAATCAGCCCACCTATACCTTCCTCCAAATTATTTACGTATATCACAAACAACAGTGGTCCCCGCACAGATCCGTGTAGAACACCAGTGGTCACCGGTGTTGAATTTGAGAAACTCCATTCCACTACTATTCTTTGGCTCCTGTTGCCTAGCCAGTTTGAGTCATCTAGCGAGCACACCCTGGACCCCATGCGACTTCATTTTCTCCATCAGCCTGAGGAGAACTCACCGAGGTAAATAGGGTGAAAAGACTGAAATGGATCTCTGTAAATGAACAGTGGAAAACATTTGATGGAACTGTGTGAAACATTCATCAAAACAACATTCCATTGAAACTGACAAAAACTCAGCCAAACATGTGATTCAGGGTGTAACTCAACAAATTCAATTGGTAGAGGCGGAGAAATCCACACAAAAAAAAAACAACAAATCTGAACAAAGGGAATATTTTAGGAACAGTGAGTTACCACATTATGGGCGTAGGTGTTAAAAAGATTGCAAGGCATCTCTTTGTAGGGGAGTGCAGTGGGAAGAGGAAACATTGTTGAGACTGAAGGAAATGATAGGAACAGGGAGAGTTGAAGGTGCTGGAGAATGTGAAAGCATTATGGAGGGTGGCAAGGTCCTGAACGATGTTACACACACAGGATGAATTGTGGGAGCTGGAGGTGTTTGCAGTGATGGGGGGCTGGGGGCAGGGGGGGAACATGTACTTTTAAAAAAAAATAATTCATGTCAAGAGTATGTCTCTGGCCTGTCCAGCAATCATTGCCCACGACGAATTGTCAGAGCGCAGGTCAGAGTCAGGCATATTTCTGTGGGTGTGCAGTCACGTCAGCCAGACCAGCCAAGAATGTCACGTGCCCTTCCTTTAAGGACAGAAGTGAATCAGAAGAGTTTTTTTTCCTGATAATCAATGATGCTCGCATGGTGGCGTCAAATATATCATGAGCAGCCACAGAATGACGTCCCAACTCATGTTCCCCTTGCTCTGACCAATGAAGGCAAATCTGTCAAAAGCCACCGTCACCACCCGATTTCCCTCTGATGCCACTTTCATATACGTACATAGTTGCAACCCAAGTCTCTGTTGGACAGCACTACACAGGGAACTACCATTAGCTGTTTCCGTCGTGCCCCGATTTGTCTTTCCATGATGTAATATCTCATATTTACCTATCTTAATCTCCATCTGCCATTCCTCATCCCACTGGCCCAGTAGATCAAGATCCTGCTGTCCTCTTAGCTACCCATCTTCACAGTCCGCTACACCAATTTTACGGTCACCTACAAACTTACTAACCACGACTCATATCTTCCCATTCAAATTGTTAATAGAAACGCCACGCAACAGTTAATCGAGCACCGAACCTTGAAGCACTGACCTCCAGTCAACAAACCTCTACCAGCACCCACTGTCTCCCACCACCATCAAGCCTATTTTGTACCAAGTTGGCAACCTCTCCTGGGAGCCCATGTGATCTTACCCCATTAAACAGTCTATCATGCTGAACCCTACCTAAGGTCTTGTTAACAAGCACGTACCACTCTGCCTTTATCCATCTCCTGGCTACCTCCTGAAAATATACAAATCAAATTTCTGAGGCAGACTTTTCCACACACAAAGTTGTGCTGACTATCCCTGATCAATCATTGCCTTTCCAAATGCATGAATATCTCGTCTCTCAAGATCTCCTCCAATAGGCATTCTTTGCTCTGAAATCTGTTTTGACTTTGGTCTGATCCCTGATTCAAGTTCTTTGTGTTCCCATGCATTAATTGAACTTGCCTTTCTTGCTGTTAGTTATCCTGTGTTTTGAGAACCTCGATAAATCGATGCATGACTTGAGGAGCAGAATATCCTACTGGTGTCCCTAGATCTTATGGTCTCATGAGAATCAAGGGGCAACTTTCCATTGACATGAGACATGACCTGGACCAGAGGAAGATGATTATAGGTTTAGGAAGTCAGTTTTTTGAGCTTCAGAATTTCACTGCAGGAGTTCCTCAGTGGAGTTTGATATGCCCAAAATTCTTCACCTGCTTCAATGAGCTTCCCTCCATCATAAGATCAGGATTGGGGTTGTTTGCAGATGACAGCTCAATGTTCAGCAGCATTTGCAACTCATCACTGAAGCAGTCCATTTCCCAATGCAATACGATCTGGACTCCATGTGAGCTTGGGTAAACATGCAGCGCACAACATATGTACCACACAAATATCAGACAATGACCATCATGAACATTGAGAATCTCACCATTAACATTTGACATTACCATTGCTAAATCCTTTACCATTTTTTTCCATTGAAATAAGGGCAAATATTCAATTTGTCTTCCAGGTTACTTGCTGCACCTACGTGCTAGCTTTATGTTTCACGTAGAAAGAGCCCAACTCCCTTTGTGTTGCATCTTCCTGCAGTGTTTACAACAGCAAATCAGAAGCTTGAAATCATGCTGCTTTTAAATTTTACCTTGTATTACCAATAAGCTGCTCAGTGACACACAGTTTGGATTCTGCCAGGGTCGCTCAGCTCCTGGCCTCCTTCCAGGCTTGATTCAACATAGACAACTGAGCTGAATTCCAGAAGTTAGGTGAGTGTAACAGCCTTTGACAGCAAAGCTGCATTTGACCGTGAGTGCAGCATCAAGGTGCCCATCAAAACCGGAATCACTAGGTATCCGGTGCAAACTGCCTGGTGATTGGTGTAATACATGGCACGTCAGAAGAAAATGGTAGCTGTTGGAGATGAATCATCTCAGCTCCTGGACGTCTCTGCAGGAGTTCCTCAGCGTAGTGTCTTCAGCCCAACCATTTTCATCCGCTTCATTAATGACGTTCTCTCCATCTTAAAGTCAGAGGTAACCATGTTTGCCAATTTTTACATAATATTCAGTACTATTCATGACTCCTCAGACACTGAAGCAGTCGTGTCAAACTGCAACAAGATGTGGACCATACTCAGGCTTGGGTTGACAAGTGGCAAGTACCATTTGTGCCAGATAAAAGCCAGGCCGTGGCCTTCACCAATAAGAGGCAATCTAACCACAGCCCCATGAATTCAATGGTGTTACCGTGACTAAATGCCCCACTATCATCCTAAGAGTTCGAATTACTCAAAACGTCAACTGGGCTCACCAGATCAACACAGTTTATACAAAAGCAAGTCATCGGCTAGGAATACTGCAACGAGTAACTCATCTTCTGAATCCCATAAGCTAGATCATCATTTACAAGGCGCAGGCCAGGAGTATGGTGGAATATCCCACACTTTCCTTAAGGAGTGCATCAATAGTGAGGTTTGGCTCGGCCCAAGAAAAAGCGGCCAGTTTTATTGGCACTACATCCATTATGATCCATTCCTTCCACAACTGACGTTCAATAACAGCAGGGTGTATAATATTTACAAGATGCACTTCACTATTGGCCTGGCTTTTATGTGGCGCAAATGTTACTTGCCAATTGTCAACCCAAGCCTGAATATAGTCTACATCTTGTTGTATTTTGACACGACTGCTTCAGTGTCTGAGGAGTCATGAACAGTGCTGAGTATTATGTAATGTGTTATGTATTATATAATTTTATTGAAAAACAAAAACAAAGATGGACTAAGAGCTATATATTTAATTCGAGTAAATCCAATTTTACTGAACTGAGAAGAGATTTACTGAATGTGAACTAGAAGCAGCAACAAGATGATGAATCAGAATCAGAGCAGTGGCAGGTATCCAGAGAGGAAATTAACACAGTTTCAAGAAAATGCAAAGTAAAAAGGGGCAAGCTCCTAAATCCAGAGATCCCTGAAAGTCCAGGAAACTTTCAGGCAGAAAAAGAAACATTATGTCAGACAATAGTAGCTAAAAGCAACAAAGATCTGAGAAGATTGTGGAATATGGAGAGGTACAAATCAAGAAGAAATTAGAAAGCGAACAGTGTAAGAGAAATCACATTGGCAAGAAACATCAAAGGTGATCTTTGAGATTTTTTTTCAATACAGAAAATGAAAATAAAACTAAAATAAGGATTAACAAAAAAAAAGACACACAAGGTAGATTGAAATGTAAGGAGGCCTCAACGACATGGGCTATAATGAACAACTTGAGAGAATCATCTGAGAAATCCATCAGACCCTTTTCAACGTTACAAGCAGATATAAGGATTTAGGAACATGAAATCTGGTGATTGGCACATGGTGGTAAGAATGGCAAGATTTGGAAACTTTGGGCCACAAGATAAATCATGAGCTTAGTCAGAAAGAAAAATAAGGCATACATAAGATTTCGGAAACTGAAGGCAGACAGAGCTCTCAAAAACATAAAGAAAACAGGAATGTTTTGGGAGGTATAAAATGGGCCATGAAATATCTTTGCCAGACCCGGATTAAGGAAAATCCCAAACCATTTTACAGAGTATAAAGAACAAGAGATTAGGGAGGGAAAGGTTACACCCACCCAAGGGCAAAGAAGGGAATTTATGCATGAAGGTAGATGAAGTGCGTAAAATCTTTGAAGAATACTTACATTGGCATTGGCAGAGGGGAAGGGTATGATGGATGGTCATTCTAGAAAAGGGGTGCCTTGATGTTCAAGAGCATTTCAATATTTAAAAAAAAGTGGTGGTGCTGGGTGATCTGAAAAGCATTCCGGTAGAAAAGTCTGAGATCCTGATGGAATTCATCACAGAATCTGAGGGAATAATTTTCTCGGGCCTGATACAAAATCTTTGTGTCCTCTTTAGTGACAGGATAGGTACTAGAGTATTGGAGAATAGCCAATGTTGTTCCTTTAAGGGCAACGAGGATAAGAAAGGAAATTACAGATCTGTAAACCTGAGGTCAGTAGTTGGGAAATTATTGGAGAAGGTTCTTTGGGATAGAATTTACTTATTTTTGGAAAACTTGGACTTGTTAACAATAGACCGTGTGGCTTTGTGCATGGTACGTCATGTCTCACAAACTTGATAGAATATTGTGAATAAGGGACAAAAGATGACTTATGAGATCATGGGGCTGGGTGGTGTCCATATGGATGGTCTCAAGACGTTTGATAAGATTCCTCATCGCACGATAATACAGAATGTGAAGTCAAGTAGATCTGCGCTGAGCTGTTAAGATGGATACGGAACTGGCTTGGCCATAGTATGCTGGAACAGTGTTTTTTTTAAAACGGGAGGTGTGTTTGTTGCAGAGATTGGTGCTGAGTCAGGTTTTCTTTGTAAAATAGATAAATGAATGTAAATAGCCTGATCAGTAGTTTTCTGGATGACTCAAAGATTGTGGACAATGGATCGTGGGGACAATTACCAAAAGGATAAAACAGGACAGAGATAGGCTGCATTTTGGATAGTGGAAAGGCAGCTGTGATTCCATGTGGGCAAGTGCAAGGTAATGCATTTTGGAAGACTGAATGCAGAAGCGGACGATACAGTAAATTGAAGAAATCTTTGTAACAGCAATAAGTAAAAGGGATCCAGGTGTACTGGTCCATTGTTCCCCAAAAGTGGCAACATAACTGGACATTGTGGTCAAAAAAGCATATTTCATGCTTTTAAACATCAGGGCACAGAGTACAAAAACAGTCACGTTGCAGTTGAGTGCAAATTTAGTTTGGTCACATTTGCCAGCAGAAGGATGTACATGTGTTGGACAGGGTATCAAAATGGGCTACCAGGATGCTGTTTGGCTTGAAGGGTAGTAGCCATGAAGAGGCTTTTGGATGCAATCACAGACATGAGGAGTGTTGTAGTAACTGGTGGGGGCTACACAGGTAACAACATTTCCAATGGCTGGTGCAGTGGCTCAAGGCAGAAGTTCAGCACCACCTTCTCTGGGGTGAATGAAAATCTGCAATACGTGCTTGCTCAGACAGCAATGCCCACATCCCATGAATGAACGAATGAAATAAAGCTCACCAAGCAGCACTGAGCTCACTCAGGAAGTCTCTTCCCACAGTACTTCACAAACCAGGAACAAGTATCATCAAGAAGAACAGGAGAAACAGTTGCATCCGATTACCAGTATTCCCAACGTCACCTCCAAGCCACGCGGCATCCTAACATTACTCTGCCTGTCCCTACACCGAAAGGATTGCAGGAGGTCCCGAAGGCAGCAGAACACCACCATAGAGATGGCCTAGCCAGTGATGTCTTCACCCCATAAATAATCTTTTAAATCATTTTAAAAATAGAGAAACTCACAGACTGTTGACGCACCCCTTGCTTCTTCACACAAATCTCCTTGCCATCTAGTTTTGTCACAACGCCATTAGAGACGATACAACGTGGAGCTGAAGGAACACAGCAGGTTAGGCAGTATTTAGAGGAGCAGGAAAGTTGACCTTTTGGGTTGAGACCCTTCCTGATCATCTGATGCTGCCTGGCCTGCAGTGTTCCTCCAGCCCCACATTGTATCGAATCTGACTTCCGGCAAATGTTGTTCTTGCTATCTCCTAGTCCACAGAAACATCAAATTTTGTTCATCTAACAAGTTCATTGACCCAACATGTGAGTTGTTGAAGGCCCAGCACAAATTCATTTATTTCCACTCAGTTTTCTGTCTGATAAAGAATTCACAATCGTTGCCATTACATTCCGTCCAAGCCCACACGTGCCTATTTTATTTATCGACCTCTTCAGTGGCCAGGTTTTCAAAGGTTTCTGAAAATTCAAACAAATAATTCCTCTCCTTCGATCTATTCTGTTTTTCGTCAGAAAAATGACAAATCCAACAGGGTCCGTCCATCAAAATTTGCCTTTCATAACAACATCCTTGGCACGGATAGTGGATTGGCTGAAACAGACAGTGGGTTAAAGGGATTTTTCAAGGATGGCAGCCAGTGATGTGTGGAGTTCCACAGCAGTCTGTGTTGGGACCAAAAGTGCACATGTTATATGTTAGCAGTCTGGATGAAGAAAGTGAGGGTATTGTTGCTAATGTTGTGTCATCAGCTAGAAGAGGTGCAGAGACAGATAGTGCTGAGGAAAAGCGAAGGCTGTAGAAAAACAGGTACGAGAATGGGAAACAAAGTGGCAGATGGAACCCAATGTGTTGAAATTATGCGTTCATGAACTTTGGTCGGAAAAAATCGAGGTGTAGACTATTTTCTAAATGGCGAAAAATCTGAAGCACAAGGGTCTTGCAATCCTGGTTCTGTATACTCTTCAGTTGAACACAAAGGTTCAGTTTGAGTCGAAAAGGCATCGGAAATTTTAGCACTTATTTCCAGAGAGAAGCAGAAATGTACTGCTGAGGCTCCAAAAAGCTCAGCTCAGACAGCCTATGGAACATTGTGAGCAGTTTTGGGACCCAGACTGAAGGAAGGCTGTGCTTCTCTTGGAGGGAATAGAGAAACAGTTTACAAGAAAGATGCTATGGATGAGGTGGTTGTCAAATGAGGAACAGTTAAGGGCTCTTTGTCTGTATTTGATGAGGTTTCAATGGAGGAGGCAGCATTTCGTTCAAACTGACAGAATACGGAGGGGTGTGGAGAGAGTGGAAATGGAGAAGATGTTTCCATTGGTAGGAGAGTCTAGGGCAGAGCTCCATGTGAAGGCACAACACTTTAGAGCTGAGGTGTGGAGGAATTTCTTCAGTCAGAAGGTGGTGAATCTGTGCATTGTCACAGAGGGCTGTGGAGGCGAAATCACTGAATGACTTGAAGACGGAGATAGGTCGGTTCCTGATGAATAAGGGGATCAGGCTCCAAGGCGGTCATGGCAAGAGAACGGGGCTGAGAAATATAGAAGCCACAGTCAAATGGTGGAGCAGACTCGACGGAATGAATGTGTTTACTCCACTCCCATAATTTAAACTTCTTTGGCCTATGCTTCACCTACCTGATTTCCAAGTGTGCAGTTATCATTTCTGGCTTAGCGTTTATCATTCATTCCAGTCCTTTCCTGATTATTACTGTCACCTCTTGGTTTCACATTGATTGCAACTTCGGATTCCTTGTGTCTCAAACTCAAAAGGTTTCATTCAGGTTCAGCATGTCATAGAGAAGGTCAATGGAATGCTGGCATTTCAAAGGGGATAGAGAATGGAAATAGGGAAGTTTTCAAAAAATCTAGAATGCACTACTTGGCCCACACCGAGAATACTGTGATCAGTATTGCCTCTATGCAGGGAGAATAAATATTTTTGCCTGAGAGGCAGTCCATAGAAAATCGGAAGATTGATCCTCTTTATGTAGAGATTTTAATGAGAAGACATGGAAAAGATTGAACTCGAACTCTTTGGAATTTAGAATAAAAGGTAAATCTTTTGATACATTGAAGACTCTTTAGGGTTTATACAGGGTCAGTGCAAAGAATTTGGCTCCCCTTGCGTGAGAATCTAGAAATGGAGGTTACAAAAATCACACGAAGGGCTCACTCATTCAAGGAGATGAGGAGGAATTTCACCAGAGGGTAGACAATCTGTTACTTACTCAGTGGAGAGGGCTGTAGAAGCCGGATTACCTGCAGAGATCGCCAGGTTTTTAAATCAGTGAGGGAATCAGGGTCACTTTGAAAAGGCATGAAAGTAGAGATGAAGATTATCAGAGCAGCAACGATCACATTCAATGGTGGACCAGGCACAGTGGGCGAAATGGCCGTCTTCCCTGCAACATCTCATCTCTTAACTGGATCAGAGTGAAACACAACGTTATCTGTTCACTTCACTAAGCGCTATCATTCCAGCTGCCCTGTTGCAAATGTGCAGAGACGTTCAGTGAGAGTGGGTTAAAAGTGATGGCTAGAGGTTAGATAGATAGATAGATATTCAGGAACTGCAGAATCTTACAGAATTAAGGACTGTTGTACTTTTGGTGGAGACTGTTATTGGCAGAACAAGCATTGAGGGATGGTGAGTGGTGTGCAGACAATCATTCAGAAAAAAAAATCAAGGATGCAGCACATTGAAGGAGAAGTGCAAAATGCAGAGACTACTAAAAGGCATGGGGGTGAGCAGATTGATTGGAGGGGCCTTGGACAGAGAGAGAGCGCGCGAGAGAGTGCAAGAGAGTGCGAGAGCGTGCGAGAGAGCGAGCACGAGAGCGAGCACGAGAGCAAGAGCAGAGGCCTGAAGGAGGTACCACATGTAAAGATGACTCTCGGGCCTGGAGGGAGCTACCCAGAAAGGGAAGGATCTAGGG
Organism: Stegostoma tigrinum; assembly: GCF_030684315.1. NCBI lineage: Eukaryota > Metazoa > Chordata > Chondrichthyes > Orectolobiformes > Stegostomatidae > Stegostoma > Stegostoma tigrinum. The sequence continues at coordinate 290,694 of NW_026728141.1, forward strand.
ACAAGAGGCATTTACATGGATAGGGAGAGTGCCATTGGAAGGTGAGTTTGGGGAGGAATGTAGGCACTAGAGAAGCTTGCAGGTAGGAGCAAAATCATAGACACTGGAAGATGTTTCAGAGTTGGGGAGATTTGAGATCAATGAACGTAGTTAGTGGGGGGTGGGGGGTGGTAACTCATCTCAATGCACATGGATAAGGAGAACACCAATTCTACTGGGACCACACCAAAATCCTGGGACAAGCAAAGTAGAGACAGACAGGAATTCCTGTCAGGGAAATACAACGACACTTCATCGGAGGCTGCATTGAAGATGTTACCCAACCATAACATGAGCTACAAATCTACTCCAAAACCTTTGGGATTGGTTTGATCGATGGTGAGGGCTTAGGACCATGAGGAAAGTGAGCAAGGTAGGGAGGTTTCTTGGGTCTGGACGTGATTACATGGATCGGGATGGCTCCAGGGACTGGAGAGTGTGTTTTTTCTCCCGCCACAGATAAGAGGGGTTGTTTGAGCTGGTGGCGGTTACACAGACGGGGAATTACTTTAAAGTGAGGGTGAATACGCAGGCATGGAGCTGAAGGAGGTTAGAAATAGAGACTAGCTGGAGGAACTGAAGATGGATACAGGAATCAAGAAGATGTTATAGATCCATGGATGATTTCAATGACTTCAGGAGGATACAGAGGTAGAAAAGGCGAGTAATGACTGGAGGAGGCACGATTAGGGAACACCACAGTAATGGGAGAATGTCACAGCGATAGAGGAGATTGTCGAGACTGGATGAGATTGCAGACATGGGGAGGGGTAAAATAACTTCAGAATGCTGTACAAAGGGAGGGTTTAAGGGATTGGAGCGGTTTACAAAGTCAGGAAAGGCAATAGGGGCTGGGGAGGTCTGTAGGAATGGTCGATGGTGACAGAGGTCATGAGGTGACGTAGGACGAGAGGTAGGAGTGTTACAGGAATTCGAGATGGTTACAGCGATATCATGTGTTATAGGGGCTGGTGATGTTACGGAGCCAGGGTGGGCTGTAGGTACTGGACAAGATGACACATATAAGAGATGGTAGGAATTGCATATGCTGGTGAACCTGAGATAACAAGGCATACAGCTGGATGAACACAGCAAGCCAAGCAGGAGGAGAGTCTCGGCCCAAAATGTTAGCTTTCCTGCTCCTCAGATGCTGCTTGGCTTGCTGTGTTCATCCAGCTCTGCACCTTATCATCTTACAACAGTGACAGGGATTGTTGTAGTGACTGCAGGCGAAGGAGGAGAATACCGAGATTGGGCATGTTATCAAGACTGGAGCAATTTGCAAAGATGGACCGGGTAGTCAGAATTGGGATAGTTTTCAAATATACAGAGGGAATTGAGGGAGGACAGGAGGTGACAGAGATACCAACTGTTGTCAGTTCCAGAACGGCTCAACACAATTGCGCAGATGAGTTGCAACAAGGGATCTGTAAACTTGCTGTACGACTAGGACACAACAATAGAGACAATGTTGGAACGGGAACACAGAACTGAAAGATCCCAGGCTTCAAAACAACCTTCTTGAGAGAGGCCTGCTTTAACCTCTTTTGCACTCATCCTCACTGAAACAGCACAGGCTGAGATTGATAACGATGAACATCCTATGCTGTCCTGGGAAGGCTCAGTACAACTGAGGTGAACGTCGGGTGGTGATTGAGTCTGGGCTCTTTCTGTATTGTGCTACAACTTCGACACTGTATGTCCATCATGTCTTGTGGGTTCATGTTTTTTAGCGGTCTCATTGGTTCTCTGAGAGTGATTGTACCTCGCAGCAGGATTCATTGAAGAGTCCAGATCTCCCTGCCCTTATTGTCTCTAGCTGACCAACTGACTTCCATGTGGTGATGGACAAGACTGGAGGTGGGAATTCTGAGAGTCAGGAACTTCCCGAGTGGCTGCCAAAGACAGAAACATAGACAGGCTGAGAAATTATACTGATCCAGAGAGAATGACACATGTAGAATGGCAGTGAGCTCTGCAGAGATCTGGAGAATCCCAGACTCCATCCTTGGCCTCTGCTGCCAGATCTCTGGAGTGGAGAATTCTGTTGGCTCAGGATCTCATAGTATCTGCAAAAGGTGCAGTCAGAGGCAACAATTAAATCCACACAGTGACAGGTATCACATGAAGAGATACTGGGTGATATCACCAGGAAGGTGTTTGGATCACACCGTGGTCAGGAAGAAGGGCTTTTAATTCATGGCGCACTAGTATCAGTACTCAGGGATAGGCGAGCTCCAAGTGGGACACGCGATGGTGAATACCACTAGACTATTACACCAGAAACCAATGACAATGTTATAAACACTCATCTGATTACCTTATATCATTAAAGGAATGTGCTATGTGCATGTCGTCTGATTGACATGTGACTCCAGACCCAGAGCAATGCACCTGACATTTACCTCCCTCTGTACAATGTATGTCCCTCTGAAATGGCCCAGCAAAGCCCTCGGTTCAAAGGCAGCTTGGGTGGGCAATAAACACTGGCCAGCCAAAGACACCCACATCCCAAGAGTGAATAAATACTCAAGTAAATCATGCTGGGGTCTGTGTCCTGGCTAATCACACTAGCAGGTTTATGGACAAGTCTTTAAACTAACACAGAGGGTGCACAGACAGGGTACAGGTGAAAGGAGATTTCCAAATCTGAACATTCAAGGCAAAGCTTTGGGACAGCATGGTGATGTGGCTGAAGACAAGCACAAAGGAGCAGGAAGGGGAAAGAGCTTCACTGAAGCTGCACATGTGTGAAAAGGTGTGTGACAAGAAATCGCGGTAAAAAGTAAATTCTATTACAGGCACAACTGATGAATTAAACTGCGTTTATTTCAATGCAATGGGCCCGACAGGTAAAACGGATAAATTCAGGGCACGGACAGGGACATGGGACTGGGATATCAAAGGTATTACAGAAACGCAGCTGAGGGAGAGAAAGGATGAGCAGATCAATGTCCCAGGGTACAGACACTACAGAAAGGAGAGTAGCCGGAGGCAAGATAGGAGGGAAGAGGTATTTTAGAATGGGGAAAACATGACGGCAGTGTTAATAGATAATATTCCTGGGGTTCGCCCAGTGAAGCAATATTAGTGGAACTGAGAAATAAGAATGAGTACAATTGTACTACAGGACCCCACTTAAGTCGGTGAGCATATATGTTGGGAGATCTTAGCTATCTCTAAGAATAATAGGTGTGTAATCGTCGGGGATTCCAATTTTCCAAACATAGGCTGGTACTGCCATGGTGTTCAGCACTTTGATGGCAAGAATTTGTAAAGTATGTTAAGAAAATCTGCCACCATTACTAGGTCAGGCCTACATATGACTTCGGGCCCACAGGAACTTAGTTGACTCACAATTATCCTCTGAAGTGGAATGGCAAGCTGTTCAGTTCAAGGGCATCCAGGGGCGGGCAATAAATGTCAACCAGCCAGAGACACCCACATCTCATGAGTGAATAACTGGAACTGTTCCGGGACCAGTGTCCTGGTCAATCAAGGCAGTAGGTGTCTGGACAGGCCTGTAAACTGACAGAGAGGATGCTGGGACAGAGTTCAGGAGAAAGGGGATTTCTCAATCCAAACACAAAAGGTGAAGCATTGGGACAGCACGGCGATGTCGCTTAAGACAAGCAGAAAGAGACAGGAAGCAACAGAGTTTCACAAAAACTGTACATGAATAAACAAGTTTGTGACAGGAAATTTTGGTTAAGAAAGTACATTATAATGTTCCTTTTGGCCTTGACAAAGTATATGCAGTAAGATAGTGACATTCGAAGAGGAGCTCGGAGAGTGTGTTATTCAAAGAAACACCGACAAAAACATTGTGCAACAGACTAGGGACGGAGCTATCCCAGATCTACCGTTGTGGAATGAAACCGAGTGAATGAGTAATGTCACACCGAGAGATCCTCAGGGAAATTATGAAAAAGTAGAATTCAAAGACATTATGAAGTTTTGAAGTGATCACAAAAATTACAAACAACAGTCAGAAACAGAAATGAGGCCAATTACAGCAGTTTGAAGTGGCGGGGCGGTGGCGGGGGGGGGGGAACTGACCAAGTTAAACAGGGTAAATAGACTGAAACGTATGGCCGTAAATGAACAGTGAAAAACGCTTGAAGGAACAGTGTAAAATAGTCAATAAAAGGATATTCCATTCAAACAGACACACCACCAGCAAGAAATTTCTGTGTATCTCTCGCAGGGCATACGGTATAACATTCAATTAAGAAAGGCTTAAAAGACAACCTAACAATACCTAACAATTCTCAAGAGAAAGAATGTGCTTCAGAAAATGACTGCGGACTACCAAACTATAGTAGTAGGTGTTAAACAGTTTGCAAGGGGTCTCCTGCGCTGGAGGAATGTGTTAGGAAGAGGTATCATTGTTGGGGTTCCATGAGGTGACAGGACCAGGGACTGTTGAAGGCAGTGAGAGCGTTACAGAGAGTGACAAGGCACTGAACGATATCACAAAGCCAATACAAATTGCTGCAGTGTTTGCAGAGGGCGCGGTGAGAAATATATCTTTTTATTTCTTCATTCATGGGACTTGGGCTTCACAGGATGGACCAGCATTCAGTGCCACTTGCTGCTTGCATTGAGCAATTGTTAAGAGACAGTTGTTTTGTTATGGGTCTAGAAACATATGTCAGCCAGGCCTGGTCAGATGCCACTCCCACAAGGGCATTCGTAAATGAGTGGAGGTTTTTTTAAAACAGATGATCAACAATGGACACACCATGTGTGATTATATTATTGAATTCTACCTCCACAATCTGCCACAGTGGGATTCAAACCCAGGTCGCCAGAACATTTATCTGTGTCTCTGAATTAACAGCCCATTGGTAATATCATGAGACTGTGGCCGATTCCATAAGGGAATTGGTTGAAGCGATATGGAGTGTTATTGAATATGGCGACGATTACAACAACAGAGCACGTTGTGTGATCCAAAACAGGCTTCAGAGATGGAATGTGTGAAAGGGGCGTGAGGTATACAGGGACCGGCAGGGCACGAGGTGATTAAACGGGTTTGATATTGTGAGATGTCAGAACAGCAGGATGTTCGAGCTTTTGGGTAGTTACAGATATTAGGAATGCTGTCGGGACTGGACAAAGACACAGTATTAAGGGACCCTTTTGTTGTCTGAGGAACAGATACCAACACACACGCAGAACTGAACGTTCTCTGATCACACAAAGGCCACACACACGAATAAACAGACTAAAGATCATCTCCATGTTCATGTCAATTGTGTGATACTATTACTCAAAACTCCACAAGATAAAAACGTGCTCTCCACAAAAGATTGACTATTTACAATTCATTTGATTAAAATTAGATCATAGATAACTGGCCATTTGAAGTCCACAGTATAAGTAAAACTCCCCACAGATCATTGACAATTTGTAATTCACAACATATGAACCAGCAGTCCACACAGAATTACCTATTTGCCATTGAGGAAGGATGGGGAGGCTTTAAAGAGGAGGGAAAAAAAAGAGGTTAACCAGGATGTTACATGAATGAGAGAGTGTATTAGTTATTGGAACAGGGTGGGCAGAGGTGGATGGCTTCTGCTCGAGCGTCAGTGGTTGAGGGGGGAAACTTGTTGAAATATATAAAACTGAGAAGCAAGGATAGAGTGAATAATCAGAATCATTCCATCAGGTGAAAATGTCAAATACAACGGGTCATAAGTTTAAACTGAGAGAGAAAGTTTAAAGCAGACATGAGAGTTTTTACACAGAAGTCAGTAATTGCCTGGAACATACTGCCAGGGGAGCTGTTCGAAGCAGAGACGAGAGCAATGTTTAAGAGGCAGTTAAACAGATACATCAATGGGCAGGGAAGAGAGGGATTTGGATCACATGCAGTCACATAGCATTAGTTTAGAATAGCATCATGGTCATCACAGACATGGTGGGCCGAAGGACCTATTCTGATTCAGTACTGTTTAATGCACTAACAGGCGAAATTAAAGCTCTAAAATTAATCAAAGAACTGCAAAATCTGAAGATCTGAAACAGAACAGAAATTGGTGCAAAAAGTATGTAGGTTAGCAGCATCTGCGTAGAGAATTGAGTTCTTCAGCAATGAAAGAGAAACGCAGTTGCACACATGCGCAGACAACTGCAGAGCAGGCTGTGTGATCCAAAACAGGCTTCAGAAATTGAAAAAGTGTCAAAGGGGTATGAGGTTTACCAGAGACCAAAGGGGCAGGAGGTGATCAAACAGGTTTGGTATTGTGAGGAGATGTCAGAACAGGAGGATGTTAGAGCTTCTGGGCAGTTACAGACACGAGGAATGCTGTAGGGACTGGACGAAGACACAGTAACAAGGGGGTGTACTGTTATTTTAAGAAGAGGTGTCAACACAAACGCAGAATAGAACATTCACAAAGGACACAAAGACCACACACACACACACACACACACACACACACACACACACACACACACACACAGAGAGAGAGACACACACACACACACACACACACAAACACACACACAGACACACACACACACAGACACACACACACAGGCTCACACACACACACACACACACACACACACACACACACACACAGACACACACACACACACACACACACACAAACACACACACAGACACACACACACAGGCTCACACACACACACACACAGACACACACACACACACATAGACACACACACACACACACACGCACACACACACACACACACACACACACAGAGATACACACACACAGACACACACAGAGACACACACACACACACAGAGACACACACACACACAGAGACACACACACACACACACACGAGTAATCACAATAAAGATCATTTCCACACTGATGTCAGTTGTGTGTAATATTACTACTCAAAACTGCACAGGATAAAAACCTACTCTCCACACAACATTGACTATTTACAACTCATTCGATGAAAATTAGATCATAAATAACTGATCATTTGAAGTCCACAGGATAAATACAAGATTCCAACAGATCATTGACAATTTGTTATTCACAACATATGAACCAGCAGTTCTCATAAAATTACCTGTTTGCATTGAAGGAAGGATGGGGAGGCTTTAAAGAGGAGGGAAAAAGAGGTTAACCAGGGCGTGACATGGGTGAGAGAGTGTATTAGCTACAAGAACAGCGTGGGCAGACTTGGATTGTATCTGCTCGTGCATCAGTGGCTGAGGGGGCAACTTGTTGAAATATATAAAAATGAGAGGAATGAATAGAATAAATAAACAAAGTCTCGTCCCTCAGGTGAAAAATGTCAAATTCAACTGTTCATTAGTTTAAAGCTGAGAGGGGAAAGTTTAAAGCAGACGTGAGAATTTTTACACAGAGGTTAGGTTGCTGCCTGGAACAAGCTGCCAGGGGAGGTGGTCGAAGCGGGGACAACAGCAATGTTTAAGAAGCCCTTAAACGGATTCAATGGGCAGGGAAGAGAGGGATTTGAATCACATGCAGTCAGAGAGCATTAATTTGGAATAACATCATGGTCATCGCAGAAATGATGGGCTGAAGGACCTGCTCTGGTTCATGACTGTTGTATGCCCTATGCCCTAACAGGTGAAATTAAAGCTTTAAAATTAAACAAAGAACTGCGAAATCTGAAGATCTGAAACAGAACAGAAATTGGTGCAAAGTACGTAGGTTGGCAGCGTCTGTGCAGCGAATTGAGCTCTTCAGAAATGAGAGAGACACAAAGATGCACACACGCACAGACATGTCTAGCCATTGAAAAAAACGAAGAATAAACTCAGTTCCCCGCAGAGAAATTAAAACCAGGTCTGCACACACAACTGACCACAGTCCACAAGGTCAACAGCAGCTTTCAGACAGAAATGCCCACAGGCCACAGTATAATTTCAAGCTCTACACACAGAACTGACCATAGGCAATGTACTGTGCAGGAGTAAATAAAGGGTGACTTGGTGATGGCATACCGGCCTCGGTGCAGTTACTTCACACGGATACACACAAAAGCCGTGTACAACACAGGACTGACCAACAGCAGCCCACAGGTTGGAAACAACTCCTCACACAGGACTGACCCTATGCAGTCTGCATACATACAAGAGACAGCAATCACAGTCTACAGGACTTGAAAACAAAGCTTGTTCCCCTCAGGAAACTTGACTGTCTGCTTGCCAAATATCTTTTTTTTGAAAAAATAGAAATCACTCCACACTTGACCAACTGCTGGCAGTCGACAGAATGAAAACAATCAGAACTGAACATGCAGAGACCTGGACATTCAGAATCCACAAGAAAATAAAGCACAGTTCCATGTATAGATCTGGCCATTCATCGTTCACAGACTAACATCAATCTGCCCAAACAAAAAACTGATATTTTGCAATGAAAAGAAATTTTAAAAACAACAACATCCCACAGAATGCATGCTGCCCATCTCCAGTGCCCAGGTCAGCAATGTCAAGAAATATTCTCTCCCTGCCTGGATGAATGTTGCTCCAGCAATACTCAAGAAGATAGACACCATCCAGCACAAAGCAGCCTCATGTTTGGAATGATATTTCCTCACTTCACTCATAACACAGCGCGACAGCAGTGTCTACAATCTACAAGGATCATCACAGCAGCATTTCATAAGGCCAAATGCTGGAAGGAGAACAACAGCAGGTGTATGACACGAGGAGCATTTCCAAGGGCTCCTCGAAGACATGCTCCTTCCTACCAACGCTCCCCAAGGATTGCAGTGGGTCAATCAAGGCAGCTCACAAATAAAAACAGAAGTTGCTGGAAAAGCTCAACATGTGTAAAGAGAAGCCAAAGCTAATATTGCTCAGAACCACCACCACCCTCTCCAGGCAATTAGAGATGGGAAGTAAATGATTGTCACATCACAAGCATGAATATGCGACGAAACTCAGAGACAATTCATGTTCCCCTTCATCCTCTTTGTATTCTCTGCGCAGCTCACAATCCCATCTATGGCTTTGCCATCAACAAACATGGAAACATGAGATTTGGTCTGTGCATCTCATTCATCGAGAGAGAGATTGTGAATAGCTGGAGCCCAAGCATGAATCCTTCCTCAAATTCACAAGGTGCAGCCTGCAAACTCACACATCAACATTTTATTAACATGTGCTTTTCTGTCTGGTAAACAATTCTTAATGAATGCCAGCATGTCACCTCCAAGACCATCTGGTCCAAATATGTTTGTTCGCTTCTTCAATGGGAGCCTGTTAAAATGCATCTGAGAAATCAAATCAAGT